>NC_056735.1:257930762-258013262 GCF_019279795.1 Protopterus annectens | reverse complement strand
TTACAGTGCTTTGTAAAAGTATGTACAGTGGACCAAGCAGCAGCTTCCAGAACACTTCTAGAATCAAACCCTTTTAAAATAGCCACAGAAGAAACCAAAGCCCTGCTAGAGTGGGCCTTTACCCTGAATGAAATATTTTTGTTATGGTGAGTACAGCAAAAACCAATAGCCTTAGACAACCATTTGGAAATGGTCTGTTTTGGCACAGGTTGTCCATTCTTCTTACCTTTGCAAGAAATGAACAATTGATCTGAAGATCTGAAAGATTTAGTTCTGCCAAGATAGTACCAGAGTTGTCCATGGACATTAAAGGCATGGAGTATCCTCTCTCCCTCACTTTTAGGATCATGAAAGAAAACGAGGAGATGGATAGCATGCCTTAAATTAAACACAGATACTACTTAAGGCATAACAGAAACTCTGCTCCTGTGCAAAATGAGATAAAGATGACTCACAATAAGATCTTTCAACTCAGATACCCTTCTTGTACTTGTCAGAGAAATCACAAAACAAGTTTTCTATATTAAGAACCTCAAGTCAGGCAGGTTAGCTGGTTCAGATGGAGCAAATGTTTATTTTCTCTACCACAAAATTAAGATCTCAAGGAGGAGCCACTGGTTTTCCTGGAGGCCTGTTATGCAAAACCCCTTTCAAAAACATTTTGACATGAGACTGCATTAAAACAGGAGGATCCATGGGTAGACATGCTTTTAATCACTGATAAATGAACCTTGACAGGGGAATAAGAAGTCCATAGGATAGACAACTAGCTCTGACTGGTGCTGGTTATGCTGTGGGCACCAACCAGAAAACCTTTTCTATTTGCTAATACATGATTTGCTAGTAGGAGACACCCTTGCCTCCATTAGTACCTATGACACATCCCCAATAAACAGGTGGCTAAAAGGAATTAAGACCCTATCATTCAGGCAGTCAGTTGAAGTTGATTGATGTTGGGGTGTATTAAATACCCCTATTCTTGTTTGAGTAGATCCATTTTGTGAGGAAGTTTGTGGTAACTGCCAGTGGCTATTTCCAGAAAAAGGGAGACCCACAGTTGCCTGCACTACAAGGGAGTCAACAAGATGATCTTGGGGATTTCTTCCGAGTCTTCAAAAGTACTCTGGATATTAGTGATATGGATAGAAAAGCATACAGAATTATTCCTGATCAAGGAAAAGAAAATCCTTTCCTTACATGAAGTCCTACAACAGAATCGTGTCAGTGGATTGTTCAGAGAAAGGCCAAAGAGATCTACATGAGGAACTCTACACAGATGGATCAAATCTTGGAAGACACTGTAAAAATAACCATGTTGTCTAGACATGCAAAAATGTGCACACCCTGTAGCCTGCAATGAGCTATAACTGGAGCTAGACACTTTCTGAGCAGTCTTGGTACTGTCGATAGTTCAAAGGGTAAGGCAGAGAACTGATAATGTGATCCAGACATACAAAACCTTAAGAAAAATCTGAAGACTGGATGAATAGAGATGCAATGCTAAGCATCTTTCAAGTCTAGTTTTACTGGGAAGCTTGAAAGAGGAAGAAGATGTAATAAGTTTGGGAGTAACATCATTTTGAATTTGGGCACTACCCCAAACAGGTTCAGGAAAGAAAGATCCAAAACTAATCTCCAAGCATTTTCTTTCTTTGGCACTAGGAACATCCTTGAAAAAAAAAACCTTGTCCACCTGGGCAGGAGAAACTGGTTCTATCAGTCCTTGGAAAAGCATATGATGAAGAACTAGTTGGAAACAAGAGAATCAGATTTAGAGGATGAGGAATGACTCCCTGTAAAGGTGGAATTTCCTCACACTGCCACCTGTAACCTTGATGACTGATTTTAAGAACTTATTTCTCTGAAACTATCTGCTGCTAAAGAGAAAAATGGAGATTCAGACTTTATTGAAAAAAAGGGGGCTATTGTAGAAGGGGTTCACAAGGTTCCTTCAACAGCCATTCAGATTTGTTGGACTGTCCTTGATTTTGGAACGTTTGAGACTTCTGTTTGTAACCCCTTATCATTTCTTCTTAAATGTACTTTTGCCTGTTTTTTTGTAGAGACTGTTTATTCTACCTTTTGCTAAAACTGGATGAAGAGACAGAAAATCCTTAGAAAATTTGGAAAGGAAGAGCTGAAAAAATTAGAGATTCCCTGGATCAGCTTGCCCCTTTCATTGCACTATTTAATCATCTTTGTAGCAGAGAGACCAAACACTAAATCTCTTTCCAAGCATGAATTTAAAATCTCATTTTTTTACATCATCTGGGAAGCTCTGAGAATGCAGCCATGCAATCCTCCTCAAAATAATACCATTGGCCATAGCCTTGGAAGAAGTATCAACAGGGTCATTCACACACTCTGTAAATGTGTCATGACCTGTGCAAGAGAAGAAACTTACGTTATTTGAAGCAGAGGTTTCCTCACAAGAAGAAACTGTGGATAAAATGTTCCCCATACTTTCACAATTAATCTGGAAAATCCTTCTGTAATAAATCATAGTATTTTCTGAGAGACTGAGAAACCTCAGTGTTCTCCCACTGAAAACACTGGAACATTCTAGCAATAGCCTTAGAGAAACAGAAAGTCCCAAAGGGAGAATCCAAAACTGAACTCTCCTCTCAATTTGAATCAGAAATTTGAGGAAAAATATGTATCTGTCTCTGCATCATCCTGTTCAGGTTCACAATCTTGACCCTCTTCATGAAAAGAGGTACCATCCTTCTTTTATCCGAAACTATTTTACAAGAAAGATCAATAGCCTGAATTAAACCCTGAGCCAGACTTAGTAAACTAATTTTATCCCAAAAAAAAGTGAGGAGGGGTAGATACATGCTTAGATTTCTGTTTCTTTTTGACAGGCAAAATGGGGCCAACCATGTTAACTAATGGCAACAGCAGCTTCCCCAGAGATAGGTGTAGCATTGTGACACAAGGAAACCTTTCCTGTTCTCTCTCCCATGAATGGAGTGACCCCCCCCCGTGCCCAGTGAGGAGACCCCAAAAGCCAAAGATGATGTGGTTAACTGTCAGTTCACAGTGACTATAGGTGCTACACCAGTGGGATACAGGGTAAAATATGAATAGTCAGAGGCATAACAAATGTTGAAAGCAGAGTCATCCACCTAAGGCTGAGGCATATTGTTAGCTGCTGTGATGGCAAAGACTGTTTGCTTATTTTTTTTTCTTTTTGTGGCTGGAAGTAGGACTAATAATGTGACCGGTAGACTGTTCCATGGTCAAGCCAAGAATGGTGCCTCTTTCTCAGGAAAGACATGCAACAAATGCTGGTAAAAAACAGTCAACAAAAGTTACTTTTTTGACAGAAAAACACAATAAAAAGCACGTTGAGCACTTTGCCAGCTAAACAAAGGTAAAATAAACACAGTTTCTCCACAGAAAAAAATGTTTTCAGTTACTTTACACCACTTTTAAACTGTAAGGATAAAAAAGGGTCTATATTGGATGATTAAACGTTTAAAAGTTCGAGTGTCATATGGTCGACACCATATAATCAAATTTTTAAAAGTTCGAACATCCAAAAAAAAACAATAAACACAAATAACTTACCTGAATGTTTTAAGCAGGGGGGGGCAAGCCCCCTGCAGCCCACACATGGGGGACTGTACCCCCCATGCCCCCCGCTCTTTAAATATACCAACTCTGAGATTGCACTACAGTGCAGAAATGGGAAATCTTCCCATTCTGCGCTGTATGGAGATCTCCGTTAAAACGTTCAAACTTTCAAAAGTTCGATCATATGGTGTCGACCATATGACACTCGAACTTTTGAAAGTTCGAGCATCCAATATAGACCCGGATAAAAAGAGTGCTCAGTTTAAAAGTACATTACAATCTCATGACAGCCCATTAAAACACAACACTCCTAGCTTTAAAATAACTTTTCTGAAGATGTAAGTGATAAAACAGGGCATTCCTGGACCCTGTTTTAATGAACCTTTTGCACATCCACAAAACAAACAGCATCAGAACTGCTGGATTAAATGAAACCTAAATTCTGCTTGTGACATAAATAGGATGTGTTGAAGAGACAGATATGTTTCTCACAGAATTCTTTTTTTCTGGAACAGGCCCCCCCATCTATGTGAAGCAGAGTTCCACCCTATCCCTTTTCAGAAATTCACCCCGATCTGGCTCCTATGTCTCTGATGGACAGAGGCAGTCAGTTAATCACTATATATAAATCAAATTTGTGTGTCATATTTGGGTTGCACAGCTAGGCTTATAAGGGCCCTAGCGGTCATTAGCCTAGTGTACACCTATGAACAGCAACACAAATAAGAAAATGGAAATTTTTTTTAACTTGAAGGGAACTTATCTGTCCAGCAAAGGAACAATAGAAGCTAACTATCGGTTCTAGAAAGCCTCAGAGGAGCGTAATCTTCAGCAATAGTAAAGCTCTAATGGGCTTAGCACCCAAACTTGTTTTTCAGTTAGCTAAGCTTGAGTTGCCTGATAGTTTGGGTAGATGGACGGTGCCCTGAAGCTTTGGAAGCTGGCCAGCTGTTCTATCCTTGGCAGGATATACCCCATATAGCTAAAGCTGTTGCAGCACTGATCAATATGATGAGCATCACACAATACAGGGAAAAGTGAAAATACCTTACCCTGATATTATCTGATCCTTTCATTAGCAGCACTTTGATATACATGTTTTTTTCAGTAACTTTGATTTGACTAACATACTTGAAAAGAGTGTGCTTTGAAAACACAGGATATAACCATAGATATCCTTCTCCTTTTGGCTGCTCCTGTTAGGGGATGCCACAGCAGATCACTGGTCTGCAGAGCTACTGGCAGTAGAATTTTATGGTGTTGAGTTGCCAGCCAGGAGCCCACCCTAATATACAAAAAAGGCGTAATCACACACACACAGACACAGACACACACACACATGCACAGACACACACACACACCCAGACACACACACACACACATATCAACAAATGACAACACAATGTCATCAACTCCAAACACAAAAAAAACACTTTCTATGCACAATATTGCCTATCCAGCATGCACATTATAGGGAAATAACAGAACTTCCTGGTATAGTTGGCGGTCCATCCTCCTGTGTTGTTAGGCCTAAGAGCAACCCTGGGTGGTCCATTATTAACATATAAAGTTCATCTTGTGAGATATTATTGCTTAAATAATTAGCATTAATCCAGAGTGCTGACTGGCTAACAGAATGTTCCAGTAGGAATATTCTGAATGTAGCTCTCAACAGAATGGATAAAGCCAATCAGCCTACTCATAAATAGATAGTCCTTGATATCTGGGACTTACAAAACTTATGTGCAAAACAAACTTCAAAAGATGTGAATTACAACTTACACTAGTAATTGTTCCACCCCACTGGAAGTATATGCTTAACTTTCTTTTTCAGTTAACTTAAATTATTTCACAAAAATGCTTCATTACTAAAACTTTATAGAAACTATCCCTGTCATGCACACCACTCCATACACACCAAAAAGCAAACACCACCTTGATGCACACCTTAAAGAAAGCAAAATAGTAATAACTTGAAATACTTCCTATTAACTGCTTACAAAAGGTCTGATATTATAAAAATGTTGAAAAGTTTTCCCAGTCTTAAAGACACAAAGTATGCATTTGCACAAAATCAGTATGCTCATAACTCAAATGTAGAAATAAAAATAAGAACATTATCATTAAAATATTATATAACAGCATAGATAGCTAGCAGATACATATGCATTTTGGTTTGGCTTCACCCCTCTTGTCCTGAGTGTTTGATACCTTGGGATTTGCACTTAGGCTAAAGCCTAGCCTGTGAGGAATAAATCCTACCATAGTGTTCATTTCTGCCAGGTATTAGTGTTACACTATCATATCAGATGTGTATCCCTATGAAACTGATCGTTAAACAACAAGGCTTAAATAAAAAGTGTATTAGTAGACATACATTTATATATAGCCAGACTGTTCTGTTTCATATTGTGTGTCAGTGGCTACACAAATATTTTGTAAATTTTGACAGATATGATTGGGATAATACATTGCACTTACCTGTGCAAATAAATAAAATTTCAGATTATGAATGTTATAGAAATAGCCCAACCCAAACAGAGCTGTAAAAAATCCACTGGACAACATTCCAAAAGTGAGATAATACCTAATGGGCAAACGTTCACCAATTATTCCACTGTGAAGACAAAAAGAAAAAAATGTACAACGTTTAGCAAAACTTTGACAATGACTGAAAACTGAATAGCATTTCAAAAAGGGACATTTCATTTAAATGACTGCTTGTAAAAACCAGAAATTATAACAGAATATTTAAAAATGTGATATTAATTTACAGAATTTGGTGCCCAGGAAAATCTGATCGGCAGAACCTATTTTCAGGGGAAAAGATCTCATAGTAAAGGGTTCAGTATATTTACAGATGGCTGAGTAAAGTAATCTGACTGACTGACTGAATACTACTTGTTCATCAGGCAAATGGACTGGTCTACTGACCTTTTTCATCCATGATCCATCTCAAAGAGAAGAAAACACATTAGAACTTACTAATCAGAATATAATGCACAGAATTAATAAAGGTAGAATTCAGTATACAAATTTCAATGCAGCTAGGGCAAGATTAAAAAGACTGAGTGCTCTGAGAGAAGAGCAATGAAAGATATTACAAACCAAGATATATGTAAAATACAGTGCAATCATATCTATATATAATACATAAACATATACTCCTATAACATGCTACAAATGTTTTATATGAGGTGTTATACTGCCTAACTTGGGGGTTGGTATAATGGTTATGGTGTTTACCTCACAGACACAAGGTAGAAGGTTTGATTCTTACCTTTGATGGAAACTGACTAGGCTTAAAATGGTCCAAAAGGGCACCTAGCCTAGTACTTATCTATGAACCTAACCATTGCCTGAGTAGGATTTGCAGGTAAATTCTACACAGACATGCTTAATTGCTACCATAACAATGGCTAGGTAACTTATCACCCCATATCATATGCAACAGAATACATTTGACCATTCTCTTAGTAGGATTTGCAGGTAAATTCTATAGAGAGATGCTTAATTGATACCATATCAATGGCTAGGTAACTTACCACCCCATATAATATGCAACAGAATACATTTAGGAATCTTTTGTAAGCTTCTTAAAGTGGCATTTTATACAGGATACTTTAAAATCTTACATATATAGGAAATGATACACTTGATATGAAATAAATGCAAAGAATGAAACAATGAGTTGATAGATGAACAAAGATATTGAGAAAAAAAGTGCAAAAAGGATAAAAATATTTTTAGATAATGTGAAAGCCATAAACAAATAACAGCAAATACTTCATAATAAAAATGAAATTATACTGGAGAAATGGAAACTTGGAAGCTTAATGCATATAATATTAATCTCAGACAATTACATAAATTGGACAAGAGGTCAACATATTAAATAAACCTAACCAATTTAGCACTATTAATTGTTTAAATACTACCAGAAATAAAAAAGATATAGAAAATATACTTAAGGAGCATAGAACATATTATGAAAACAAATCAATGAAAGAAATGAGATACCGCTAAAAATAAACACATATAATCCTTTGTGGACAATAGTATATATAACATTTAATTTCAGAATGCTAAAGAACTAGTGACAAAACAAATTCTTGGAGCAGAAGTTATGCAACAAGTAAAGAAATGAAAAGAAAAACATACTCCTGGAATATATGGATTAATTCTAGACATCTATAATTTTTTTCCAACTAAAGTTGTGCAATTAGTAACATATGTATACAATAAAGCTCAAGATAAAAATAATACGTTGAGATCCTGGAGATATTCCACAATACCACCAGTATTAAAAACAGTTAAAGATCCTACTCATTATGCATGTTTTGTCCTATTATACTATTAAATTTGGATTACAAGTTGCTTATTTTCACATACATTGATGGAATAAAAAATAAAATCTCAGACTTGATACATAAGAATCTAGTAAGATCCATTGTCATTAGATAATCCCAGTACAACATGAAAAGAATAATAACACTAATAGCCTGTGTAAGAAACAAGAATAAAGAAATGACAATTTTAAGTTTAGACACAGAAAAAGCTTTTGATACCAGAAACTGTGATTATTTATTCATGTTATCAAAAATGTTAATGTTCCCCAATCATTCATAAAACTATTGAAGACTCTTTATAATGATAATAAAGCTTATGTTGAATTAAGCTCTTATCTCTCAGAAGCAGTAAACTTTAAATGGGGCACTAACCAAGGAAGGTCACTGTCCACGCATTGTTCTATCCATGGAACCATTAGCTAACATTATAAGAAGTAATATAGATATAGTGTGGTTTAAAATAATCAATACACTTCAAAGATGTTACTCTTTGGAGACAATATTTTAACACTTATCGATATAGAAATTTCCTTTAAAGAACCGGGGATAAAATTAAAAACTTGAGTGATATTTCTGGACTGAAATGTAATACTAATAAAACAAAATATATTATTATGAACTCAAATGTAAACTATCCAAAAGTTTACAAAGAAAAATATAATATATAAATATTGATGAAAAAAGAAATTACTTAAGAGTAGCCCTAATATTAACTATAAAAAATAGAAATAAACTAATAAAATGATACAAAAACTAAATCAAATAACAGAAAGATGGAACAAAAACTTTCTGCATTTGAAGATAGATTATTACTTATTAAATGTATATCATTGCCAACAATTTTATATTTTATTCAAACAATTTTAACTCTCCCTAAAGCAGAGATTATGAAAATAGAAAGAATAATGCTAACCTTCATGTAGTGTTCTAGTAAGCCAAAAGTAGCTTACAAAAACATATTAAAACATGGAATAATGCAGGTATAGGATTTCCAGATATAGAAACTTGTTTTAAAATTATTATGTACTTGCTAAGCCATGAATGTAAGCTAACTAGGAAAAATACATTTACTGCTGTGTAATCTTAATAAATCCAAAAATAACCAGTAAAATGAAGAAGTGATATTCAACAAGTTTTGGTTATTAATATCAAATTACATTCAATACAGTATAACAATCTATTTGACTTAAATATCTACAAAATTCACTAAAGACTATTAAAAACTACATGTAAAACCTATTAACTTTTAAAAGTGGCTATTTACTACATTTCCATTGGGATTAAATATAGGTTTATTACAAAGAGAAAACAATGTTTGAGAGAAAATAAATTATTCTTGGAAAAAATTGAATGGAAGGAGTAAATGTTAAAATAACTCAGAAAATAATAGAGGAATATAGTATATCAAAGGAAGTTGGTTAACCTGTACAGTTCATAAGATAATTCATATTTAAAGAAACACAAAACATTTCAGAGTTCACCTTAAAAATACCCCAAATTATTAGACTACATAAATGAGATAACTTGTACAAGCAATAGTAATAATAAATCTCTACCCAGGATTCAATAAACTCTGTGTAGGCTTCACGCAGAGCCTACATGAGTTTACTTGTTAGAGCAGTGATGCGCAGCATATGGCAGTGCTCAATGCATATTAATGAGGTGCAGTGTGCCTCAGCTAGGTATTGTGGGGCTGGCAACAGTGTTGCCAGTCAGGAAACTGTGCAAGTGAATGCAGATATCAATTCCTTGTAAAACAGAGCACCTATGGTCCGCGGATTTGCATGGAATGCCACGATGACCACCAGGGCTTCACAGATAGCTGTGAATCTGTTAGTTCAACATATCTCCACAAAGGCCAACATAATGCAAGGACATTTAACCTGAAATAGAGACATAAGTGCCAAAGATGTTGCACAGATATGTGGTAGAATAAAACTCAAATATACCTATAATCCCCTTTGAGCAAGACATACATACAGACAAAGGCCCAAAATAGGGACAGATATTTAATATTGCACTTCCAAACTTAGAAAGTTGATAGAATAAATAGGTTGTATATTAGAATGAACTGCCTGAAGAGCATGAAGTTTGAAACTCAAATAAATGTCAGTCATCAATTTCTGACTTCACTTCACAATGAAATGCCAATGATTTGCCAGAAAGCAAAAATGTAATGAGAAAAAGATCACAAATATGAGACAAAATGTAGACATTCTGCTTAAATCAGGTCAGTTGATAGGTATGCACTCAAATGCATGTAATATTGAGTCACATCAGTGCAGAGATCATCCCAATGATATTGCTGAAAGCCACAAATTTGATATGGAAAACATATGGACATCTTGGGAATAGCTGGACAGTTGAAAGGTATGACTATGAAGTATATGGTCCAAACACAGTACAGGACAATGTACCTACAGTGCTAAGTATTGTGACATCCCATTCCTGGCATTCTGTACTGAAGCTGTATTAATGATCTGTAACAGGACATCACACTGCCATATAAAATGATCACTCAGAAGTGTGTTTATTGAATAGAAACACACAGATGAATTGTATGAATAAACACAGGGAAAGAGGACATGTGAAATTCCCTCATGCACAGCAAAGAAGGGCATGTCAATGGAGGATGGCTGTAGCAGCAACACCAAGCACATATCTATATAGTACAGTAAGGACTGTACATTAAAAATGTGCTGTCTGTGACTGTCACACAAGGTGACATAACAATGAGGAGGATGTCTATGTGAGATCAGCATCCTTACAGGAATAATGCAGAGGACATCTAGTAGAGATCTGACATACAAGTTGGTTAGGGTGCATATTGTGAAGCTGTGCAAACTGATATGCCTGAATATGAGTGCACTCTCAGCAGAGGTCTCCAGCAAGGCGGCCACAGGTAGAGGATCATGGACAACATTATAATAACCAACCACAATCATGGACAATATCAGAATAATATCACCACTAATTGCATTACTCTGATCTAACATATGTGATGTACAGTGATAAGAGAAGATGTGTAGGCATGTGCAAGTATCAAAATACTGGCAATCCATATCTTTAGAGAAGTAAATGTAAAATACTCACTTCTGCTCTGCTGCCTAGAAACCCATACACCAAGTTGACCTCAGTGAGAACAGAACCCCTACCTAAGAACACGGACTACAGAACAGAGTACTTTATGCAAGTGACATGACACAAGTCGGATTTATACAGAAGTGCAAGTGAACGTATAGTAGATGACATCAGCAGGTCATGTTGGAGACAAGGAGTTGGGAGGCCTGCATGAAATGAATGTGTAGGCATGTGCAAGTATCAAAATACTGGCAATCCTTTCCAGTGGAGAAGTTACTGTAGGATACACACTTCTGCTCTGCTGTCTAGACACACACACACCAAGTCGGCTGCTGTGAGAACAGAACACCTACTTAAGTATACATACTACATAACCCAGTACTTTATGCAAGCACCACGGCACAAGTCTGATTTATATAGGAGTGCAGGTGAACTTATAGTAGATGACATCAGCATGCCATAAGGGAGACAAGGGGTTCGGAGGCCTGCATGAAATGGATGTGTAGGTATGTATAAGTATCAAAGTACTGGCAATCCATGTCACTGGAGAAGTAATTGTAGGATACACATACCAAGTCAACTGCAGTGAGACCAGAACCCCTACCTAAGTCCACAGACTACAGAACCAAGTACTTTATGCAAGCACCATAGCACAAGACTGACTAATACAAGAGTGCAGGTGAAGTTATAGTAGATGACATCAGCAGGCCATGTGAGGAATAACAGGATAGCTTCACAGGTTCATATGAGGCCACAAGCCTAATGTTTATAGGGTGTTTAGAAGACTAGCTGTGTAAAAACACAAGTACCCTTATTGAGCATACGTGAATGGGCATTTTTAGCAGACTGAGTTTGTGAACAGCACCAAATGGCCCTGTCCACAAGGGACATAGGTGCCAGCCCAGAGGTGAATTTACAATCACTCAATCAGTACTCAAGGTTGCACTTGAACAGGGCCATTGAGGAACACTGCTTCATAGGCAGTGGGAGCCTATTACAGAGGAGTGTGAATCATTGTGGGATATATCTGTCTCCCTAGCATATTCTGTTTATGTCACAGGCTAGGTTTAGAACTCTGGGGAAAATTATTCTTGTCCCACTTAAATTGCAGATGCCCATCATTTCCCATTTCCAGAAGGGCAGGGTCTGAGATTGCTCTGCAGGGCAGGCATAAGTAACCTCTCAGCGGCCTGTGTGATACTGAGTGCAGTGACAGGTATGTCAGTCATTCCATGTATGTTATGTTACGAGGCCTGGGATTCTCCCAGGCACAACCCTGTGTTTTCTCCAATTGATGCAGGTGTCTGCTGAGGTACAAACAGATGTGAGCATTGTACTCCGTTATTGGTGTGATAAGGGTAGAGTACAGCAGAGGTATGACTACCCTGGTCTTGGATGTGATGTCCATATGTATGATGTGCACAATGCAGATAGTGTGTGTCACCACTATGGACACATAGTGATGAAAGTGTAGATTGCTATCAACATGTGTTCCCAAGTCTCACAACACTATGTTTGAACTTAGTGGGTTCTATATATATCATAAATAGCAGGGGTATGTCATTGAAAAGGGGACAATAAATCATTATATGCTTTAAGGTTCAGTCCATTTTCTGGCATCAATCATTAGTCTGTGTCAGCCCCTTCTGTAGTAGGTGACCATCATTGAGGGACTCTTTATGACCATCTCCAGTTAACAGTCATCTGCAAACTTAGTAAACCACATGAAATCTACTGTTGCCTGTGCTTCAGAGAAGTATTTTCCAAACATTTGAGGGCCCAGCACAAATCTTTGTGGTATTCCACTGGTGAGCAGGATAGTGGTAGAGGTGCAGTCCCCAACTATGACAGTGCATGTTCTGTCATTGAGCTAGTTGGTTATCCATCCAGTACTGTATGGCCTAATTCCCAGAATGCAGATCTTCACTATGGAATGGAGGGTAGTGTCAAAGGCCTTGGATAACTCAACATAGGTGTTATGTCCTGTTATCCCTCATCCAGATATTTGGAGTCAGTATCCAAGAAGTCCACAAGGGTCAGTAAGCAAGATTTACCCTTGACTAAAACAAAATGGGTAGGGTCAAGTGTGCTGTAGGTCACCTATGTCCCTGTGGATATGGTCCATGCTGATTCCTGCACTAGCCTTGCAGATAAGGCTTTTTAGGCAAATGGGTCAATAGTTGTAGTTCTACATGCTACCAGATTACTGTGCATTGCATAGCACACAGCATTTGATATTACATTTTGTAGTGTGGTTGATATATGTGTGGAAAAAATATTGAGACCCAAGGGTTGCAGAGCTTGAGGGGTGCAAACAGATGGAACTATTGTAAATCTGTGATATACTGTTACATAGGACCCTCAGTTTGCAATATTTCTACATGTCATACACAGGAAATGGACAGTAAACAGCAGTAATACAGCACAATACAAATATTTCCATAGAGTGGCAGGTTTACATGATGGTTAGCAAGGTGCATACACATGCATGATACACGTTTGCCCATAGGTAAGCAGTGCACAAATACAAACCACATTCCTAAAGCATGACACTTGGTATTTAGTCTATGAAATATACCTGCTGCTTCACTGACTCTGTGGCAACATGTATTAATGCATTGATACATTCATTTTTTTGGGCCAGATGGTACTGAGTTTGAATACAGGTGTATCTAATACTTTAAAATACTTTTCATTACAAGGTGATAATACAATGGCATGACTCTTTTACATGAGTTGTGTTGCTTTTTGTTGGCATGGCGTAGCAGAGTTAAGCAGCACTAAGCTGAGGTAACCGGAGCATTTTGCTGCCACTCACCGTTGCTGCACACTGGTGCATGATGTGCACACCTCCTTGCAAACATGGATCTCAAAAAGTGAAGGGATCTATTGCTTTTTCAGCTACTTGTTTGTGTTCTATGAGATTCTATTTTTTGACCAGATTAAAGGTGTTAAAATGGGGTAGATATGAAAGTGGTGAAATGGGGAGCAAACATTGGGAAGAACAAAGTCTGACAGTTAGTACTGAGTCTCTGGAATACACCTGCTACTTTGACTCTGTAGCAGCATGTGTTCATGCAGTTAATGCAGTGATATATTCCTTTTTGGCATTGGTGTGTGATGTGTACCATCATGCAATAATGCATTAAAGAAAAGAAATGGAGAAGACAAGGCATGATGAAATGAGGAGCAAGCAGGGGGAGAACAAAGGGAAAGCAGTGCAGGAATGTGCATGAGGGAGGTAGGAATGAATTAGCTATCCATTTCTTTAACAGTGTAAAGTGAATGTATGTACAAAATATTAACTGAATTTGGACTGTTGTGTTGTGTAACCAATTGGACCGAATCTAGTGTGTCAAGAAGACACGTGCAAAATGGAGAGCTATGTATGGGACTTTTTTTTTTTTTGAGACAGAGAGAAATGTTGGAGAAGGGACGAGGTATGTCTGGGTCAGGTAAGTTGGGTAGGCAAGGAAGCAATTGCAAGTGGTCAAAACAAACACGACAAGAGACAAGGACGGTGGTGGACACAAAAGACTGGGGTCACCATGATTGGGTTGAAGGTGGAGACATCCAGAACCCATGGTTGTCAAGGTGGTTGACGGTGAGAATCGAGTCCTCAGCCACTGGACTGTCATCACTTTCATCTCATTCCGCTGCTGGCTGCAGTACTTGATATCTCCTTCTCCTCCTACTATTACTGTGTAAAATGAGGGAGAGCAGCCTCTCCGGACAGCATAGGTGTGCACCAACAGTGCGGGGCACAACCCTATGCACTATCCCTGGCATCTCAGTGTGGGTGATAAAATCACCACCTTCGCTACTGCTCCAGGAAGGTACTGCAGGAGTGGACTCCAGGGCAGGACTACCTGAGGAGGCAGGTAGTGCAGGGGAACAGGCACGTATGGTATATAGTTATTTAGTAGTTAAATAAGCAAATGATTTTATGTAAAAAATTGCTGCATTATAATCTTACAAAATAAATTGCAAACAGCACCATGAATTGCACTGTCACATTACTTCTAAATACGTATAATGTTTGCTTTTTGTGACTTTTAAGGCTAAAACCAATAAAAAAAAATTAAAAAGTAGTCAGGAACAGAGATACTGCAATCTTGAAAATGGTCAGAAGTAAAAGATTTCTTAGCAACCTAACATTATTCAGAAGGTAAGATTATAAGCCATTCAGACTCAAATACAAAGCATTATTGTATAGTTATGACCACAAACTCTGATTCATTACACCAGAAAGATCAATTGATAATGGAATAAAATGATGATTTTTCCCTTTGAAGTGAACTATTTGCAATTACAGAAGGTTCACAAATTATTTGTTCCTGATTTATGAAAGAGTAACCATATCTGAGCTGAAGGGTAAACACTGGCCAGTCACATATTTTACATGCAAGTACAGCAAGAAACCAGGTTGGTATTTGCCTGGGAAAATCTATGTTAGTTAGGTTTGAGAATGAAAGTAATTAAAACTTCTTGCATCAAAGAAGCCAAATGACTTGCCATTATTGGAACCAGAAATTATGCTGTCATAAGCTTAATGAATGGAGAACCCAGGCACTGTTAGACAACAGCGGTAAGGCATTCAGAGTTTTTTCACTCATGTACAATAGTTATTTGCTAATTCATAAGAGAAAACGGCATCCTTAAGCATGGATATTGTTTCAAATGAAAGTATGCTTACTGTACAAAATTAGAGAACTAGATAAGCATCCAGACAGAAAAAGTATATGATTTGCTAACAACTCTGAGGTAGGAAAATTAAACAGATAAGAAGGAAGTCATAATTTGCTGCCTCTTTCCTATTTGAAGATCTGCATTTTAGATTTTCTTGAAAACTCAGTCATTAGTTCATCAACATCTTGAACTATGGGGATCTAGTCCAATATAATTTTAGGATGTGAAATTATAGCCTGCTGTTTATCCCTTTAATAAATAGCAAGGATGCAGATTTCTTCTACTGAGATATGACAAAATCTAATGATATGCCGTTTGTCTCATGACTTCTTCTTCTTTCGGCTTTTCCCGGTTAGGGGTCGCCACAGTGGATCACCTGTCCGCTCATGATTGGCATTGGAGTTTTACAGTGTCGAGTTGCCAGCCCAGCACCCAACCTTCCACAGAAGGCACACACACACGCATTAACACCTAGGGCCAATTTAGAGTGTCCAATCCACTTGCAGAATGTCTTTGGGATGTGGGAGGAAACCTGAGCACCTGGAGGAAACCCATACGACCACAGAGAGGACATGCAGACTCCGCACAGAAGGCACCCCAGCCGAGGATTGAACCAGAGAACCTCTTGCTGTGAGGCGACAATGCTAACCACTGCACCACCGTGGCCGCCCACATTTGTCTCATGACAAATGGGTGGAATTTGTCAGTCATCCATTCATTCTCTGATTACTAGACCAATCCAAATGAGGGTCATGAGGGAGCCAAATTCACATATAGACTCCCATACAAATGACACTCATACATCTATGGGCAGTTTCGAGAATCCTTAACTCACCTTCAGCATGTCCTTGGGGTATGAGAAGAAACCAAAGCACCCAGAAAATCCCCACCTGGACACAGACAGGGCATGCAAGGTCCACAGAGAAGGCATCCTAGCCAAGAACGGAAATATATATTTTTAATATGATTATGTACATCTGAATCAAAAGACCAACATTCAGCATTTGTTTTTATGGTGGAGATCAAAGAAGTCTATCTTAGCTCATGCAAGTGTATTTATGGCCACTTCCATTTTGCTGTGGGATGGAGTTTTTTTTTTAGCAAACCCTGAATACAAGCTAGAAGCATATTTAAGTTTTTGATCCACAGTATGGTTCCAATGGAAAGACTACAGAAGGGTTAGCCTCATCTTTTAAGTGACATCTAGCCTCATATGGAACTATGTAAGTAAACAGTACATGGTAAGAAAAAAAATTGGAGCTCAAATCTAAAAACAAAGTACACAAATACAACCCCCAACCACCACATACACAATTTCAGGAAAGGGCACACAAGTGTAATACTTTACAATATTCTGTTAGCTAAAGACAGATCTTATGTCAAAAAGTAGATTAAAGTAAATAACATGTCAAATAAGAAAGTGAACTATGTTGCAGCAGGAATGAAGAAGGTTTATTTAAAGCCGAAAAGGAATCGCAGTCATCACAGGTGAAATGACAAGAGTAAAAAAAAATGGTACTTTGCCACAAATTACCGGCGGCCTGAGATCGGACACTGAGCAACCACCAAAAATCCTATTACACTTTGATGGAAGAAGAGACCATCTTAGGTTTCAATAAATCATAATAGAAATTTCACTATATTTGTTCAAAATACATATACACACCAAGTCCTTTTCAAGCCAGAATTGGGCAACTACTTGTGTGGTTTGTGATTTTAAGCACAGTAGTTTTCTTCACTTAAATATTTAACTCTCAAATATCTAATGACAAAAAATACAACGAGGATGAGGCACAGTACAAAACCTGCAGGACAAATAAATATCATGACTAGCACAGATCTCTTGGATAACTGTAATAAACTGGCTTGTCAACAACTGAATAAGATGTGCATAAATTCAGATGTTTTAGAAGGTATATACAAAAACAGTGACTTTAAAATGTCAGAAAAACAAGTTATATACTTACCATAATGATAGATCCTTTCATTCTAGTCCATCCAATATGACATATGGGGCCTCGAGTTCCAGCTGAGATCTCTTACAGATGATTTTCTCTTTTTTTTACCATAATGACCTACTCTTCCCTAAATAATTCAGATTATATAGTACAAATAAAATCCTTAATCTATAGCAAGACATGCTTAACTACCTATAAAACTATATAATCTAACTAACTAATCTATACCAACAAACAAATTGCAATTACGTCACGAGAGGAAAGACTGGATAAAGTTCTAATTATAGAGCAAACAACTATAAAAGCTGGGAAAAAAAACTCTCTGAACAATAAACTTCTAAATACTGAATGGCCACAGCTGAAAATAGTTACTTTTTCATGAATGATTGCACCAATAGGAGGCACAGCGCTTTTGTGGTAAGATCTGTGATGCTTTCCCAAGAGGCAGCAAATGAGATCTGAGTTGCTTAGGGAGGAGTACAGCATTATGTGTAACAAAAAAAAAAAAGTTAGGAAGGGCTTAAAGTTAGAGCACTAAATCAGCCAGATTGGATCCAAGCTGGGGCTTGAGGACCACTGTGTCGGACTGGATGGGCTGAATGAATAGGATCTGAAATTTTGCATTAAAATCATAAAAATCATCCTCATGAAATCCAGTAAATTCCAAAAGAATAATAAATGAAGAGTATCACTCAATATAAGGCAGGACTACCTTATAGAACTGTGCAGATTACTTTATAAAACTATCCAGTATAATTAAAATGAGAAATTAGCATATGGTATTGTCTCCACAGATCCCCAACTACTCAAAATATTTTGCACTACAGTGGACACCATGGATGCTTCTGTTAAGAATGTATCTGCTTGATTGTAACAGGGGAAGCAAAAAAAGGGTGTGGAAGATCAAACCTGATTAATAGCAACAAAAGAAGATGAAATTAAGACAAGAAAGAAAGGAGATAACACAACAGAAAGGGGATTGTAATTATTAAAAGGATTATACTGATATGCAAGACTTTAAGAATGCATTTGTCTTCTGCTGATAGTCACATATAAGGCAACTGTGACACGCCTTATGGAGAGCGGAGACAAAAGATCATTCTGCTCAACTATATCACTATTTTAGACAGCCACTTTTGAATCCACAAAAACCACTAGCGTGAGATCCACCTTGCTGAATCTTTGCAAATCACTACGCTACACCTTTAAGAAATGGGGAACCCAATGTCTTCCTGTTTTGTGCAAAAATGTCTTCAGACTACTGGGGGAAGGTTATAAGCGGTCTTAGTTTATCTGATATAGCCAGAGCATGAAACAACCCAGAAGAAACCTGTAGTAGGGACGGTGCAGGTGTTTGAGCTTCCCAGATGATTAGTTCTCCCAGCAGCTGTACAATGACACTCATCCCGCTATTTTCTACATATGAAAAGGTCTTCTGATGAATAATTTCTTAATGTCACCAATAGATCCATGTTTTGAAGAAATACCTATGGGGAAATATATTAATCTGCCAAAGAAAAGGGTCATGTTTGCTGATTATTTCAGTAGTTTTTCTAAGTAGACTAAAACAGCGTACAGATAATAAGAGGTCTAGGGGAACCTGGATGTTTTATCATTTAACCTGATGAGTCATTTCTATATCAAAAAGGGAGATTATGTTACCTACTTGTATGGGGAATCTGTCTATCACAAAAAGGTCATTAAGAGCACCTTTAGTATTTTCTAGGACACAAAAGATATGGATACTCAGACTATGCTTTTGTTCAGACTATGCTTATGTTCAGTGTAGTAACATAAGGTGTCCATTTTAGCTTTGCATTCCAGAAGTTCACCTGGATCACAGCTGAATCTACTCTGCTCTACTAAATGAAATTTGTTACTAAAGTAAGAATACATCAAATTGATTTAATCTGAACATCCCTCTGTTGTAGACACCTTGGAAAAGTGTGGCTAGTCTTAAAAAGAACCATTGGGTCAAAAGCCTAATATTCTGTTTGAGGGTTGATATAATGGTTAAGGTGCTTGACTCACAGACACAAGGTAGAGTGTTTGAATCTCACCTTTGGAAGGGAAATTGGCTAGGCTTAGATTGGCCCATTAAGGCAGCTAGCCTAGTAATTAGCTATGAACTATGAAACATCCAACTGTTTATCTCGGGCTGAGATACTGGTATTGCAGTCTCTGCATATGATGAGGTATTTTGAGCATCTATTAAATCATTAGGCAGTAATAATTATGTAACTACTTGCGCTTCAGCTGTTAAAGAGTTAGCATGTTACTTCTCGCAAAGACTAAAAGAATGCAGTCAGTCTAAGTTTTACCAAAAGAATGCAAGTTATGAGGAAACACATTTTTCACTAGACAGCAAAGGATCTATATATAACTACAAATGAAGGTAATATAGAACTAAACTGATTCCACTGGATGAGCTAACTAAGGAGGGTGAGGGTGACTGATGCTGTCTTGTATATCCTAGAAGAGACAAGTGGCTCAAGTCCACTGTTATATTGCCACCAATCAGCAACTAGCTTATAAAATAGGGATATGTGTTTGGCACTGCCAAGCAGCACACACGTGCTGCCGTCAACATTGTGCATGTACACAAAAACATGCTTTCACTTTTAGGTATGGCACTGCAAGCCCTTACTTTGGCAGGCATACAGTATATGATATCCCAGCAAAGGCATGTGACTGGATGTCATACCTTCTATTGTATTTATGGTGACCGAGTGCTGCCTCATTGAGTGTGTATGTGTTCATAGGCAACATATGCACAAACATGATCAAGTCAAAGTAAACTTTATTGTCATTTAGAACTACACACGTGTAGCCTAAACAAAATTTTGTGCATCAGCTCAATTCTTGAGATTACAAAGAAAAGTGAAACAAAACATACATAAATACAATACTACTCCCAATACATGCAATAAAGAGCAGACACATGAACCAATACTCAAACGAAAAGAATATCCTCCCCTGAGTTAAACTTACTTCCCTATTTAAAGTAATACAAAACACACTACAGATTGCTATGCCTTAGTTATTTGTCTAACATCGCACTTGAGGGAGTTAAATACTGACTATGAATATAATAAATAAATATTGCACTTACTTGGAATATATGTAAGTATATATTCCACAAATAAATAAAAATTGACTCGTGTCCAGACCCCTGGGACTAGTGTTCGAGTTCAGAAGTCTAATCACTGTAGGGCAGAAACCGTTACTGAATCTTGTAGTCCTGCAGCAGATGCTGTGATATCTCCTGCCTGATGCCAGATGCTTAAACAGTTCATGTGCAGGATGCGTGTTGTCCTGTATTACTTTAGTGGCCTTTTGGATGCTTCTTGCAGAATAAAGATGTTGTATCAATGGGAGACTGGAACCTGTTACCTTCTCTGCAACCCTCACCACTCTTTGTAGCACCTTCCTTTCTCTAACTGTGCAGCTTCCAAACCACACTGTGAAGTTGCAGGTGAGGATGCTCTTGCACCTCTATAGAGAGTGGAGAGAATATGAGGAAGAACCTTAGCTTTTTTCAGCCTTCTTAAAAGGTGGAGGCATTGGTGTACTTTCCTGACCGGTTGGCTGTTTTTTCCCAATCACAAGAGATCCTCTGATATGTGTACACCCAGGAATTTTGTGCTCTTCACCCTCTCCACACTCTCACCATTGATCTTGAGCACTGTGTGGTTTGTTCTCCTTTTCCTGAAGTAGACGATAATCTCTTTGGTTTTGCTTACATTCAGGTCAAGGTTGTTCCCCTCGCACCAAATGATCAGAGATGCTACCTCCTCTCTGTATGCCCTTTCATCCTCCTATGTAATTATCCCCACGACTGTGATGTCATCAGCAAACTTGATGATATGGTTGGACTTGTGCTTCTGTGGAACCTTGGGGTTAATTGTGATGCACTTTGATGTGCTATTACCTGAACACACCCTCTGTGGTCTCTATCAAAAAGTCCAGGATCCAGTTACAGAGATGTTCACTGATTCCTAAATGTGCCAGTTTTTCTATCAGCTGCACTGGTTCCGCCATATTAAATGCAGAGCTTAAGTCTATGAACAGCATCTTCACATTGTTGTCTTTGCCCTCTAAATGCTCAAGGGAGATTTGTAGTGGTACTGATATGGCATCAATCGTGGATTAGTTAGCTCTGTATGCAAACTGTAGAAGGTCAAAATCAGGAGGTAGGCATGATGAAAGATGCTTTTTCATCAGCTGGTAAACATTTAATAACAGTGGATGTCAAAGCAACCGGTCTGTAGTAGTTAGGGATAGAGGGGAGTGGTTTTCTTTGGTAGTGGGATGATGTTAATTTCCTTGCACCATGAGAGTACTTTTGCCATGGCAAGAGAGGTGTTAAATATTTCCTTGAGCACTATGCATAGTTGATCATCACAACCTTTTAACACCTTGCCCAGTATGTTGTCTGGGCCATCAGCCTTCCTGGGGTTCACTCTCCTTAGCTCTCTTCTTACCTCCTCTGTGCTGAGGCTGAGTATTGCATCCTTCTCATCAGTGGGTAGCTTTAGTGTCAACCTGTTGTTTCTTTCCTCAAATCTACCAAAGATGATGTTCAAACTGTCCAGAAATTTGATGCTGTTCTCACACTGCGCTGACCTGATTTTGTAGTCAGTGATCTCCTGTATGCCTTGCCATAGTCTCCTTGCATAATTCATATCTTCAAAGTGATGCTTGCAGGTAAATGAAATCTGTCCTACAGCAACTGTTTTGCTCCTGCCTGAGTCATATTTAAGGGGGGGTGACTGTATGCGAGATTATCAAAGACGGAGTGTATTTGGGGGTGAATTTCTCTGTCTGTCTGAGGTTTTAACAGCATATGAAATGTGTGTGTACAGGTAAGCGAGTGGTCTGCTCTGTGTATATGCATTGTGCTGAGTTAGTGAGTGTTTGGTGGTGGTGTGTGTGTGTGTGTGTGTGTGTGTGTGTGTGTGTGTGTGTGTGTGTGTGTGTGTGTGACACACATGCATGGATATGCAGGCTGCTACACTGAGTGTGCAAATGCTGCTGAGTGGGTGTAGGTGATCAGGCTGTCTGTGATACAAATATCAAGCAAGGTGGACATTTTTGCAACTCTTAGTTTTCAGTGGCTCTTATTGTAAGTTAAGTATGACCTCAGAGTTGCTTATATTAAATTTAGGGTATGTCGGGTCCCCTCTGATAGGTGTTGGTATGGGGAGAGCTTGTCTCCAAAAGTGTATGTGAGTATTTTGGTATGTGTGGCTGTGCAGATGTTGAGTAGTAGGTCTGTTGAGTGAGTGAATGCAGGCATGCATCTGTTTACAGTAAGTATATGCACCATTAAGCAACTAATATGTGCGGTTCGTCAATGTACTTTTTATTGATGAAATGCACCACCACTACTCTGCTGTTCCTATTAAGCTCTACACCTGTATGGTTGGGCACCATCAGAGAAATCCTCATTGCTACCTGGGTGACAGTCTCACTGCAATCAGCTCTCACCTCCAAAGTGAGGAATAAATAGCTCAGACCAATAAAACAGGGGTAATATGGTTGGAAGAAAATATCCACTGAAGAAAAATACAATGAAATGCTGGTAACTGCAAAATAATTGAGCTCTGGAATACACATGAAAACTTAAACAGCCTACCTACATTCCCTAGCCGGAATGGTCCTGACACCCTCCCCACCCGGCTCCCTCAGGAGGGACTGTAATAAAGGCGAAACAAGGGTGGCATAAAATAAAACAATAAGCTGAAAACATTAATCATATATACTTTGGAAGTAAAAGGGTAAAAATACATGATGTAAACCTGACATCAGTGATCATGTTTTATATTAAAGTTAAAGGACACGAGTGATGGTTAAAAATTCAAGTTTCACTTTTTAAGCACCTTTTACAAAGATAGTGGTGATTCCCTGAATTATGGCCTATCAGAGACAGAGTGGAGAAAGGTAGTTCAGCAATGGGACTGAGGGAGAACTTGACTGGTAAGAGGCATGGGTGACGAGGGGTTTTGTAGAAGCAAGATGAAGCAATACAGTGAAATCAGTGAATCAGTGATCCTCCTCTTCTATTTATATATTGATCGGCATATATACATAGTTTTAAGCTGTATAAAGGAACAACTCTGTCTATATATCTATAAGGTAAATATATTTAGGATAAGCATGTGGAGCTTATCATCTGTTGTGGTTGATAACCAATTACCATGAAGATTGCAACAATGTAACAGAGAGATTGCACACTATTAGTGTTTCTCTTATGAGCATCAACACCGATGACAGGTTTCATCAATAACAGCAAGAGGTTTCAAGCCATAGGTGGGGACCGAATGGAGAAATGATAAAATCAGCAAGCAAAGGAGAGTAGTGTTGCTGGAAATTAATTCATCAAGTCTTGGCGAGTACCTTCATGAGGTGGACCCTGTTTTTACAAAATCACACCAAGAAGACACTGACATATAGACTGTGTTTTATATAGCATATATCATGGATAGGAGTAGGTTAAAAAAAAAAAAAAAGACAGCTGGGTACACAAATCCTAGAATACAATGTGCCCAGCCCTCATAGGTGCACTGATTCCAGGACTGGAAAAAATGACAGTGTAGAATCCTCAAGACCCGAAAACATTCCTACAATGGGGTTAGGCCAGGCTCAGGTGGAGGATAGAACCCCTGTTGATGAAGGAACTAGTAAGTTCACAAATACACAAAAACTGACAGGTCAAAAAAAAAAAGCCATAAAGATGACAGAGTGGAATATTGAGGATAACAAAGAAAGAAATTAAGAAATTATGCATTGTCACTATTATGCATGAAGCCCAGAATTTCTGGGCAGAAGATATACAAAAAGATTAAGATATAAATTACAGGAAAGAAAAATGCTTGCACAAGGAAAAACTGTCAAAAGCTTCAAACACAAAATTATGTTCATTAATACAACAGATTCATGATCAAGAAATCTTGGGCTGTTTGGAAAAAAAGGAGCGACTGAGGAAGTGCGAAAATACAAAGAACAAAACCTAGAGATTTTTAAAAGGTATAAAAAAGAAATATGGATATGGGAAAGAAAGAGAGATCTGATATGTTGCAATATTTATGCAAATGATAAAGAAAAAATAATCAATACAAAAATGCAGCTCCAAAGATATTTGAAGAGAAACAAAGGCAAATGCACCTAGACATGGAAAATTTCACAAAACAAAAAAAAGATCACAAAGGGGAACATAAAACAGAAAACTACTAAACTAGAGTTAAAGAAACAGAAGCTGAAATTATGGAATACCTGCAAAGTGAAAGCTTTAGTACAGAAAGTCTAAAACAGGTTATAGTCACAGCATGATGGAAGAATGAGCCCCCAAGTAAGGCGAAACAGGAGGAGCAGGAGACATCTGAAGAAATATGGACATGGGAAAGAAAAAGCGATTTAATATGGTGTAATATGTATGCAAAAGAGAAAGCAAAACTAACCAATACAAAAAAAAAAAAACAGCACCAAATATATTTGAAGAGAAATACAGACAAAGGCATCCGGATAAGGAAAATTTTATGATGCAAAAATAAGAAAACAAATAGGGAAAGTAGAAAACAGGATTAGTAATGGAGAAGTTAAAGAAATAGATACTGCAGTTATAGATTACCTGCGAAGTGAAAGATTTAGTGTAGAAAATCTAACTCTGATAACATCACAGAATGTAAGAACAATGTTGGTGTTTGTCTTTCGGCTTTTCCCGGTTAGGGGTCGCCACAGCGGAACTCCGGTCCGCTAATGAGTGGCAGTAAATTTTCATGAAAGCTGAGGTGCCAGCTCGACATTCAACCTTCAGTGAAGGCATGCCCATTTACGCATGTCTTTCGAAGGCCCACCCAACCGAGGGGAGGACATGCAGACTCCACACAGAAGGCACTCTCTGCACTCCAGCAGAGAATCGAATGGGAGAACCTCTTGCTGTGAGGCAACACCACCGCTGCACCACTGCGGATTACAAGGAGTCCCCAAATTAAGGAGAAACCAGTGGAGCACAAAGTATCTGATCAGTTGCCATATGAAGATACTTTGGAGCCTTCAGCAGGAAACCAGTACAGAAGTTCAGTTGGAGTTGCACAGCAAGGGAAGGAGCAGGAAACTGTGGCAACCCTGACAGTCAGTGTCATGGAGTGACAGGCTAGTGAGTTCCCATATGAAAGAGCAGTGGATGACACAGGATGAAGTTGAAGAGAATGTGTCACAAGAAGATTTTCTGGGACTTTTTGTAGAATGCTCGCAGTAAACGGAGAACAAAGAATGTGCCCTTAGTTTAGAAGTAAATGATCAAAGGAAACAGTTGCTTCATTTAATAGAAATGGATAGACATATTAAGATCAATGAAAGAAATAGATTGCAGAAAGTCAATAAGATCCAAAATGTTAGAAGTTTGATAAAACAAATGAACGCAGTAAGACTGCTCATAGAAATTTATGCAATATAACAGTAGTAAATAGGCTATATTACTATGCAGTTAAATTAATAACAGATAAAGTCTTACCACAAAAACACTGGGTAGTAAGAGAAAGGAAGGGGAGAAATCAAATGCCATCATGGAAGTAAGGACTAGAGAAAACTGCAAAGCAATTAAGTCACAAAGTGTCGCTGTTAGAAGAATACAGAAGACAGAACAGATCAACAGAAAGACTTGATAAAAGCAAGGTGCAGTATCAGAACAGTCCAGGATTAATCACACACTATTGCAAATAATAAACTAAACATATCAGCATAGGCAGAAAAACCTAGAAGAAATGCAGAAAAATATAAAGGAAATGTGAAAAATAAGCAATTTATTGATGACCCAAAAAGTTTTAGAGAGAACTGGGAAACAAGGCAAAAAGAATAGAAACACCACCAAAAACAAAGGGAAATAGACACGTTTTGGAGAAATATCTATGAAGATCCAGTGGAACATAACAAAGATGCTGAATGGATAGAAGTAGTAAAAGAAAGAATAAAAAGTTCAAATGTAGAGGATTTGAAATGGGATGAAGTAATGGCCAGAGGAACTGAAACTAAGTAACAAAAAGCGCTTAATTGGAAAACCTCAGACTGATAGTATTAACATCTTTACATGAAGATTTAGCCATGAACTATTTATATAAGCACTCAAACAGATGCTAACTTGGTTAACAGAAAAAACAATATTCCTGTTTAAGAGTGAACTTGCAAGATAACCTAAAAACTATAGACTAATAACGTGCCTCCTGACAATGTATAAACTATACACTGGAAATGATACAGAGTTTATAGTTATTTAGAAGAAAACTCAATCATGGCAACAGAACAAAAGGGTAACAAAAGAAAGCCATAAGGACTAAAGGATCATTTGTTGTTAAATAAGTCATAATGGAGAATTGTAAAAAGGGGAAGAATCTAAGTATGGCATGGACAGACTACAAAAAAGCATTTAAAGCAGGGAAACTGCAGCACCAAGAAAATATCTGTCTGGAACAGGAATGTGATATAAAAGAACTTGAGCAGGAGAGAAAGTGTATAAATATTTGGAAACTGATGACGGATCCATAATGAAACATGAATAAATGCCAATAAAACTTAGCAAAGATTTTTTTAGAAGACTGAAATTAATACAAAAAACAGCCCTGACATCTAAGAAGAAAGTCCAACCTATAAACCAATTTGCCCTTCCTGTTCTAACTTTCAGTTTTGGGCTAATTGACTGGCCCCAAAATGTATTGAATTAGTTGTACAGGAAAACAAGAAAAATGCTACATGTTTATATAGTCCCCATTCTGAAGAAGGAATGGGCCTCCTCGGTAACGATTACATGCATAGATCTGCAATCATAGGACTGTATACATATCTGCTGACCTCACAAGATGCAAACATATTGAAAGTTTTAAAACATGAGGAGAACAAGTCTAAGATGACTTCACTACTTAGTTTAGCAGAAGCATATTTGTGTCAAGTGAGAATGCAAATCAAACCAGAAGTAGATAAAAATCAGACAGCAACTGAATGTGCCAAAAAAAAACAAAAGAAAGAATATAAGGTGAAGGATCAGATGAGAAGGCAAGAAATGTGGAAATGCATAATTATAGTTGCAAGTACAGAAAACTCTTGGAACAACCTCATGCTGATCACAATCTAACTCAGGAATGGTTAAGGAGATGTTAATTTAAACCAAAAGACATAAGGTTTATATTGGTGGCCCAGAATAGAAGACTACATTGGTTTACAAAGTCCATTGAACATATTGGAAGAACAGACAAATGCAAATTTTGCAAAACAGAATTGGAAACAGTTGCACATCTTTTCGCTGGGTATGATACACTGATTGGCTGAAGACCTAATAATGTGGCAAGACTGTTGCATTGGGCATTGTGTAAACATTATACAACTGAAGTAGCTGAAAAGCATCGGAAATATGATCCTCAAAGCATTATAGAAAATGCTGAAGTTTATATCACATGGAATAAGCCATTACTGACAGTTCAAAAAATAGATGCAAGAAAAGCAGATATAGTAGTCCTTGAAAAGAAGACAAAAGTAGCAATAATCATTGAAATTGCTACACCAAATAATTACAGTGTCTTACAAAGAGAGAGAGAGAAAGAGAGACAAAAACATAAAATACCAGGATTTGCAGGCAGAAACAAGGGCAATGTGGAAGAAGGAGAGCCAGCCAGTTCCAATAGGAGTAGAAGCAATAGGTCTCATAAAAAAGAATTTACAGTCATATTAAGATATGTTGCCAATATATGTAACTCTCTATGAACTGCAGAAGGAGTCCGTTCTGGGCACACTGCGGATGCTGCAAAGAGCACTTTTGGGTAACATCAAAGACTGAAACAATACTAATTTTGTGAACTTTCATCATACTTTCACTTACAAATGGGGTCCATTCCCATCATGGTATTAGAAACCCAAAAGTCTTGGAGAAATTAAAAAAAAAAAAAAAAAAAACAGAAGAAAAACAAAAGTTATATACTTACTGTAATTATAGAGCCTTTCATTCCAGTCTAGCTGATTAAACATATGGATCTTCAAAAGCCTTGCTTAGATCCAATCTGGTCAACTTAGTGCTCCAGCTTCAACCCCTTCCAAAAATTTTACTGCCCTACAATGCCTTGCTCCTCCCTTAATAGCTCAGATCGAGTTTGGTGCCTTAACCTATGCACACTTGTATTTGACAAGAAAACAAGTCTTTCAGATCCTGCATATCATTTGAGGAAGAAGGGCAGGTTGTTGTATCAGATGGACTAGGATGGAAGATGGACTAGGATGGAAGGATCTATCATTATGGTAAGCAAATTGCTTTCATATCCTGTTCTTCCAGTACATCTGATCTGGAATACGGGTCAGTCTCCAATTATGTAATTCTTGGGTGGCCTCAAGAGAGGAGTCCTTTCAGGATGGAAGCTCCAAGGAAGCTATGGCTCTGGATATACCATCCAACTTGTAATGCTTGATGAATGAGTGAGTTGAAGACCATGGAACAGCTTGAAAGATGTCATCTAAAGATAGAGACCTGAAGAATGGTGTAGCAGTTGCCACCGCTTGAGTGGAATGAGCTCTGGGTTTGCAGGTTAAGGTTTTATTTTGAGATTTGTAGATGAATGAATGCCGTCTGACAACCATCTAAACAATGACATTTTGGATACCTTCTTACCCAGTTTGTTTTGTGTGAAGGATACAAATAGCTATGAAGATAAAAATTGAGCTGTCAGTGACATCAAGCGTATGCAAAATGTATTCTCCCTTGTTTTGAAAATTTGGGAGGAACACTGGAAGATGCATGGGTTGAGAAATGTTGGTTTCAGCAGCTACTTATGGGATCAAGGTAACCCTATCCTTATGGAAAACACTGAAAGAAAACACAGAAGATAAGGCATGCAGTTCCAAAATCCTTTTGGCTAAAGTGATAGCCACCAGCAGAATAGTTTTCTAAAAATGGAATTTTAATTCTGCAGAAGTGGCCAGTTAAATGGAGGTTTAGACAACACTTCTAACACAAGGTTCAAATCCCATGAAGCAGCTGAATCCTTTATGAGAGGTCTCAAATGAAATGTACCTTTAAGAAAGGCTTTAAAAAGCCTATGAGAAGCCAGAGATGAGTCCTGAAAACCAACAAGGAAGAAGGAAATGGCTGCCCATTGAACCTTAATCATGGAGAAACATGACCCCAAAGAAAACAAGAATGATAAGAAAAATGTAGCACATCTTCAACCAATGTCAAGAAGCACTCACTGCCATACTCTCATGACCTCAACGATAAAGTGGATAAGCTCTGGTTCTTTCTTGCTTCTTTATATACCAGACTACTGTCGTACTGTCCATCTGTATTTTTAACACCTCTAAAGGAAGCCAGTCTTGCAGTTACCATAAAACCAGGAGATCCACCATCTCTAGGACATTTATGTGAAGACAAACTTCTGTGTCTGAACAAAACCCATGGACCATTCTTCCCTCATAATGCCCCCCACACAAGAAAGGATGTGTCTGTGGTTACCATAACTACTGGAGAGGAAAAATGAAAAGACCTGCCTGCAGATTTCAAAGGAGACTGAAGCTACCAGTTTAAATGAGTTCTGCATGACCGGGTTAGCCTGTTGGGTTAAGACAGGAAATTGTACTTCTCAGACCATTGAGACTGGAATAACCAATGTAGGATTCTAATATAACATGTGAGCTGCATCATCCGAATGGATAATGCCATAATAACAAACTCTTAAAATTAACCTTGTTGGGAGTTGTTCATACTCCAGCAGTTTTTGTACTGCATTCCTCAAACAGATAATTCTATCCTGTGGAAGAGAGATCAAAGTTACAGCTGTGTCCAAATGACAACCCAAAAAGATTAAATGCCGAGTGGGAATCAGGTTGGACTTTCCCAGATTTACTGAAATACCTAGGAAAGCACAAAGACTGAGCATACTGTCTCTTGCTTGCATAAGAGACTCCATCAACAAGGCAGCCATGAGACAGTCATCTAGATATAGGAAGACTTTGAATCCCTGAAGCTGTAGATGAGCTGCTACTTCCACCATGCATTTGGTGAACATCCTCAGGGCTGAGATGACACTGAAAGGCAGGGCTCTGAATTACTAATGACTGGCTCTTAAATGAAAGTGCAGAAATCGACTGGACCCCTTCTCTATTTTTATGTACAGGTAGAGATCGTAGAGATCTATACAGCACATATATTCATTCTTTCAGTGAGACAAAGGAACTGACTGTACTAAGACCATTTGAAAGTGGGTCTTTTCTACATAGTTATTTAGGACATTTAGATCCAAAATGTGCTGCAGGTATTTTGTTTTCTTGGAGACTAAAACTAAGCAAGAACAAAATGCAATCTGATTTGGTGGGACCCCCTTGATGGCTCATTTTTGCAGAAGAGAATGAACCTCTTGCATATTGGCCTTTGTCCATTTGGGAGGGACATCTAGCAATAGGGAAAAAGGGAATGGGGATTTTCCGAAAAACAGAATTTGAAAACTTCTGTATATGATCCTTCTTATTCGTTTGTCTCATATGATAGTGAGCCATGAGTGTGGGTATAGGGATATGAATCCCCTGAATGCCTTCAGAGGAGAGCAGTTGGGCAGCCCTATACGGATTCTGAGGACAGAGAAAGGCCAATGCAAACCCTGGTTCTGTCGACCACCTCAGCCTCTGGGCCTGCATTTATTGAAGTGGTCAGCATTGCCTCAGCCACTTCTGTCAGAAAAGGAGTTATACTGGCATCTAGACTTATGAAAACAGGGTGAGTGGGTGAGATCCTTTTTAGTTCCTGATAAAAGTACACTGAGGGGTCTCAAACTTCAATCCAAGTGCAAGGAGAGTCTTGCCATCCCGCTTGCTTTTCTGTATCCTTTATTTCAAAGTGGAATAAAACAAGGTGGTTCCTTGGGGGGGGCATTTTTGAAGGACAAGTAAAAGGTGTTTGCAAAAAATCACACAAATGCAGCCAGGCTTGGTGCCACGTGACTATGGCCACTATGCTCACTCCAGCTGCTCTTGCTGCCTCTTCTACCATGTTATGTAATAGGCTGCCACAATTATTATGGAGTCTTTCAGGGGAGTCTTAGTGAAAAAAGAGGTCATCTTTGGGGAGGGAGTAAAATTTTGTCAGGCTTCCTTCAGACCAACTTACAGGTGTTTGGTTCCTGCCAAGTCTTCTTTACTGCTAACTCTGCCAGTTTGTCAGAAGAGACTACCCAGGACATAGACATGGTTATTCAGTATGCCTCAAATAATACCTCTTCATCTTGAGAGGGAGGTTCAGTTGGCCAAGATACTCTCTGCCTTATGAGTTCCAGCATCTTACTGAAAGAAGAATCTTTGGAATGAGACCGTGGGATTCCTCTCAATCATCCAAATTGGTATCTGACTTGACCAACTCAGCTGGTGACTCCAGATGGCTCATTTTGCATGTTTGTTTAGGTGGTTCAGGTCTCCTGAGTCCTCAGAGGATTGTTTTTCCATCAAGGCAGAGTCTGGGGTGTACAGAATAAATCTGCCCCATGGATGCCTTTGCTGAAGTCAACCAATGGGAACAGGTGTCACGGAGGGAACTCGTAGTCAGTGGAACCTGTGGATCTGCCTTGCATGGTGAGGAAATAATCCTCCCCAACACTCAGAGAGTTGCCCCCACCTTCTACTGATCCAAAGAGCCTTTATCTATCAACAGTTCCCACTCTCCTATAGCAGAGTGTGAAAATGACCCAGGTGGAATCCTCAGATCTGCCTGACTGATCAGTACCAAGGAGGGGATCTGAGACAAATATCAAAGGCTGACATCACCAAATGCAAGAATGGAGCAATCCACTTGATTCCTTGGCTCTGAGACTCCAACATGAGGTCCAAAGAGGTCAGAGATGAAAGACTTGGATTCAAAACCCCTGAAATTGATGAAACATGGGTCAAACGTTCCCAAACCACAGAATCCACATGATAGTACAGATCTATGGGAACAGGTTCTAAAGGGTGAACTCATGAGGGAACATGTGTAAGGGTAAAATGGACAGATCCAAATGGCTTTGGAGCTGATGGAGTAGCAATAACCATCATCTTGGTTTGGGTCTTTAGAAACTTCTGCAATAAGTGATCCAAAGCAACCTCTAAAGTACATATGTAGCATCCAAAAAATCGTGTAGACAGGATGGAAGAGGGTCTTCTTGAAGGCAGCTTTTCTATCTTTTTTAGAGAATCCTGGATAGTTATGGTAGATCCTGTCAACAGATCTGGAGAATGAATGTAGGTAGGGGTCCAAGCCACATGATTCTCGACACCTTGGAACCTTTGGAGTCGATGTTGGAGCCAAAGATTCTACAGGAAGTTTCCATGACTCTGAGTCCTTAGGTATGAAGGATTTTCACCCACTTTTTTTGACTTAGCTGGTTCTTAATACTGAGGGAGAAGCCCTTTCACTATTAACTTGTTATTTCTATCAGAGTGCCAATGGTCTAAAAGCAGCCCAAATGCCACATGATGCATTCAAGTGGGAAACACCTAAGCAGACCACAAATAGATCATAGGGGACCTGAGAGGGAATTGTGTGCTCTCACTTTGTACACTTTTTAAAATTTGTAGCTTTCTCCATTCTGTCAGGTTCAAATGGCAAAACAGCAGCAAACAATTCTTTATAAATGGAAATACTGATAAATATTATAATAATAATAATAATAATAGTAATAACAATAATAGTGTGTATAATGCCTAACAGTAATCTAGGAAAAAACAAACCACACACCAGAACAACAGTAAACTACTAGTATTACTACTCCTAATACTAAGACTATATACTATCCAGTAATTAGAAATACAAGTAAACAGACAATGGCAACACAGCCAAAATAAGAGATAAAGAAACTTCAATTTCCCAAAAAGACCTAAGCCTATAATATTAAACTAACTATAAGAAAAAATGACTTAACAAATAAGGCTAAAGGCCCACAAATATGCAATCTGACAAGTTTAAAAAAAAAACAGGTAAGAGGCAGAGCATTATAGGCCAAGACCAGCACTGCAACTTCGAAAGGTGACAAACAAGATCTCAGCTAGTCAGGGGGGAGGAGTAAGATATTATGGGGCTATAAAATGTTGGAAGGGCTGGAGCACTAAGTTGGCCAGATTGGATCCAGGCAGGACTCTTGAGGACCCATATACTGGATCAGAATGACTGGATGAATAAGATAGGAAAATAAATCCATTAAAAGAAGCACCAGATTACATTCCATTATACCACTAGCATTTAGAAGGAGTTAAATTACTCTCTCTAATTTTGGATACAGATAGCTTAACTCTAGAGTGTCTTAGTTGTAAGCATCACTAGCACTATCTGTTGATCAAATGAACATTTTTCTGAAGGCACAATGCAGTCTTCCAAAATGAGACTTTCTATTAGTGAGTGCCCTGGGTTCACCAGTTAGAAACAACAGTGCTAATTGTTAGCAAACTCTCACTGCATAAGGCACATTTAAAGAGCAGCAATAAGCAATAATGTTTGTAAGGCATCAATGCAATACCTGATGTGACTATATGATGTTCATGTGGTTTTTAGGTATGAATTCGGGAAGAAGTAAATTCTATGTTGATAAATTAAATCATGTGGTGGGGCAAGCTCCAGTTTAATCAACATATTGGGAGGGTGGCCTAATGGTTAAGGTGTTTGCCTTACAAACACAAGGTGCAGGGTTTGAGTCTCACAAGGGATAATTGGCTAGGCCTAAAATGGCTCGCAAGGGCAGTTAGCCTAGTACTAATATAATCTAATCTAATCTAATCTAGATAAGAAGACTGAAGCAAGTTGTGAATCCTATTCCAGGATAATTTATTATATCATTTGCCTAAGAAGGCTACAGTCAGAAGTTAACAAAGGAGACGTAAACTCTATTTCATATTTTTGAAAGGTTAGTAATATGGCAGTGTGTTTGGTCATAATTCTAGAAGTTTAAATGAGCTTAAATCACGTCAGTAAACCCATACAGTATTACTTTTACAAACATTTGCAGAAACTAGCTGTTAATGGGGATATAAAATTATGTAAACTGAAGATTCAAGCAAGTATTGAGAACCAGAGCCAGATGAGCATAGGCTCCCTAGGCACCTGTCTTAGGCTCTATGCAAGTTGTGGGCCTCCCAACATGATCTAAACTAAAAGTTATACATTGCAGAATATCTCAACCACCAAAGGAGGAGCAAAACTCCTACACTACAAACTACAAAACTCCACACCATCCTTCAAAAGCCTACTTGAAAATACCTCTTCACCAACCATCTATGCAACCGTAATTAACCCCGTGAAGGCTCTTCCACTCACTATTTCTACGCAACATCTGTCCTGGACAACACAATGCAATCTCCCTTTCTGTTTCTGGAGGGGACAGAAAGAGTAGGGAAAGTGCAGCAGTCACTTTTTAACTCTTCAACAATAACCACAATGACAGGATGCGGAAATCCTTTAGTTTCAATGTTACAAGCATGGATCATATATAATGAGAAGTAACAGACAAGCAGTAGGGCTCCCTAAACACCAATACACGAGTAATGAAATGTCTTTTCACACACAGTCTGCCACTACTAAGACTGAACTCAAACTGCAGCTGAAATTTATAAAAAAAAAAAAAAAAAAAAAAAAAAAAATTATAAAAACAAAGCACAAACAATAAACCACAGAAGACAAATGTAATTTTAACACCCCCGCAGGAAAACACAAATGCAAACACACACGCACGCACACACAAAACACAAATACCCATTACTGGATGCATTTAAATAACAGAGTCCCATAATAAAAGTTTCCTAACACACTGTGTATCTCAACACTGGCAGGGATTGTTAAAGCTTTGTTTAGTTCTGGTTTGGTCAAGACTAAACTCGATTCAGAAATCTCTCCTCAGTGCAAAGATATCATGAAGAAGATCTGTCCCTAGGTCGATATTTGTTTAGATTGTTTCTTTCAGATCTATCTTGTTCATATGAGGTTTCCACAGTCTATATGCAGATGACTTGAAATTGGGAAACTGATTACATTACAGAAAGGGCAGGTCTGCAAAACAGCTTGACTAAATTAACCATTTGGGCAAAGAATAATAATATTCTGATAAATACATAAAAACTAAGCATGTAAGATTTGGGAGACATGAACTGAAAGGTGAATATTTAATACAGCACACATCTGAAGCACCCAGCGATCTGTCATGATGGACTCCCATTAAGCCAGGTGCCTCGAAAAACACCCCTGGACTGCCTCCAGAGAGGAGCAGTTGGGCAACCCTTCAGGGCTGCTGTGTGGGTTGGTCGGAAAAAGGTTCCCGTGACCCAAAGTTCTTCGGTCCCCCTCTGCCTCTGGGCTGGCGTTCACCTTGTCCCCCTTGGCCTCTGGCATACTGGGCTTGCTGAGATTTCCGGAACCACATCTTCTTCTGCCCTCACTGGTTCCTGGAGAAGGACCTTTGAGGAGTAGAGAAGTGGATTCCGATGGCTGACAGTGTTTTCCCATCTTTCTCACTCTGGACCAGCGTCTCGAGGACGGTCTTCCCGAATAGGGTAGACCCGTCAAAGGGTGCATTCGCGAAGGACGCCTTGAAAGGTTCAGAGAAATCGCAAAGCTGAAGCCAGGCATGATGCCTTAAGGCTCCTTCCATGGCGTGGGAGAGTAGCCACATAGACGTATTAGACACTGATTTGAGAGTGGCCATACGAGCCGAGAAAGTCCGTTTATCCTTGGCCGACATGGACTTTGGGGGAGACTCAGCATACTCTTTAACCAGGTCCAGCTGCAGTCTGATTACATGAGCCAAGTAATTCAGTGCCGTAATAGAGAAGGTATCTGAAGCAAACATCTGCTTTCCAATACGGTCCATTGCCCGAGACTCCTTGTCAGGGGGATGGACTGAAGAACTGTCCTGAGTTAGTTCCTTTTTGGTGGCCACTGCCACCACCATGGCATCTACAAGGGAACCCTAGTTTCACAAAGCTTTGTCTGCAGGGGGGCTCAGAATCTTGTCGGGCCTCCTGGGGATCGGCTCTACAGTGTCCAGTTCCTTCCACGTCCTAGTGGTAATCAGGTTGACCAGGGGGATGGCCGGGGGGACACCTAAGAGGTAGATGGGCCTGTGTCAAATGCCTCCAGGAATACAGACTTGTCCGAGGAAGGTTTTTGGGTGGACCACCCCCCCCCTTTGGCGGAGCATTTCCATAATGTCTCCGAAGGAGACATCGTCAGGGGGTGACCTGGGAGAACCTTCCCCTTCCTCCAAATCGGTATCCTCGGTGAGGGACTCAGGGAGTCCAAGTGCCTCCTTTTGCACAGGTGTTTGTGAGGAATCTCCTTGGGGTGACTGTCCGAGGGGGGCTCACCAACGGGTTCATGTTCCTCCAGGGGAACTGGCTGGGGCATCAATGACACAGGCTGTCCCTGGGACTGGATGATGGAGGACAAACCGAGCTGCGAGGGAGCAGGGGCGGACCCTGAGGAAAGAGTGAGGGGTCTTGATCCTCTAGAGAGAACCCTCTCCACAATGTCAAATGCCAATGGGGAACTGGCCTCTCAAAGACAGGTGGCTGGCACCCTCAGATCCGACAAAGGGATCGGTGTCAGAGCCGAAGCGCTCGGGCCTGAGTGGATGGTGTGCTCTGACCACAAAGGAGCCGAAGACACACTTGCCCTCTCAGCTATGATGCCCGGCTCTCGGCCCCGAGATCTCGGATCCGAAAAGGGATCCAATAAGTTCGAGGGCATGGCCGGCATCGAGGTAGCAATAACCATCGGCACCGACTCCCTGACTCCGAGGCTCCTCAGATCATAAGACTCTGAAATCCGGTAGTAGATCAGAGAAGGAGCTATCGGGGCAAACAGTGGAGCTGAACTCCCCCCCAGAGAGGGGGCAGCAACACTCCCATCTGCAGCTGAGTTTGCAAGAAGCGACGCATCATCCGGTCCATATCTGCCTCAGAGAGGCTACGAGTAGATCTGGAAGAGGCTGCTGAAGCCAGCCAGGAGGGCCGATGCGATGACCTTGAAGATGGTTGGGCCTTCTCCTTTGGAGAGAAGCATGGGGAATGGAGCCGTGGGGAAGGAGGCTTGGTAATCTTCAATGGAGAAGAGAGAACCTTAGCGAGAGGGGCCGAGGGGTCCAATTCAGCCTGCCATTTGTGGCTTCTCTCTCTCTCTTTCTCTCTCTCTCTCTCCCTTCTCTCTTTTCTGTCCTTTTTTGCCTCTCGCTCTCCCTGAGATGAGGTGGAAGGGTGAGTCCCAGACAGGGGAGGAGGACCAGATGGTAGGGCAACCACAGCCACGGCTGTCACTACAGGGGGAGAACAGGAAGAAGAAGCTGATTCTAGTGGTAGAAGACCCACCAAAATCAGCTTGTTCTTCCTATCATGCAAGGCCCGGGGGTTAAAGGCTGCACAGATCTGGCAGCCTGAGGAAAGATGAAGAACCCCCAAGCAACAAAACGCACTGAGTGTGACCATCCGCTGGCGACAGCTTATGGCCACACTCAGTGCACTTAGAAAAGGTAGTTTTCTGGCTTTCAGCCATACCTTCACACACACACACACACACACACACACACACACACACACCTAAAGGGAAAAGACGGGCCTACTAGGGGATAGAGATTACCAAGGATAAGAGAGGGATAGATTAGTTAAGAAGAGAACTGATATCTAAATATATAGAAATATACTACATACGCACAGCTAACAATTATACTACCCAAATATTTTTAGAAAAATATAAGAACTAGCTACACTCGCCTGGAGCTCGGAAAATCCTGTGCTTGGCAAAGCTGCGGCAAACGAGATCTGAGGATTAGAAGGAGGTTGCAGGGTAGTATGGGTAAGGGGGAGGAGCTTGGAGCTTGGAGCTTGGATCTTTAGCTTGGTATGCTGCCGGCTCGGATCTGTATCGGATCCGTAACCCACAGGTTGCTGATCAAATGAAGTTAACTACTTCAGATCTGTAGTTTCATTTACGGGCCTGGGTACATGGGTAGATTCAGCACTGAGTTTTTCTAATCATATCAACCAATTGGTTAATGATAGTTATAGAACTATATGTTGTATAAAAAAGTTTAAAGTATAAAGTCTATGAAATCAGAAACTATGAAGTCATTGTGTTAGTTACATTAGACCCAAACTTGAGTATGGAATAACAATTTAGAAACCTTATAATTAAACAAGCATAAGTAAACTGGAAAGAGTAAAGTGGAAATATATTAAGGACATCCATGGATGTGAAAATGTATGTTATTATGAAAGACTAAAATATCTGAACTTGTACAGTGGCTCTTATAGATATCTAAGAGGAGATCTTATTCAGGTATATAGGGTACTTAGAGACAACTACCTCTGGGAATGTTTGGGGTTATCAAAAAGTAGCTGAAAATCATCAGACAACCTATGTAGAAGATTCTATAGGAATGAGAAGTGTACTAATTGGTTCTCTGAAAGAGCAGCTGATGCATGGAACAGACTACCAAATTACATTAAAGCAAGTACTAGTTTAGATATTTTAAGAACAGCCTGGACACTTATTATGGGAACAAGTGTTTTGGTATATTGGCAGGCTAGAAGGGCATTAATGCCAGTGCTTAAAATATTTGTATGCACGTACATATGTATGTATCATATGTATGTAAGAATACCTAGAATAAGCTTGACAGTCTAATACTCAAAAATGCACCATAAGGAAGTGACCTAAAGAGACCTGGAGGGGCCTCAACACCAAAGAAAATATGCTTGTTTCGGTCTTATGATACTCTGCCTTACTCCATGCTGCTCAGCACATCATCAAAATAACTCAACATAGTCATACCCTTCGGGAAAAACAAGGTAACCCCAAGCTACCATATAGGTGGCAATCCACTAAGCACAGAAGAGGTTATCAGGGACCTGGGGACCCAGGTTGACAGTGGCCTTTCTTTTGACACTCACATTGCTAAAGTGGTTAGAAAGACCTTCTACATTGCCCACCTGATCATGAAGGGATTCACATCCAGATCTAGTGAGGTCATTGTTCCCCTGTACTCTTCACTTATCAGACCAATGATCGAGTACAATGCCCCATTCGGGATGTATCTCACCCGACATCTGCAGCAATTGGAGAGACCCAAAAAGTTCCTCACCAAAAGGATAAAGGGACTCCAAAATCTGTCATATGCTGCAAGATTGAAGAAACTCCAGCTCTATTCAGTCGCATACAGTCTGCTCAGAGGTGACATGTGCCTGACATACAAGGCCATGTCCAACCCGGAATTAATGGACATGCTCCACCTCAAAAAATCCAAATCCACCAAAACCACTAGAGCAAGCGACTTAAACCTTAGCACGGATATAAATAGGACGTGCTGGAGGGATAGATTTATCACTCAGAGACTCCCTATGCTGTGGAATAAAATCCCGGTCCATGTGAGGCAGAGCACCTCGCTGGCTCTGTTCAAGAGAAATCTTGACCTGTGGATGGGAGATCGTAGGTTTACCCCAGGAATCATCTCTGTGTCACTGCTGGACAGAGGCACAACAAACTAATGGGCACAGTATTTTTTCATATAAGGAGTGGCGTAAGCCACAAAACTTTGGGCTAGGCTTATAAATGCCTTAGGGCAGATAGCCTAGTATAAACCTATGAACCTATGAACCTATAATTTGATAAGTTAATTTTAACTCAGCTCTGCTGTTATTCAAACTGCATACACATTTACAAAAAAAATTGTGACATGTCTTGGTAACACAGATGGGGTCATCACAGAAGCAACATAAAAGTTACCTGTTTTATAATTGTTTTGCTACAATTCACATTCAGATTCTTAAAAGTTATATATGAAGGCGCAAAAAATACCTCCAAGGTACCCTTTACCTGTAAATAAAAAGTTATTTCAAATATAACATAGTTATATGTTAAAAACAAGCAAATTAAATCCACCAAATAACTGGGAGAGCCCTTCCAAAATATTTATAATCCTATATATAGTAATGTATTTCACAAATAGCAGATGCCTTTCTGTGTAGCTATGTTGTTATGGAAGTATATTAATAATTTCTAGCGAATGCACAAGATATCAAAATTCATTGTCGCTGATTTTTGCATAAAACACAGTGTAAGCAAAATCAGTGATCACCAATTCAGTAAAATAATGTGCATCAGCTACCTAGACTTTCTTGTGAAAAGTATAAACACAGTAAAATTATCCATTTCGTTAAGGTTCTAGCATTTGAAACAGATGTTTTCTTAGTATTGCCATGATTATTATTAGTACCATAAAATAAAAACACAACAGCTGGGACCATTGGAATGTTTCGAGTGCTTTTGATTTTAATATCATAAGAATTGTGATATTAAAAAAAAAAAAACACACAAAACATTCCAGTGATGCCATGTGTTGCATTTTTATTTATGCCTTTATTTTTATATTTTTTAAGCTTTAAACACACTTTTTCTGGATTTCTTTTACTTAGTACTAATCTAAATGCCATAATTTATAAAAAGTAACATCTGGAGTACTCAGAGAAATAGCACTGCTTTTGAAACAGGAAGTTGTCTTAACAGCTGTCAGGCAGTATATCTATATATTTAGTCAACTGAGCAACAGAACTGCATTGAAGATCATTTTTGGTCCCGACTTTTTTTAAATGTAGAATGACACAAACTTCCTTATTATTCATTATTAAAGTACTTATGTAATATAATAGTCAAGGAGCAGACTTTATGCAGTGTCAGTAGTAAATCAGTTTGCACCCATGCCTTTATTGCAAGGAAGCAAAGAAGGTTAAGGGGTGTAGCACTCTACCTGCTGCTTCCATTCATGTTTTAGTACTCAAGCTTCATAGCAGCACAAAGGGGGGTAGGATGATGCAAATGATATGTTAAAATGAGGTCGCATCTTGCTGAGTTTTTAACAGTTCATTTATATGTTAATGATTCTGTGACATTTATCAAAAGAGCAGGGTATTTGTTTCAGTAATTCAGGACACACATATACAGTTGCATTGGCTATAACTGACACACCCAAATGTTAATGTCAATAACATTGACTACAAAAGGTCAATAAAACAAAAGTCAATAATCCACAACTGAGAATTTATCAAATAAAATTAAAAAAAAAATCCCTGAGTGGCTAAATGTGGCAGGTGTGAAAGCCACTGGCTATAAATGAAATACAAGAAAGACTGTCAGACGAAACAACAGGTCAAAAAGGGGGATTGGATCCTTGTGGATCTTTGGAATACCAAAAAGGACCCTCAACATGGATGCTCAAACATCATGAAGTTGTACGTTTCTGATAAGATATAACCATCCATTAATAATTCATATAATTGGGCCCATATTATCTTATAACAAGCATACACCACAGAAACATCCACAGGTAAGTATTCATTCCTATTCCTCAGCATCATTTCATTGGCAACAACGTATTTATCTTGTTTCATTATATTTTTTGTTTTTCATGTAGCATATGTTTTATATGAAGGTGTAAAGAAGGGAGTTTTTCGATTGGTTAATTGATTAGATTATTAAATAATTAATTTATGGTGTGAATGTGTATATTTAAGATTTGGTTTGTGTTTCTTTATTCTGATGAAGTCTCTTTGAGGACGAAAGTGATATAAAGTTGTTTTTTCACTAAAGAATTGTGCTCCATTTGCTTTGGATCCTGTTCCACTTGTCCAGCAGATATTTTGCTTAGTAGTTGGTTTAGACGCTTCATCCTTTGGGAATTTTGTTGTGGTTACTGTTTAAGTACAAGTTGTTTCAACAAAGAAAGATATAATACTTCATGATTTTGATCCATGGTAGTTAATATTTCGGCAAACATTAAAGTTCACGTAGCTGACTAATGGTTGTTATACAATGTAATTTTTTATCGTTCCTTACTAAATAACTTATATATATATATATATATATATATATATATATATTGCCTCCAAGAGCAAGATACTGGACTTCCAAGGAAAGCCAATATAATTCTTAATTTGAAATTAGAGTCAAAAGGTATTTATTCATCAATAAGGTAAAAAGATTATGAGAATAATTACAAGCTCCATAGGCACTTACCTAAAGTACATTCCAATTGCATAGGCACACAAGAAAGAGTAGTCTAATGCTCCCAGTAACTGCTTGTAGTTACTCTTATCTGAAAATGCATTTCAAAACAAAAAGTCTTGTTTTATTTATATTAATTTCATATGGAATAACCATCAATTCAGCAAAAATCTGTAACAACAACTGTAAGCATCATGGTCTATATTCTGGTACACCATCTTAAAGACAGTAGAATACACTGATGATTCAGAAACTCAAGTACTTTGAAACGGATAATCAGTAAGTAATTTATGTTAAGGATATATTTCCTAACTAACTGCATAGACAAATGTCATTATGACATCTACTCAATATCTCCTTTTGTCAAACAATTGACTGAAGTAAATATATTATTTATTCACATGTCTTTTAATTGTTTCACTAGCAGTCCAAATGTCCTGCTTTATTAATATAGAAGCTTCATATTTTCCTTAAGGTTGAATGAAAACATCAATATTTTTCTCAGCTACAACTTAATTCAGAAAGGTTCACTCATGCATAGTTTTATGCCCATTTGTTGTGTTCAGTAGCTTCATTTAAAAGAAATCTAAATAATACAATTCAGACTTTAATTAGTATATATATATATATATATATATATATATATAGGTTCATAGGTAGATACTAGGCTATTGGCCCTAGGGCCTATATAAGCCTAGCCAAAAAGGTACCCTGGCTTTCGCCACCCAAGAAAATTATTTTCCTAGGCCACTGTCGAGCAGAGCCACAGAAGTGATTTCCGGGGAGAATTTCCTATCTCCCATCCAATCATTAAGAGTGCTAATGAGGAGCTATGTTTGATATAGATAGGTAGTTTGTTCCAGAGTATGGGAAGTCTCAGGGACAGGAATCTATCCCTCCAGCATGTTCTGTTTATTGTGGTGACGAGCTTTAGGTCCCTAGAGCGTGTAGCTCGTAGGGATTGGGATTTCTTTAAGTGGAGCATGTCTAAAAGCTCTGGGTTTGACATAGCTTTGTGTGTTAGGCAGAGATCGCCTCTGAGTAGGCGATATGTGACGGAGTAAAGCTGCAGTTTTTTGAGACGGTCTGCGTAGAGCATCTGTTTGAGGCTGGTAATCCTCTTTGTGAGGTATTTCTGTGGCCTTTCCAGTTGTTGTAGATGTCTTGTGAGGTACATATCAAAAGGGACATTGTACTCTATAATGGGTCTAATGAGTGACAAGTAGATTGGAACAATGACCTCTTTTTTCCTGGATGAGAAACCTTTTGTGATGAGGTGTGCCACGTAGAAAGAGTTCCTGACCACTGTGGCGATGTGATCAAAGGAGAGACTACTGTGTCCCAAGGTCTCTTATCACACTTTCGGTGTTAAGTAGACTACCGCCTATGTAGTAGTTCATGGGTACAGAGTTTTTACCAAAAGGGATGGCAATGCACTTTTTGGCATTGAGCTTGAGGCCATGGCTTTCACACCGGGCATCTGTCTCAGCGAGGCCCTTTTGCAGGATTTCCACATCTTTTGGAGTTTTGATTATGGCTCCTAGTTTGCAGTCATCTGCGAACTTCATTAGCCAAAGACCTTCTGTGTTAGCCTGTACTTCACAGAAGTAGATACCAAACAGGAGAGGACCCAGGACTGAACCCTGTGGTACTCCACTTGTCACTGGTCTGAAGTTGGATTTTGAGTCTGCTACTTTCACAGTGTGGGTTCTGTCAATGAGACAGTTGGCACCCCATCTTGTGACAACAGGGATTTATACCTAGTTTAGTGAGCTTATCTATAATTCCAGAGTGGGGAATGGTGTCAAAAAGCCTTGGCGAGATCTAGATAGACTGCGTGAACCACCTTACCCTCATCTACGGCTTTGGTGACTGCTTCAAAGAAGTCTATCAGGTTTAGGAGACATGATCTGCCTTTTACAAACCCGAACTGGGTGGGGTCCTGAGTTTGGAAATTACCAATGTCATTGTTTATAAGTTCCATGATGATACGTTCCATAACCTTGCAGACCAGAATCATTAAGCTAATGGGGCAGCAGTTTCCGGGGTCCATGGTGGCTCCCCCTTTGTGGAGCGAGATAACTGTCGCTGTGTGCCATTCAGTGGGCACAGAGCCTGAGGTGACGCTATGATTGAACATGGTACTTAGGTGGGGTGCCAGTTCGTTCTGTAGTTCATGTAGAACACAGCCTGGGATGTTGTCAGGTCCCATGGATGCTGTGTTCTTGGCTTTGCAGAGTGTGTTTTTTTTACCTGTAAAGATGTGATTACAGGAACTTTGCATTCTTCTGGTATAGAGATGGGCCCTTTAGGTGATGACAGGGGGTAAAGTTAGCACTGAACCTATCTGCCAGGATGTTGGCATTATCAGTTGGTTCTGTATATTTAATGCCATTGTGCTGTAACTGAGAGCAGATTCTGAGTGTTGCCATTGAGATTCTTGACATAGCTACAGAATGCTTTGTGATTGTCTTTAGAGTCCGTGGCGATTTTGTTTTCGTAACTAGCTTTGGAGGATTTTATGAGGGATCTCAGCTTCTTACTGAGGCTGACCAGGGAGTTTATCCAATCATGGGATTTTACTCTTTTTTTGCAACAGTTTCTTTCTTCTGTTGTACAGTTTGGGCAGGGGGCCACCAGATTGGTTTCCTTTTTTTGAAGGATAGCATCTTGGTTTTGTTAGGGATTGCATGATCCATGCACTTGTGTAAGTGCTTATAAAGTGCATTTGTTTAGGATTCAGTAGTCATACCTCTATTGTCCGTCAGCATGGGTGTCGTGAAGTTTGACACTTCTGTCTTAAGAAGCGTGAAGTTGGCTTTGGAAAATTTTTTTACTGTGGTTTCCCTAATGGGGAGTGGGGGAAGGATGTGGATGTCTAGGGTGATTAGCTTGTGGTCAGATTTGACCAATGAGGAACTGACCTCTGGTGTGGAGCACCGGTTGCCCATGTTGGTAATAACCAGGTCTAGGATATTGCTGCCCCTGGTGGGGGTGTGGATAAGTTAATCCAAGGCACTGGATTTATGAATTCCAGAAAACGTTAAGCACAAGAGTTGGTACACGAGTAATTTTTCCAGTTAATGGTTGGGTAGTTGAAATTGCCCATTTTTATGGTGTTAGGTTGTACCCTAATATTTTCCACTGTATCAAAAAATGAGGAGTGGGAATCCTGGGGCATGGTGGGGGATCTGTAGCAAGCTACAATTTGGATTGCGGTCTTGCCCAGAGTTAGTTGCACTTGGATAATCTCGGATGCATTATGCTGAGCAACTAGCATTTAGGTGTGGATATCTTTAATGAATATGGACACGCCTCCGCCTTTAGTGTTTCGGTCCAGGTTCGGTGGCTGAAAGGTGTGGTATGAATTATAGCCTGGTAATGCAGGGGTACTCTCTGGAGCCTTGAACCAGGTCTCTGTCACTGCGCAGATGTCAATGTTCTCCATTTTAAGGAGTGCCTCAAGTGAGTGCATTTTGAAGTTTAGACTTCTAGCATTGAGTAGCAATACCCTCAGATTCTTCTTGCTTGTACCTGTTACAGTGGTGAATTTGTCATTTGAACCTTGCCTAAAAAAGGCACTATAGGGGTGGCTAGAGCCTTAGCCAGTATACAGAATCCAAGGGGCGACAAGTGCAGGCCATCTCTGGCAAAGCATCGTGGTTTGTCGATTATGTCATCCCAGGCAGACAGATACTGGATCCCCTTAGAATGACACCAGAAGCTTAGCCAATTGTTGAAGTCAATCATTTTTTCCTTGTACTGTGGTATCATTCTGGGTGATGGCAGGATGCTACTCAGGGCTAGGGACATACCTGCCTGGGCTACAAGATCGGACAGCTCCTTCATGTCCCTTTTCATGTAGTCCAGGGAGGTACGTCTCAGGTCATTCACATCAACATGGACAATGACAGAGTCATATTTGTACTTGTTGTGGAGTGACCCGAGTGCATGCGTTATGTGGCGGATCCTAGCACCCGACAGGCAGCTGACAGTAACTTTCTCCTTGTTTAGCCTGGTGAGTGGAACATCAGTGTGCCTGACTATAGAGTCACCTATGACTAGAGTGTTGGGTACGTTGTTATGCCTTGTGGGCTGTGATTGAGTGGCACACTGAGTTTGTGGGCTATATGTCATTTGAGTTGTGTTGGGGGGTGGAGGTTGCTTTTGTTTCTGCTTTGGAGGTCCCTGTTGTGTGAGCAGGTTTTTACTGAGAGCCTCCGCGAATGTAGGTGTGTGTTTTGTGTTTCTATGTGTGTGTTTTGGTGGTGTAGGTTTTGAGGGACTATGTGCTGAGTGTATTGTGGTGCAAGTGTTTACCTTCTCTTTTTGACTGTCTAGTCCAGTCTTAGGTGAAGAGAGCTTTGCTTCCAGTTTGGCTATATAAGTGCATCTCTCACAGGTTGTAGTGTTGGGTGGTAGGAGGAGAGGGTTGTCTGTGTACATGAGGCAACTGCTGCATTGCCCCAAGATGCCCAGATTCATCAGGTAGACAGGAGAAAACACCGGGAGCTGACCCGTAGACATGCCTGGATAGGTGCTTATTTGTTAAGTACTAGAAACTGTTTTCCTCTAGACGGTGAGGAAAGTTGAGTGCCGTAGTAATTTGTAGCTTATTTAGTGCTTACAATAAATTCTGAACAAGTGCTGAGCTTAAAGAAACAGACGAGTGCTGAAACTAAAAACTGGCTAGTTCTAAGAAACAAAATTAAGCTAGAAGGCTTCCCTCCAACACAGAAAGGCTTGGGGGCTTAGAAGCCCACAGATAGTCCTGGACACAACAAATCTGTATCCAGACTAGACTACCCACAGGAAAGGCAGAAACAAGCTTAGAATTTTTTTTTTTTTTTTTAATTGGAAAGAGAGAAAGGAGGAGCAGAAACTAAGCTGATTGGCCTTCTCAAATTTCTCCCTGTATTAGGTAAAATGAGGTAATGACACAAAACTGGGAGGAGGGTCCCCAAATCAAATTTATAGCAGGGGCGGGCAACTGCAAAGCCGCCAACTATAAGAACAGCATACAAGTTATCAGAATCAAACAACTCAACAGATGCTTAATAAAAGTGGACAATTTCCAGTTAATACCTCACACACAGTGAAACTAGCTAGAAAAATGTACAGTAGACAAAGTGCTATAAATAACTCGAAAAAAATAACAAAAAAAACAGGATACTTAATGTTATATATTATAGATTCGAGTTTGCTCAGTGTCCTTCCTTCGATTAGCTCAGTGTGAAATGGCCTATATATATAATGAATATAAAAGGTTCAAAGCTACAATGCCAATGCTCAAATCAAATTTATAGTAGGGGCGGGCAACTACAAAGCCACCAACTATAAGAACAGCATAAAAGTTACCAGAATCAAACAACCCAACAGATGCTTAATAAAAGTGGACAATTTCCAGTTAATACCTCACACACAGTGAAACTAGCTAGAAAAATATACAGTACACAAAGTGCTATAAATAACTTGAAAAAATAAGCAAAAAAACAGGATACTTAATGTTATATATTATAGATCAGAGTTTGCTCAGTGTCCTTCCTTCGATTAGCTCAGTGTGAAATGGCCTATATATATAATGAATATAAAAGGTTCAAAGCTACAGTGCCAATGCTCAAATCATAAACCCGTCAAACTATGAAGACTCCATACAAAAAATAAAAATAAAAACTTATGCTTATATGAACAGAAGCATTTGTCAAGCTGACAATTTAACTAAATACTGCTGGTTTATGATCTAATAGTATAAAGGAATGTGCGTGCCATGTTACATGTCTACATTTGCTCTAGACACATCTCCTCGCTGCCACTTGCTCATTTCAGCAACTGTTCTAATTCCCAGTGACTTAGATAAATAGATACATTTTGCAGAAATATCTATGAAGATCCTGTGGAACATACAAAGATGCTAAATGGACAGAAGTAAAAGAAAGAATAAGAAGTTCAAAGGTACAGGATATGAAATGGGAAGAAATAACATTCAGAGAGATTGGGATAAAGTTAAGAAAAGCCTCCAAGTGAAAACCCCAGGCCTAGATGCAGTATCTAACGTCTGGATAAAAGTATTATCTTTGCATGGATATCTAGCCATAAGCAAGAACTATTTATATGTGCACCTGGAACAAACACCTACCTGGTTAACAACATGAAAAACAAAACTCCTACTTAAGAGTGAACCTGTAAGTTGTATAAATAATAGACCAATAACTTGCCTTCCAATGATGTATAAACTATATACTGGAATTGATGTAATTTAGGAGAAAATGCAATCATGACACTCGAACAAAGGGGTAATAAAAGAAAGTCGTATGGAACAAAGGGTCATTTGTTGCTAAATAAAGTCATAATGGAGAACTGTAAAAAGGGGAAGAATCTAAGCATGGCATGAACTGATTATAAAAAAGCATTTGATAGTATCCTACATTCATGGATAAAAGATTGCTTAAAAATGTATTAAGATACACCCTACACTGATCGACTGTATTAGAGTGACTATGAAACAGTGGCAAACCACTTTGAAATTAAGCCATGATAAAGGTCAAATTGTTATTCCAGGGATAAAAATTCAAAGGGTGATATTCTAGGGTGACTCCCTGCCACTGCTGCTATTCTGCCTTTCCTTAACCCATTAAGCTGTCTACTTAACAGATTATGCCATGGCTGTAATTTGGCTCCTAGAAAACAACAGTGTGTACAGACCTCTCATCTTCTCTGTCGATTTAAAAGTGTATAGCTCATCAGATGGGAACTGAAAGCACAACTGCAAATAGTCAAAACCTTTTCAGATGACATGAGTGTCATTTGATTTTGATAAATGTGTAAAAGTAGCCTTTAATGCCGGAAAATTGCAGCACCAAGAAAACATCAGTTTGAGACAGGAATGTGATATAAAAGAACATGAGCAACAGCGAGTGTATAAATATTTGGGAATTGATGAAGGATCAACAATAAAACATAAACAAATGCGAATAAAACTTAGGAATATTTCAGAAGACTTAAATTAATCCTGAAAACAGTGTTGCCATCTAGGAACAAAATTCAAGCTATACATCAATTTGCTCTTCTTGTCCTAACTTAAAAGTTTTGGAGTGATTGACTGGCCCTAAAACATGTTGGATAGATTAGACAGAAAAACAAGAATGATGCTTCATGCTCACCAAATGATTTATAATAATCAGTGGATACCAAGTTTATATATTCTCCACTCCGAAGGAGGTATGGGCCTCCTTGAAACTGAATACATGTAAATATCTGTAGTCATGGGACTACATACATATCTGCTAACCTTACAAGACCCAAACATAGTGAAAGTATTGAAACATGAGGAGAATAAATCAAAGATTACTTCCCTTCTTGATCTAGCAGAAGCATATCGGCATCAAGCGGAAATGGAAATCAAACCAGAAGTAGATAAAAATCGGGCAAGGAAGTGAATGTGCCAAAAAAAAAAAAAAAAAACAACATAAGGTGAAGAATCAGATGAGAAGTCAAGAAATGTGAAACATGCATAAATATAGTTGCAAGTACAGAAAACTCCTGGAAGAACCTTATGTTGATCTGGATTAAATGCAGGAATGGTTAAGGAGAGGTGAATTCAAACCAAAAGATGAAAGGTTAGTATTGGTGGCCCAACATATTGGCCTACATACATGTTGGTTTACAAAGTCCATTGAACATGTGGGAGAAACAGACAAATGTAGGTTTTCTAAAACAGAACTGGAAAGTCGTACACCTCATTGCTAGTTGTGATATAGTAATGGTAGGACTGTATACTGAAAGACATAATAATGTGGCAAGACTGTTGCACTGGGGATTGTGCAAACATTTTAATAGTGAAGTGGCTGAAAAACACTAGAAACATGAGCCACAAAGCATCACATAAAATGAAGTCTACATCACATGAGGTCACCCATTTCCAACAGTTCAAAAGATGGATGCAAGAAAACCAGATATAGTCGTCCATGAAAAGAAGCAAAAGTAGCGTTGATCATTGAAATTGCTACACCCAGTGACTATAGTGTCTTGCGTACAGCGAGACACAATGTCATAAAATATCAGGATTTACATGCATAAATGAGAGCAATGTGGAAGAAAGATACCCAGACAGTTCTAATTGTAGTAGGAGCAATGGATCTTACAGAAAAGAATCTACTATCATATTTAGATATGTTACCAACTGTGTAACTCTGTACGAATTGCAGGAGTCGTCATTACTGGGCACAATGTGGGTGCTGCAAAGAGCACTTCTGGCTGACATCAAAGATTGAAACAAACCCAATTTCATGAACTTTAATCATACTTTGACTTAGGAATTGGGTCCATTCCTGTTATGGTATTAAAAACCCAAAAGATGTTTTAGAAATTAAAGAGAGTGTAACCTTGAAATAGTAAGAAGTTCAAATGTATAGTACAGGATATGAAATGGGATGAAGTAATGGCCAGGGAAATTGAAACAAAATTAAGAAAAGCTCCTAAATGGAAAAACCCAGGCCCAGATTCAGTACCTAACTTCTGGATAAAAGTATCAATATCTTTACATGAAAATTTAGCCCTGAGTAAGAACTACTTATATATGCATCCCGACCAGACATCAACCTTGTAAACAGCAGGAAAAACAATACTCCTCCTTAAGAATGAACCTGCAAACTATCCTACAACTATTGACCAAATACTTGCCTTCTGATGATGTAAAAACTATATACTGGCATTGATGATGACAGAGTTTATAATCATCTAGAAAAAAAACTCAATTATGGCAATGCAACAAAAAGTTAACAAAATAAAGTCATATAGGACAAAGGATCATTTGTTGCTAAATAAACTCATAATGGAGAATTGTAAAAAGAGACCAAGTATGGCATGGATAAATTACGAAAAAGTATTTGACAGGATGCAACATTCATGGATAAAGAGAAATAAAAGATACAACTCACATTGATCAATTACATTACAGTGGCAAACAAGTTATCAGCTAAGCCATGATAAAGGACAAATTATTATCTGAGGGATAAAAATTCAAAGGGAGATAATTCCAGGGTAATTCTTTATCACTGTTGCTCTTTTGTCTTGGCCTTAACCCATTAGCAGATTAGGTCATGGTTACAATTTGGCCCAGAAAACAACCAAATATAAAGACTTCTCATCTTCTTTTTGTGGATGATTTAAAACTACACTTCATCAGATGAGGAGCTAAAAGCAAAACTGCATATGATTAAAACTTACTCAGATAGTATAAAATGTCATTTGGTCTTGATAAATGTGCAAAAGCAACACTTAAAGAAGGAACGCTGCATCACCAAGAAATATCAATCTGGCACAGGAATGTGATATAAAGGAGTGTATAAATATTTGGGAAGTGGAGAAGAATTGACAATAAAATGTGAACAAATGTGAAAAAGACTCTTTAAGGAATATTTTAAAAGACAAAAACTAATATTGAAAACAGCCCTAACATCTAAGAACGAAGTCCAAGCTATAAACCAATTTGCTCTTCCTGTTCTAACCTCAGCTTTGGGGTGATTGAATGGCCCCCAAAATGTACTGGGTCAGTTGGACATGAAAACAAGAAAAATACTTCACTTATCAAATGATATATAAAAATCATTGCATACCAAAACTATATACTCCTAGTTCTGAAGGAGGTATAGGCATCCTCAAAATTGATAGTAGAGATCTGCAATTGTGGGATTACATACATATCTGTTGAACTCACCAGATCTAGACAGTGAAAGTTTTAAATTATGAGAAGTCGTCTAAGATACCTTCCCTGCTTAAATTAGTAGAAAGTTAGTGGTGTCAACAGGGAATGGAAATCAAACCAAAAGTAGACAAAAATCAGGCAGTAACTGAATGTGCCAAAAAACAAAAGGAGGAGTATAAGGAGAAGGATTGAATGAGAAGGCAAGAAATGTGGAAAAGGCATAAATATTGTGTCAAGTACAGAAAACTCCTGTAACAACCTCATGTTGATCAGGATTTGAGTCAGGAATGGTTGAAGAGAGGTGAATTTAAAGCAAACAATGAAAAGTTAATATTGGCGGCCCAGGATAGTGGACTACATACACATTGGTTGACTAAGTCCATCGTGCATATGGGAGAAACAGCAAATATAGGTTCTGTAAAATAGAACTGGAAACAATCACGCAGCTTGTTGCTGGGTGTGATACCCTCATGGCAGACGGCCTGTATACTGAAGGCATTATAATGTGGCAAGACTGTTGCACTGGGAACTGGCAAACACTGCAATACTGAAGGAGCTGAGAAGCATTGGAAACATAAGCCACAAAGCATTATAGAGAGTAATGAAGTTTATATCACATGGGATCAGAACATAGATGCAAGAAAACACGATAACAGCAATCCATGAACAGAAGACAAACATAGCATGGATCTTTTACACCCAGAGACTTCAGTGTCTTATGTACACAGAGGCACAAAGTCATAAACTATAAGGATTAGCAGGCAGAAATGAAAGCAGTATGGAAGAAGGATACCCAAACAGTTCTAATATAGTCATATTTATATATGCTACCGATAGATGCAACTCCAAATGAATTAGAGATGGAGTCAATTATGGGCACATTGTAGGTGCTCCGAAGAGTACTTTTTTGGCTGATGACAAAGATTGAAATAATACTAATTTCATGAACTTTAACAATACCCTGACTTAGGAATGGGGTCCATTCTCATTTTAGTATCAGAAAACCCAGAAGACTTGGAGAAATTGAAAAGGGAGAACCCTGATCCTAAACCTAAAACCTTCTACCTAGTGCCTAACCCTAAAGTCCCCCATCCCTCCCTAAATCTAAAATCCTCTTCCTTTCCCTAACCCTAAAGTCTTGTTACACCCTAAGCCTAAAGTCACCTTCCCCATCCCATTCCAGATAGCTCCCTAAACCTAAAATCCCCTTCTCAGTGCCAAACCCTAACATTTCCCAATTGCTCCCTAAATCTGAAGTCCCCATCTCACACCCTAACCCTAAAATCCTCACTATATTCCCCATCCAACTCCCTAAACCATAAAGCACCCTCCCTGCCCCCTTCCTTACTTACTTCATCAGTCAGCATTTGCTTCAGTTCATCTCCTAGGATCTGAGCAAATGGCGTGGCAAGTGTGTGGCTAAACTCATATTCAATTTTGAGCAAGAGCAGCTAGTCACATGAGGTAATAATCACTGGAATCCCTGGCTGTGAGTTAGTGGAATTCAAGTAGCTAGGGCTGGTGTGGTTATAATGATCCCATTTTATACATACACAAGCTGCTAGTTTGTCAGATTGATCAAAGCAGATAAACCTGCAGGCACTGTTATGCATAATGAGAAGTATGAACAGAAAATTAGTGACATTTTATGCAACTGTAATTAATGTTACTCTGACTAAGAAGCATTCATTTATCTTTTTAGACTATCAATTTAACTGAGTTATTACAGAACATCAGGCATAATAAATCTGTTTATGAATATTTATGATTAGACATTTTTCAGTATTCTCAAAACACAAAGCATGTGACAGACCTACCTTTTTGATCTATAGTATCTACTCATGGTTCTAAGACTATACCAAATGGGAATTTTTGGGCTTTAACTTTAAGAATCGAGTTATTAATGTTAAGCAGTACTTAACAGCTACCTTGCTTTTGTCACTACTGATGTTGAATTCTTGTATGCAGCAATATCTCGGAAGAAATATTAATGTGAGTACTTACTGAATTAGTTCTTAACAATTATCTTACTTTTAAAAAGCAATATTGCCATAGAAGTGGAATGCTGTTTGCTCCATATTTTGTAATATTTGCAATTGCTGACTAGAAGAACTTTTATATGGAAGTCCTTTTTCTAATTTAATTGCTTTCCATAAAAGGTTTAGCGACACACTTTTTTTTTTTGTATGGTCAGGCAAAGAGGAAGAATTTTCAGCATTTTTAAAATAAAGAAACTCCAAGAACTCCACTAGTGCTCTCCTTACATCTGATAGTGCAGGAGCAAAATGTACTATAATGTTCTTAGACATCATGAATTATGAAAATGAGAATATACTTAGCCCAAGGATCTACATAAAAGCTACTTTGTCTGTTATGTGGTACATTAACCTCACAATTTAGTTGTGATGTTATTAGTGGTTGGCAATTTCATGTGTTATTGTCAAATCCTTGGTTGACCTCAAAGAACCACCATGTCTTTCTTGATAAAACCATGCTGATAATTAGTCAGATAACACAGTAAAGGTACAGTTTGTTGCAAGCATATGTAAAAATAACATCTTCAGATAGTTTTTCCTACAATACAGAAAGGAGAAATAACCAATGACGCCTTTATTAATAGGGATTACACTGACAATTTTCCTTAACCTTTGCCATGTAACTTGAAGAGAATTACTGAAAAGTATGGCCAGCAAATTGCAGGAAACGTTGTTTATGACTTAATAAATAGCCACTGTATTGTAAAGCTGCTACTAAATTTCTTTACATTACTGATGGCTTAAGTTACTAATTCCTTTGAAACAACTGAATGCCTGATAGAAGGATCCATTCATTACCAAAGATGGTACTTTTGTTTCTAGACTGACAAGAAAATAATTAAAAATACTGCAAAAATATCTCTACTTAGCTATCATTTGAATAGGCAACATTTCTATTTCCTGAGATGAATTTTGTGATTATCAAGTTTAAGAGGAATCACATTACAAGGCCATGTGCATGCTCAAATCTCTTGTTGTATGTTAAATACAATAAATCTTTGAATCCCTTTCCAAATGCTTTCTGTCATTCACAAAAAAAAAAAAAAAAAAAAAACATTCAATCTGTTCATTTGAGAAGGTACTGTTAGAGAAAGAAGCAACACCTCACTCATAAGACTTTTTTAAACACCTTTATTACATTATCACTCGTGGCATACGCAAACTTATAGATAATAAGAAAAGTGTTGCTATTATGGTAAGAAGTCATTATTCCCACATATTATATATGACAGCTTTTTAAAATGTCTATTTCCAGCCTTTGAGATACATGCAGTCATTCATTTTTGGCAATTTAATCCCTCATACAGTTTTTTGTTATCATCAACATTGGAAGCTATTTCACATTTACAAGACTTTTTGTCTTAATAAAATCCTTAAAAAAATACACCTCCAGAACACCCCATAACCTCTTCTCATTCATAAAGTTTGGGCATGTCAGAAAATCGTAAGGAAACAAGAAGAGATTACAAGTAGAATTTATGTGCTATGCCTTTGTATATTTCCTATCTACTTCCCCTCTTTTGTGTGTGTGTACAGTGTCAGACTGTGATATACTGCTGGTGTGACATCTACATATCTACAAATGAGCTGGGCAGAAATACAAAAAAGGAACAGAGCTTGGGGTCTGCATTTAAACCACGAGGCATCTGAACCTTGTTTTACTATTACTACCACTGCCAATTTGATAGCCACAATTAATAATACATTTTTATTTGTGGGGCAATTTTGCATGCCTTTAAGTCTTAAGGATGGTAGGTTTTGCTGGACAGAGTTTACCCACAAATGGCTTAGTTTGTTCACCAGGTTATGACTAAACAAAGCCATCTGTGGGTAAACCTATATTACCCACGTGCATACATGATATATTGCCATTATACAATGTCATTATATACAAAATGAGATGCCTTACTTTTATAAAATAATGTCATTGTATAACAGAAATTCATATTGCTTCTTTATGCTTTGGATTCTTGTCATCTGTCTAAGCTGAAGTAAGATGATCTCCACAAATGCGAGGACACATGAATAGCGCATCTATTCGACCACTGTTGCTGCTATTTTCTTTTCTGACAAGACTTTAGCAACAGGCACCCATAAATGCATATTTTCTTTTTCTTTAATAACTTTAAGTGTTTGGAATGTTTGCTATTACCTTAGGTTGAAAGTCACTGTTTAATTTGGAGAGGTTAGCATGGTGAAGAAAGGGGCATATATAACATTTGTTGTTTCAGTAGCTTGCTTTCTGCGAGTAATGCAAGCTTTATCACAGTTGTTGATTACACCTTCACAATGCTGTTTGATTCTGGGAGGTGAAGCAGTGGAGAACATGGCAGCTGGCACTTTTGTTGGATCAGTATTCACAGTGACATTTACTTCAGCACTGTTACCAAACACCCTTTTGTGAGTAATGTAGGAATTACCATAGTTACAATGATTGGCCTGTCCAACCAGCACTTACATTTTGGGATATATATTATACTTGTTATGCGCCATGCCATCTTTAGAACTGGTGACTAAGACTATGATGCTCATCCTTTTAACACTCTTGTGATATCATTTTTGTTTATACTTTGCAAAAGTTGACCTGACATAGCATTGGTTTGCTCTTATTTCATCACTTTTTATCATTTTGAAGATTTAACTTTGTTAGCTTTTTGTCGAGTTGCCTGATGTAAAATAAGCTTGAGAAATATACATCACTGAATGCATCTGAAAAATATTTTTTATAGTTTTCTTAATCTGTTTTTATATTACTTGGGTGTTCATTGATTATATAATTTAACCAATTTTCTGAGGTATAATATTTTGGTTTCCCTTTAGACTGATCTTTTCACCTTTACTTTTTCTTCCTGATTGTCACCATTGTGTTAGGTTGAATTTGTTATGACAGGGATCTCTTTTAGCATTCCCCCTATTTATTCCATCTTGTCTACCATGATTAGTTTTTCAAACATATAGGATCTTGCATATATTGCATGGGTTGGGAGGGTGGCCTAATAGTTAAGGTGTTTGCCTTGCAAACACAGGGTACAGGGTTTGAATCTCATAGGGGAGAATTAGCTAGGCTTAAAATGGCTCGCAAGGGCAGTTAGCCTAGTACTAATCTATGAATCTAAGACACAGGAGTGGACATTGGAAGTGGGCCTCTGTTCCCAGTTCTAATTTTAAATCTCTGGTAGGCAGCTGAACCTCTACATTCTCCATTCCAGGACAGACAGTCTGTTGTGGAGCATTCATCTTTTCTTCACATTGTATCTTAATTATCACTTTAGACAAGTTAGTAGACCTGTCTTTCTTTGTCCCCCATACAGGGTATTGTACACTAATGCAAGATCCATCTGCAACAAATCTGGAATTATTTTTGACCTGTTGCAGGATGCTGGGCTTGTTTCTGTAACAGAGATATGTCTATATGACAACTTTGGCCCTTACCTGATAGCTGCTATTTCACCTGTTGTCTCAATTATTCAGCATCCTAGTCAGCACAAGACACAGGAAGGGGGGCAAGATATACATATATATATATACATATATATATATATATATATATATATATATATATATATATATATATATATTTATGTTTCTGGTGGTTTATATTGCTTTCAGGAGCAGCAGCAGCTCATGTGAATATATCCTGTTTGTGGGAATAAACTCTTAGTTTCTCCTCACCTACCATCTATCCAATTTATGTAAGGACCTTCCTACAATAGTTTATTAAGTTCCTCATGGACTCCGTGCTGCCCACTATGGGTCAGTGAGGAATTCCTTTGTATTAGAAAAGGATTCTGATTTCTTTCAGTTAATTTTTCTGTATCTCATAGATTAAGACAAAGACTTTTAATGTAACTAGAAGTAGACATTCATATGGAAAACATACAAACTATATTTTATGATTAGGACATGCTCTTGACTTGCTACTCCAACTGGATATAAGGCCCTCTTGCCAACAGTAAAGATGGTCTCATAATATTATCAATTCCTGACACTCACTGTTCATGGGATGCCTCTTTAAAGCTCCCCTGAGCAGCCATAATCTTTCAAAACTTCCACTTTGTTTGCATTTTTGAATAACCCATCAGTTTCTTTCAGAGGACTGGGCAGCTATATTTGAAGTTGGGCATCATTAATTACCTTGTTCAAATCATGTATATCCTGCCTTACCTGGCCTTCTTAAAATATGAGTCATGGTTTCTCTGTAAGCCACATTAATTATGGCAAGAACAATGAAAGTTGGAATGGTGTTGTAGGTGTGTGGGTCTTTAGAATCTCAGTCTTAATGATCATTATGTTTAGTACCAAGGATAGACCTTTTATATGAAGGCAGCTTAGTCATCCAGAGAGATACCAGCAATAGCTAAACAACCACCCATATTCTTCCAAGTGATGAACAGTTACAGCCTGGTCAGTCTCACTCCTCCAAAGGCCTTACATCATACCACTGACAATGTTGCTAATATAATACCTGCATTTCATTTTCTGACTCCATGGCTAGTTCTTTGGTTAAGGCTGAGCATAGTTCTTTCTGGCTGGTGTTTAGTAATCTTGGTTCTGAAATGTATTCACTGTGATAGTAAATATATATCCTCTTGGCTGGTGGACTGGCTATCTGCCCTCTCAGACTTGATTGTTGCTTCTTAGAGTGTAATAATAGCAATTATGTATCAGATATTGGAATCCAAAGAGAAAATTATTATTTTTTTTTTTTCTTATCTTTATTGAAGGCAGCCATATTCATCGCAGTTCTCAATAAGCCATCTCTACCAATAGTCTTGAATGCTTTCTTGAACCTTCTGTTTCCTGGAAGGTTTAAGAAAGTTCTTCTGTTTCCTGGAAGGTTTAAGAAGGTTACATATTCACAACTTGTATCTATTTTGCAGTCAGTGAGCACATGTCCCATGTCCAAAGTCTGCTTTTCCCTCCTTCCACAGTACTGATATTTCCTTAATTATGGTAGCGATTCATCTTGTTATTATTGGAGAATAACTCTTTATGCTATTCTGGTACCAGCTGATCTCTTCATCTCTCTGCAACATTTGACACTGTAGATTACAGTACCATGATCAAGCATTTACACTGGTATTTCCTTTGCTTTCAGATCATGCTCAGTGAGTCTTGCTTAAATATGTCACATTCCTAAGCTCTGGAATGTGGAGCGCCATGGGATTTGAACTTGTATCTGTTACCTTTCACAGTGTTTATACTGTCTTTAGGGGATCTTTCCATAAGTAAGGGCAGACTTGTCATTGGCATGCTGATGAAATGCAGCTTCACCTCTTCCCTCAGGAAGATACAGCATGCATTACCTTGGAGATTTCATGGAGGCCATTCATCTTTGTTGGCACTTGATACTTAATATGAGTGATCCTATTGTTAAGTTAGAAAAATAAGTATTGATAAGGTTGGCAATCTTGTTTTTTAATATGCTACTATACATATTTAATTTGCACATGCCATTGTATTTCCTACTGTAGCTTCACATAATCTGGAACAATTTATTTATATGTTTTGAAATGTACCAAGTAAAGTGTTGATCACGGTCTTATCAGAGGAGATCTGAGAAGGTGATTGTATTGACTAGGAAAAATATTGCCGAAACACTTAGTCTCTCAAATTGCAGGAAATGTATTAAGAAGCAGTATGTATATTTCTGTAGTATGCTCACAAATAAAAATTTTAATAGTGGAGTAAAAATATAGACATTTTCTGGCAACTGTAGACTGGCAAATCATTAAATGAAATTTCTGTTCTTAGGTATGGAGAAAATGAAGGCGTTGTTGGCATTTATTTTGCGGGGGAGGGGTGGGATGAAAATTCACAAGTGATATCAGAATTATTTTAAGTATTTTCCTGTGATCTCTGAACTCTTGACTAGGACTGTGTAGTGAGAAATATTGTCTTGTGTTTTTATTTATTATTAAATATTTTTAAACCTTTCAACTGTGGCAGTTTTGTTCAGAGATAATTTAAGTTCTAGAGTATACTATATGTATATAGTGATACTGGCCAAGCCACTCCATTAAGCCTTCAAAAGTTCTGGTCACACTTACCATTTGGATAATAATATTGCACAGTAATAATTGGACCCCTTTGATAAGGGCCTTATTAGTAGCTGATTTTAGTGGTTAGTGGCAAGTGGTACTACTGTATAGTCTGGGCAGAAGGCACATAGCTGGAGAAACTGTGCCAGCCTTCCCCAGAAGTGTCTGTGTGTTTGGATACAACTCATATCCCAAAGTGTGTGTGTGTCAGCTACTTGGGCAGGGACTCGACGCACTGGTTGGACAGAATGGGTGCTGGAGGTTTTAGCTTTACCACTAGGCTAAGATCTGGACCTTATAGCTGTGCCAGTGGGGAGTGTTATTGGGGATCTGGAGAGAAAGAGAGAAACCAGCCCCAGACTGACTGTGATTCTCCATGTACTCTTAAGGGAAAGTGTACTTCACTGTGTGTCTAATTGTTATCCTTCCCAATGTGGATGCCCCTCACTGGTGTTAGTGGTAATGATTGTGAGGCTCCTTGATTGCTGGGCCAGTGCACGGGTGTCACAATCACTTCATGCCAATATATTTATAACTTTTAACAAGTCAGATTACAAACATTTTACTTTGAAATTATCATGTACAGTCTCATAGTTGCCTGACAAAAACAGATTTCCTTTCTTTAATCCCTTAATGAAAATAAAGCTTTGTCACTTAATCGTTCTGTGGGGGGAAGTTGCTTCCTTTTGTAAAAAAACATATAATTTAATAACTGTTCCATTTTATTACTGTAGAAGTTGTTCTCCAAAAACTTTTAGCACCCCACTTTTTCCCACCATATGCCACATGTTCCTACCAATTTAAGCATTCTATACAATTCTTCACTAATTTAACCATAGAAAAAGAACACTCAAAATAAATACTTAAAGCCTTTTATGTTTTGTCACAAAACTCTCACCGATAATCTCTTAAAAACATACTTATATTTCACATTCCCTTTGTCTATATTTTTGTTAGAAAACAAGTAGGCAATATCCCACAAGGAAACTTCTCTCACATATTACCTTCAAAATACTTAACTTCTTCATGTGTTTCTTTTATCACATAATGTACCATGAGAAACAAATCCTGCATAAGCCTGTAGTTTTTCTTCCATCCCTCTTCCTGTTTTTATTTACTTCTAAACTTCCACCCTTGCCATAGCATCCTTCCCCTCTCCACCCCTAAACCTCTTTTTACTTCCTTCCAGTCTCTTCAGTCTTCTTTCATTAAAATAAATGACACAGACACTTCTCTAGCACTCACTAAACTCAAATAAATGACATACAGACTTCTTCAGCACTCACTAAACTCTAAAATAAAAGACCTACAGACTTATCTAGTACTCACTAAACAAAAATAAATGACGTACAGACACTTCTCTAGCACTCACTAAATTCAGGAAAAAAAAAAGCACTGGAGTCAATAAACTTAAACCACTTTCCTCTAATGCACTATGCAAATGATATATCTTTACTGACTTAGCCTGTTTATCCACCCCCACCACAATACTACTTTCAGTAGTCTTACCCCCTGATCTCCACATCTTATATAATGGACAAACTACTTTTGCATACATGAAATGTTCGTATTATATTTTTATTTCCCTATTTGGTGCTTAGCCTACAGTTTGACTTGTCTTTCTTTTCATTCCAAGTTTTCCATATTATCTGCCCCTTTTTAACAGTCCTTATCTTTGATTACGTGTGCGACTCCAAATCATTGACATCAGTTACAGGCAGCAGGTAAAAATACTGCCTTTGAAATATCAACCAAAGTACCACATGGATTCCCATCTTAGAATTCAAAATAAGATGCATCATTCTGGTGGCATAAAAGGAAAAAGCCCTGGTAACCAAAGTTCAATTAGTGACTTGAACGACTGATGGGGTGAAAAAAAGGCTGGGTGTGCCAACTTTGGGGGGAGAAAGCATGCAGGGTATCACCCAATGAGGTCTGGAAGAGGCTAGGACTCAGGAGATTGCTGCCAGACTGAGAGGCAAACTCAGAAGGTGTGATCACCCTGCAGCCAGGGGCGGGGCACACACTCAACATGACCCTCTCACTGCTGTTCAGACTACACATCAGAGGTCAGCAGAAGGGAGCAAGGATTTAGGTTGAAGAAAAATACCCAAAAATGGGAGGATGATAACATATCTGTCAGCTCATCTTGCTTGTTTGTCTGGCACACAAGAAAAAAACAATGAAAGCCTGCACAAGGAGTTTGGGGACCACCTTGGATCAGGTAGTATCTCAGTAGGGAGACCCTCCCAGCACAGGACAGCAGGGATCCACAAGGAATGGACTTGCAGGCAGAGGTAACTGGGCTGGCATAAGTGGCTTGAAGGTTTCAAGTGTGAATAATAAGGAAAAATAAAGAATTTAAACTCAGACATTCAGAAATGTATTTATCATGATGTGCCTTGATGAGAAGCAATAAATCTCCACACAATCTCCTACACTCCAAGGACAATATATTGAGTCCCATTTACCTACCATAATAAAAGCTGTTGCAGATTCTTTCATTTCTTAGTGAATTTATTTCCTTGTATTTTTTAACCAGACGTCTTGCCTTTGGTAAGGACAACACTCAGGTGCTACATATTTTAGATTACTATTAATGAGGATGTTAGGACTCTTCCTGTGTTCACTTAAAACTTTGACCCAAATAAAAAAATCATTATACATCTGTACATACATATAAATGTTTAACCTTCTCTTTTTTATCTTGAGTTCAAGAGATAGCAGGGTGTCTATTTCTGGCTGTTGTTAAAAAAAGCAATCCTTTTTTTAATGCCTTCTTATTTATTAGATGCCCTTATGTATGTTACAGGAATAAGATACCGATTTTCACAGCAACTCCAGGACTTCTTACAAAAATGGCAGACTCGCTGTTATTTAACCAGGAGTGGTTTTCAAATATTCAGTTCTATGTAAGAGAGAAAGAGCAGAAAACAGTGCTGATATCTTGCATGAACTTCTTAAGTTATGAAATCTAGTTCAGAGGGGATCAGGTATAATAAAACATTGCATATTCTTTAACCAAGCTACGAAAACTCCCTTATACTTGACCCTTATCAGGCCAATAATTGAGTACAGTGCTTCCTTTGGCAAGTACCTTACCAGGCACCTGCAGCAACTTGAGAGAACTCAGAGATTTGTAACCAAGGAAATTCAGGGTCTCCAGCACATGTAATACATTGACAGACTAAAGTTACCATTACTGTGCTCAGTAGTATACAGACAATTTAGAGGGGACTTGTGCCTGGCCTACAGAGCAATCTCAGATCCTAACCTAATGGAAATGCTGCACATCCACAAGTCAAATGAGACAAGGGTCATCCGATCCAGGCACCTTAACCTGGCCTGTGACATAAGTAGGACATGCTGGAGAGACAAGTATATCTCTCAGAGGTTGCTACTCCTCTGGAGTAGGCTACCGATTCACATTAACAGAGCCCCTCTATGACCCTGTTTAAGCATAGCCTGGATGACTAGATGGGAAACAATAAATTCCTACCAGGGATTTCACCTATGACCCTTCTAGATATGGGCATTACTAATTAAGATCTCAAATTTTGGAAAGATTCTTTATATTGGGTTTCTCTAGTATTATATTGGGTACATAAGGCTAGGCTTATAAAGACCTTTGGGTCAACACCCCCAGTAACCACCTATGAACCCAAGTTGTTATTGTTGTTACCAGTTTTTTAAGTTTTCATTGATGCTATCAAAATCATACTTAGCAAGCATACTGGTCTCAAGTGTTCAAGCAATGTAAATTCCTCTTTTGTTCTGAAATATACCAACAGTTCATTTTAAGTCCCTTTTCCCTCCTACCACTAATGCATCCTCAAATATTAAACCTGTTAACTTTCCTTTAACAAATTATTCTATGGTTTTATGACATTCATAAGGATGATGATATAAATGGGGACATTCCCTTTAACAATTTCCAGTGTTACCTTATCTATTTCTTCTTCCTCTATGTTTTTTGCCTGCCTCAATCTGTAAAGCTGGTATTAAATAACAAATATGTGTACTGCAATTGAAACCAGTAAATCTGTGACCTCAGCAGATAATGTGCTCAAAGACCCAAGATCATGCAATGGTATTTTAGTAGAGTTTACTGTGATTACTCATACATAGTTTAATGTAAAGTAAAAGGTATAAACCCTTGGGAAGTCGCAGTCGCAAAACAGCAGCTCTTCCCAGGTCACAAAACTCATGAAAACTATGCTTGTGTAGGGGGGGTAGCTCCCCTGCATTTCTCGGTATGGGGGGCAAGCCCTACACCCCTGATCTCTATATACATCTATTCTGAGGTCATTCAAACTTGGAGAAGTAAACAAAAATACAATTCATCTTGCCATTTATCTATGTCCATAATGCAGCCAATGTGCAACCTCGATTATCCTAATTTGGTGAAACACTGACAGCTACAAATTTGTGAACTTCCTGCTTTAAATTTCTTAGACTCAATGCCCCAGCCTAAGGCAATGCAGAGGTTTCACATTTTACTTTCTCTTCATTACTGGTAAGTAAACAGAATACATTTGTGAGTTTGCCTTTGAAAGATAATGTTAACATGAAAGCCGGTTGAATATGTTATTAAATGATAAATGTACTTTGTACAATACAGCAAGGATACCATTAGAGTGCATGTGTGTTTTGTACTTTCTGGTTATGAAAGTGATAAAGAGGGGTAAAAGAGAAGAATTTATCAACTTTTCTTATTTCCTATTTAAAGATGTCATACAGCAATGCACTGAAGCACTGGACAAATAATTGCCTGTGAGTGATGGAGCTTTTAAATTTTTTTTTTTTTAGTAATCTGCGCGCTTTGCTTTATATTTTTAAGGTTTGTTTATTTATTAAATTGGTGGGGAGAATTTCTTATTATAAAACTGATACTTGAGTTTATGTTTCAATGGCCCAGTCTAATGTCTTTGTTATGGGATAACAGCTAAGGTGACAATTTTGGCACCATCGTTGCTATGGTGTGTTTTTAATATAATTGACTGAAGCTGAATTGGATGTCATGCAATGTAGAAGGGTGGAAGTCACGTACTTGGGAGTTCACCTTTGAATTAAGTTAGCAGCTTGTTAATCTAGGTAATGTAGCTTATGAGATAGGTGTTGTTGAATTATATCTACATGTCAGTATGTAGGGTGAGTTTGTATTTAGGAAGGTGATTTGATTATTAAATTTACTAATTTTTTGAGGGGTAAAATATGCATTATTGTTAATCATAAGTTGTGTGTAAAGCAACTTTTTGAACGGACTGAATTTGAGCGTGTTTTCGATGGCATCTTTTTTATCTTGTTCAGTAATTTGTGGGTTTTTCTTTTGCCAGTATGAGAAAGTACAATTCTGATGTTTTATATTAATTATAAGTTTGTAGACTCTGGAAATTGTTTTCCCCTTGGTTGCTAGGTATCCTAGGTAAAGGTTTTAGTTTATCTTTCCCTTTTATGTGTAATATCCCCTAAATAGAAAATGGTTACTGTTTTGTTCTTCATATCACTACAGAATAAGTGATTAGTACAAAAAAAATTGGATTCTTGAAGTGACTTCTTTGTATATACTGTATATAGGTTGTTATGGTTTGCTGTATGTTGTATGTGTTCTTTGTTGTCAAATGTCTTATATGTTGTAACCTTAAAAACTGCAAGAAATAAATGTTTGAGAAAAAAAAGGAAGGTGACTTGATGCAGCACTCTATGTTAGGGGTGATATATAATTTGCATACTAAAGAATAATGTCAGTGATTTAGTTTTCTTTCCAGTCTGTCATGTATGTTACACAGGATGCTTTAGCTAGGGAGCTAAACTAAGGATGGCAGAGTAACATTAAAAGATTAACACAGATTGTTGAAAAAAGGCATGTTTGCACCCCAAAGGGCTCTACTTCTGCACAAACCAGCTTACATGGGCAAGAAAAGGTGTTAAACAGCAAAGATATTAAATTAAAAATGTACTAGCTTTCTTATACACCCTACATGATATAAAGCACAGGATGCAAGCAAAATGTTAATTGAGCACAAGGAAGGACAGACAAAAGCAGACATTGAAGAGACCCCTTTCACAAAACAACTATAATAAGAACTTGGATATCTATTATAAAATGCATCAAGAGGTCTCTTCAATGAGCACCAATTGGGAAGAATTCCAAGGAGTACAATAAAACTTAATATGGGTAGCAGCAGTCTGATAGGCATAAGAAGAAATTAAGGATAAAGTGCCTTAAAGCATGGCCTTCCCAAAATATTCCCTGCTCCAGGACTTATGAATCGAGTGCAATGTTTGTTAAAGGTAAGCACCATGACCACGCAGCTGCATCACACATACAGTGGATATAAAAAGTGTACACACCCCTGTTAAAATGCCAGGTTTTTGCAATATAAAAAAATTAGACCACAATAAATAATTTCAAAATTTTTCCTACCTTTAATGTGACCTACAACCTGTACAGTTCAATTGAAAAACAAACAAATCTGTAAGGGGAAAAAATATAAAAAAATAAAAAATGTACAATAAGCTGGTTGCATAAGTGTGAACACCCTTAAACTAATACTTTGTTGAAGCACATTTTGATTTAATTACAGCATTCAGTCTTTTTGGGTACATACCTGACATCAATTAAAGAGACTCTGATGAGTCTCAAGAGATCTCTTTAAGATGAAAACTGGTCAGGGAGGCTGCCAAGAGACCTACAGCAACACTGAGGAGCTACAGGAATTTCTGTCAAGTACTTGTTGCGTACTACATGTGACAACAGTCTCCCATATTCTCCATATGTCTGGGCTACGGGGTATTGTTGCAAGATGAAAGCCTTTTCTTACACAGAAAAACATCCAGGCCCAGCTAAAATTTGCAAAACAATACATTGAGTCTCCCAAAAGCATGTGGGAAAATGTGGTATGCTCAGATGAGACCAAGGCTGAACTTTCTGGCCACAATTCCAAAAGGTACGTTTGGCACAAAAACAATTTGAATCACCAAAAGAACACCATCCCCACAGTAAAGCATGGTGGTGGCAGTATCATGCTTTGGGGCTTGCTTTTCTTCAGCTGGAACTGGGGCTTTAGTCAAGGTGGAGGGGATTATGAACAGTTTCAAATACCAGTCACTTTTGGCCCAAAACCTTCAGGCTTTTGCTAGAAAGCTGAAGATGCAGAGGAATGTCACCTTTCAACACGATAATGACCCCAAGCCTACATCCACATCAACAAAAGAAAGGCTTCACCAGAAGAAAATTAAAGTTTTGAAATGCTCCAGCCAGAGCCCAGACCTAAATCCAATAGAAAATATGTGGGGTGACCTGAAGAGGGCTGTGCACAAGAGATACCCTCGCTGTCTGACAGATTTGGAGCCCTTTTGCAAGGAAGAGTTTGGGAAATATTGCAAAGTCAAGATGTGCCATGCTGATAGATTCCTATCCAAAAGACTGAATGATGTAATTAAATCAAAAGGTGCTTCAACAAAGTATTAGTTTAAGGGTGTGCACACTTATGCAACCAGTTTATTGTACGTTTTTTATTTTTTATATTTTTTCCCCTAACAGATTTGTTTATCATTTGAATTGTATAGGTTATAGGTCACATTAAAGGTGGGAAAAGTTTTGAAATGATTTATTGTGGTCTCATTTTTTATATCACAAAAACCTGGCATTTTAACAGGGGTGTGTACACTTTTTATATCCACTGTATCCATCATGGAAGCATTCCTGAAACTATACCACAGCCATACTAAACACAATATTTTGTGACACATCATTATATTCCAGGAAATCTAAGTACTGAAGACACTCAATTGATGCAATACTGAGCTGCAAACAGTGTAATAAACAGTAAGCTGCAGGAACACAGCAAAATAATGTAGTCACTCATGCTGTGACAAATAGCTGTGTCAGCACTCACAACCAATGTGGCAACTTGCAGTGCAACAGCAATGTTTTGTAACACTTATGATGTTAGTATTGGAAGAACCCCCACAAGCATTCCATCAATGGTAATGGAATTGCGGGTGATTGTTAATTATGTTGAACCATGCACATGCATCTCAGTGAATACCATGCATGCATATCAACTAGATACTTCCCAAAGTAAGCATATCCTTGATTACAGAAAGAAAGAAACATACATCTTCACTTTGGCTGGAGAACGAATGTTCTCCAACATGGTGTAACAGGTAATAGTCAGTAAAAAAACAAGTCTGCCACTTCACAGCAGCATATCAAGGTGCTATGAAGCTCAAATGGAAAAAAATGGATGCTTTTTTTTAACTCACTGAATGCCTTTTCTGTTTAGCAAGTGTAGCATTTAAAAAAAAAAAGTAATAAAATAGTAATGTGTGTGTGTGTGTGTGTGTGTGTGTGTGAGAGAGAGAGACAGAGAGAGAGAAAAATAGCATGGATAAGAGAGAAACGTCAAAGCACCATGTCCTTAAAATGCATAAACATCTAATAAGAGAGCCAAGTATGAGACAGACCAGAAACCAGCTGTCAGTGGAAAAGGTCCAACAGGAAGGTTATGTAACACAGGTCTTAACAGTCCTCTGCCAAACACGGTCAGGCTGGGGTGATTTCAAAATCTACAAATAAGGAGGAGCATCAGGTCACTAATGAAACAGGGATCAGTAAAAGAGAAGCGTGGACTCAGAATAACATTCAGCACTGCTTGCAGATTTTTTTTATTTTTTACTAACTTTACCATAGAGACATTGTTGATTGATCCAAGCAGTACTTTGTGATAGCCTGTGTTTGCTTTTGTTTGTCACAGCACATGTGGCATATACTAGATGCAGCCTTGTGGTCTTTCCATATAAAACTGTCGACTTATTCCTAAATTACATGAGTTTGGGAATAGGAGTATAATGCCTGGAATTAATAACAGACTTTAATCCTCAGTGATTTACCAGCAAATCAAACATTCTGCGAGAGACAGAACAGACCTAGGAGGCAAAATCAGGAGCACTTGAGTCAGTGGGTTGCAACGTATTGTATTCTATGATTTTTTTTTTTCACTTACTTGATGACAGAGATATTTGAGATGTATTCTCTCAACAAAGTGGTGTCACTGCAAAGACTGCGTGTGTGTGTGTGTTTGCATTTTTTTATACATGTATGAGTCTGTCTTTCTTTGCACATGTGTGTGTGTGTGTGTGTGTGTGTGTGTGTGTGTGTGTGTGTGTAGACATTAAATATTTACATTTTGGATGCAAAATACTTCCTTCAACAACACCAATTACATATACTACAAGAGGTTGGAAGCATTAGATGGGGAACTATATTATATTACAAATATAAACAAAGGATGGGCATTATCAGGGAATTAACACTCTTCCAGGGGTGTAAAGGGGGTTGGCATCCCTTAATACCTGACACATTTTAAGGGGAGGTAAGGGGGGCACCAGCCCCTTACAAACAGTATCACAGGAAATACATTTTAAAAAAGTGTAAACTACTACAGAATTCACACTATGAGCATACAATGTCTTATTTACACTAAGGTTGTACCACAGTCTGACATTTTTTAAGTGTTGCACAATAGTGATCTCTCAAAAAAAAAACTCACATATAAAGCCACTCAAGGTTCTGTGGTCCACTACATGGATTCCTACAAGCAAGTAGACAAATATGATACAGTACTGATCCCTAGAAATGTACACAAGAAGTAAAGTATCCTTGGTCCAATGTAATTTCAATGTTCACTAGCAGAGCAACCAATTATATTTCAATAGTGAGCTGCAGCAACACCCAGAAGCAGTGCAGTCAGTTATGATGTAAGTGAGAGAAGCATTAGTCCTGATGTTCGTGTTACACTGCTGCAGTCATTACACTTGGTTATCCTGCAGTCAGGCAGTCCCGTAGTCGGCCAGAGTTCCAAAGACTTGGTCCGGCTTCGGTTGCTGTCGCTTCTTCCCTGACGTCAGTGTGCCAGGGGTATATAAGATGCATCCGACGCCATTTTCTTCAGTCTTTCTTGCCGCGTGGTGCCCGAAGCAGATCGCAAGTGCCGGTTGGCCGACTCCTGAGATTTTCGAAGTCGAATTTCAGATCCGAAGTCTTCGATAAAGCTAAGTACCCCCATTGGGGAAACTTTTTTTTGCCTCAGACGGATGTCAGAAAAAGTAAATAATTGTATTTCTTGTGGGAAGCAAATATCTCATAAGGACTTCCACTCTTACTGTATTCCATGCCTAGGCCCTGATCACGACGTCACTAGTTGTCGGTTTTGTGCTAGATTTAACAAAGAAAACTTAAATTGATAAGCCGTTGATCACGACGTCACTAGTTGTCGGTTTTGTGCTAGATTTAACAAAGAAAACTTAAATTGATAAGCCATTTTTCCAGCTTACAACACAGTAACTCAATTATTTTCTCAAAAGAAGGGCATGCCTGTAGCAACTGTCGTACGAAGACCACAAAGACTACAAATCATTTTTACATCTCTCTAAAAAAGGTATCACCTTTATGACAAAAAAGTACATTTGAAACATAATGTAGATATTTTCACAACTTCTTTGCATAATATTATAGCAGAAGTGTAAGCTGACCTCTTCGTAAAATTAAAAAAGTTATGATTTGGCATTCCAAAGAAAAAACATAAACCTGTAACTTCAACAAATCTCACTTCATTGTAATTAGACTTCAGTTTATCAAATTCCACAGTCATTTTCAAATGCGATTGCAGCTTTAGTACTGGAAATGATTATTTTTGTTTGCATTATTAAGAACTTTCATTTCTTTCTATTTGCATTTTAATCATAATTATCAGTTTCTGGCAGAAAAAATGGAGATAAATAAGTGAAATTTAACACAAAATGTGTTAAATACATAAAATGATCTTACCAAATGGTTTCCAGTTGCACCATGATTCATTAGAAAATGTTTCATCACCTGAGCTGGCCAGGGTAGTGTAATGGTGCTGTTCGATATTTTTTACACGGGAGCAGTTTTTATGTAGTTCACCCTGCAAGAAAACAAGTAAATATAACTCTCATCTGTAGTGTTTTCTCACAGAGAACCTTGATATTCTCCTTTCGTGAAATGAGTAAATTATTTTACATATTTTTATAAGTGAAAACAGGTAGAAAACATGCAACATTTTGCAGTCATACACGAGACACACAAACAATTAACTACATGATGATCTGAAATAATTTTATGTTTATAATGTTTTATTAACATTTTGATTATTAATACCAACATAAGAGAAACAGTCATCCTGTTCAAGAGAACAAGAATCAAAAACAACTCTATGCTGGTGCTGCGGTAGCGTTGTTGCCTCACAGTAAGACGTTGTCCTGTTCGATTCTCAGCTAAAGCGTCTTCTGTGTGGAGACATGCGTGAATGGGCGTACCTTCGTTGAAGGTTGTGCATCAGGCCTGGCAAGTTGGTACGTAAAAATCTACTGCCAATCATTAGCGGACGGGAGTTCTGCTGTGGTGACCCCTAACCGGGAAAAGCCGAAAGATACAACACCACCATTTACAATCAATAATCTAATGGTTGGTTGCAAGCTAATGCTAAAACACAATTGAAATAACCTTATTAAGTAAATGATACTAAAAAAACTAGAAAATTAGATTTAATACATTTTATATTGTTGCCATCCAGACATTCTTTCTGATAACAGTTTCGGTAAAAGTCTAAAAGAGATCTGAAATAAAATGATACTAATCAGCACAAGCTTAGTTAGGTGCAGTGAATTAATAACTATTCAGAAAAACTATCATGGACTTGGAGGAAACGAACCACATAAAATGTATGCACACAGAGCATTATATCCAGCTTTAAATGTTACTTTAAAATAAGTAGCTGCAATAAACAAATATTATTGGGCGGCACATGTGTGAACAGATCCTTCATTGAAAATGTAGCATCTGGTTTCACTGACAGTGGTAAACACTGGTTTGGCCCTAAATTAAAACTTGTTCATATAAAATAGCCACAAATGGTGGTCATAACCAACTTGTACAGAACAGTACTGGAAAAATCTGACAGTGTTCATGCTTTTAATGAGTAATGTCTTTTTGGAATGTAAACGACTCAGCAGAGCTGTAAATGCAATTAAAAGTGGTCTGTGGAACTTTCTGCTTAGGTCTGAAAATGGGACTCAATCCTCTTGAGTTATACAGTAAAGATGCAAGTAGTCAAAGAGACTTTTGTAGTATCTGGAGTATACCGATTATACTCAGAAATAGCAGAAGATTATCCACCTCTGGAGCATTACAGCATGAGACCCAATCATAACAGCTCTGAAAAGGTGTACAACAAACTTAAAACAGCCATTTGATTTAATTAATTACCATCCTCCAGCTTACTGTGCAGAAATGAAACTGCACTCCAGGGCATACATCTCAATGTACCTCATTATGAACAATGTTTCTTATTTTGAGGTCTTAAAAAGTCCACATTCCACTCAGATCCATATTGAAATGGTGTGTCATATAGTCAGTCAGTGTAAGGAATGATATCCATGGTAAATAGTACCGAATCATATTAATTCATCAAAAGAACATAACACATTTCAATCATCCCGTGAGCTTTCTTGTTGAAGAAGTTGTCAGTAGGCTGTTAGTAAGTGTTCCAGATTTTACCCATTTTTCCATATTATAAGAGTTAGTGCACTGCATTTTGAAGATGGAAGGTTGAAAGCTAGGTGGAAACCAAGCATTAAGCCTGCCAGACTGTGGCAAAAACAAAACACTGACATTGGAAATGTTGCATTTACAAACTATGTATATGCAAAGGCCATATGCCATTTCTCCGACGACAGTTCACAATAAAAACAATCACCTAGCCTTGCTTGAATATGCTACTGCTGCACTAAAGAGGAAAATTAAAAAAAAAGGAAGGGCAGGTGACAGTTGCTGGCTACTAAATCTACTATGAGCTGCTGTCCATATTAAGCACCCTATTGCATATACACTGCACATACACTGCACATTGACAGTTGCCATCACATCACTCCTCAGTGACCTCCTATGTTTTTGTTTACTGATTTTTTTTTTTTTTACAAATAAAAACAGCAAACAGTTCAGGTCAGACATTCAGGGGATTCACTTTTTAAATGTTAGTTTGGGAAGCAAGTCCATCCGTCCATTCAGTCTATATGGACAGCCAAGCTCAGGCAGCTGTTAGCAGGTGGCGGCAGCAGCAGCACTAACATTGCTGGCTATTTCATGGTTTTCTCTGGGCTGATTTTTTTTTAAACAATGATTTGTCTTGCAGGTTATAGCCCCCTTGTTTCTTCAGCCATCTCAGGTCAATAGCAGTATATCAAATGAGGAACATTAAATACCAAGTCAGTTATAAACCTGTCACCAGCTTCAGCCTTGTTATTGCTAAGTAGGTTGGGGGGACCCTTCTATTTGTACAAAATGCTGACCAGATTCTTGACTGATCAAGAGAGGTCCTAAAAAGAAAGAGCCTAGAAATGTCACCTTGCTGTCTTCAGCAAAGTTGGTGAGGCACACCCAGGTGTGCCTGCATAATTCAATGCCTGTTCCTGTTGCATTAGCAGCACCTCCTACCATATTCCAATGTATCAGACCATAAGGGTACTCATGTTGGGACAGGTACTGACTTAAGTCTTCAACCTGCCTCACAGTGGTCATCTGGTAACTCCTCTATTACACAGTGCATTTCATTTGCAAGTCACTCTAAAAATATACCACATGCATAACACAGTTCAGTACCCATGATAATGAGGTGGCAGTTGTAAACACATAGCTTCCCAAAACTAACCATTGCTCTGGATTCCCTGTTTGGTATATGGAGCTGGAGTCCTATACAGGAATACTGCATTGACTATGGAATCTGATTTAGAAGTCTCTACCCAAACTAAATATTCCCATGAAGTTGTATGAGCAGATTGTCATTCTTTGGTATGGGATCGCCTATGTCTGGATTCTCCGATGTGATTTTAGTAGCACCTTTAAGAATTTCCATTATGAGTAGTAACATCTACTAGGTATGAAGGGTAAATCAGCAGGCCACTGTAATCTCCTCACTTTTCTTACTGTAAATATGGAAAATAGGGTGAGAAGGATAGTCATCTCTCTGCTGCAGCATTTGTAAGTATTCCACACTGGGGGGGTCTTCTGGTAGAAAGTAGAGGACATATCCTTTCCTGTTCATAAAAGTCTTGTTTGGTAGAAACTAAGGGTGGTTTGAAGTGTTTAGCTTTTATTAAAACTTTCACTCTTTGGGGAAGTTCAGAATCATGCAACTGCAAAACTCCATCACGGAAGAGAAGACCTTGAAAGAGTCTTTGGAGGCAGTTGGTGGTTGGCTGGCCTGCTACCAGGAAGATTCTAGAAAAAGCATATGTTTTATATTTCTAAATATTCTGCAACAAATTACATGCAGACTTGAGACTGTAAAATGGATGTTGATAACTGTAGAAGTCATCCTGCAGGAAAAGGCTACAGCTTTATAGTACAAAGACAGACATATCTGATGACTTAACTACTTATTATTCATCTGCTTTTGTTTACCAATAAAGTCCGACTAGGACTGCGTACTCATTTTCAGCTGAGGTCCAGGGAAAAAAGCTATAGTAACATAGACATCATAAGATATGAAAAACAGAAACATTTATACATGGTTACAAAGCAAATATTTTCACAAAATTTAGAAAGCAGGTAACCCTGGACAATCACAGAATTGCAAGAGTATTTACACAATCGTACAAAGTTCAAAACATTTTGATACATTTGCATACTGGTACTTTTGCATTATCATAAGTGGAAGACATTAGTGTTTTATTAATAAGGGTTAGTGCCTAAGGAGAGAGGATTGGATGAGAAACGTAGTTTAGTTCAAATGGTGGTGAAAGCAGAGACAGGATTAATGGGTAGTAGGTGATTTAGAGGTGGAGTGGTCAATAGAAGGCAAAGTATGGGAAAAAGTGAGAGGAGGAAAGAGAAGTAGGTATAAGGTAAAAACTAAGGTGGGGAAGCATGTTAGTAGTACTGGGGAGAAGAAAAAATTAGGTGAAGAAAAAGTGGGAATCATCCCATGGATAAACGTACAGCTGCATAGTTTGCTTTTCAACATGTGATCTTTCAGTGCAGCTTTGAAGTGTTTTATGTTACTCATGAGTATGATGATATTACTTGGAAGTTGTTCCGTGCTTTAGAGATGCTACAGGGTATAGTGAGTCATCATACGAGTTACTGGATTTGTTGGATTTAACTAGTTTAAGTCCACTGGAGCCCAAGTTTCTATTTGGCATATGCCAATTGATGAGTTTGGCCAGTGAAGTTGTACTAAGTGGGTGATGTAGTATCTTGTGCGCTGTGAGTAATTGGGATGGCAGTGTATTGGGGGAGTTCAAGTGGGTTAGGGACTGCATGCAAATATCTTAACTGTACTGTAACATTGCTCAAGTTTACATTTGGTAGAAGAGCAGAGATTTGTAAATACTGTTGAGGGATACAGGAAGGTAGGAAGGAGGAGGGAGGTGGTTGCTATTTTCCTTGTATGCTCATTTAAAATGTGTTTTGCTCTTATAGCATCTAGATTAATGTGAGTTTTTTTTTTGTGATTGCAGAGTCTATGTGAAGATCAAATTTTAATTAATTGTCTATGACAATGCCTAGTAATTTAGTATTGGTGATAGGCACTATTTTTGTGTTGTCTGAGGACACATTATTGAGAATTAATGATATTTAATTTATACTTTCAGGAGGAATAAAAGTAGCTAGTTTCTTGAGGGTTTAAAAGCAGATGAGATTTTTAGCCAGTTTTCCACAGAAGCGAAAGAATATTTTCTGATGGTTTCTAAGGTGGATAGACTGGTGGCTGAGCAGACAAGTGCAGAGTTATCTGTACTGAATGATGGTGACAAGTTTTGATTCCTTGTGCATGTTGCTAAGGCAGATGTTGAAAAGTATGGGTCCTAGTATGGAGCTTTGGGGGACACCTGTTGTGACGAGAAGGAAGGTGGAGCAGGACTCAATTGATTTTACAGACTGGGTACAATTATTAAGGTACCTGGTAAACCATTTGATAGCTGCCCTTGAGAACTGACAGAAAGCATAAGTGATATCCAGCAGGCAGCATGGCATGCCACAGAAACAGTCAATGGTACTCTAACATATCACCTGCATGGACTGATGGTTTGTTAACTTACATGGCTGTTATTTGAAAAAACAGCCACAAAGGTACAAACATAAACCAATAAGTCAATCCAAGGTACCACAAGACCAGGAATAAGTCGGAGTTCTTGTAAAATCCACTTTAATATAGGCACAAAAACATGAATGCACACATTAAAAAAACAGCATTTTTGTTTAAATCACTTCATCAGATGTGGGTCAGAAAACAAAATAATGGCTTTTATAATCCTTTTGATGGTTGTTCCTGTATTTGCCAATGTGTTTGTTTTTTCATGGATGGTGTCCACTGCACTTATTTATTCCGTTGGAAATGGTTCTTCCTCACCTTGATTCTGTCCAAATGATGAGGCAGTGTAGAGCTTAAAGGCTCATTGTCCTGGTGAGTGTGGTTATCGCTGAAGTCAGTCTCCTGTCCAACTTGGTGTGGATGTGTGTTAGATGAAGTATTATGCCCATAGGTAGCTCTTTTCCTCATCTGCACTCCATAACCTCAGATCATTGCATTCTCTTTGATTTAGCATGATCACTTCAAATGTGCCATGCAATGATCTGAGATTATGGAGTGCAGATGAGGAAAAGAGCTACCTATGGGCATAATACTTCATCTAACACACATCCACACCAAGTTGGACAGGAGACTGACTTCAGTGATAACCACACTCACCAGAACAATGAGCCTTTAAGCTCTCCACTGCCTCATCATTTGGAGAGGATCAAGGTGAGGAAGAACCATTTCCAACTGAATCAATAAGTGCAGTGGACACCATCCACAAAAAACAAACACATTGGCACAACTCGAAATACAGGAACAATCATCAAAAGGATTATACAAGCCATTATTTTGTTCTCTGACCTACATATGATGAAGTGAATTAAACGAAAACGCTGTTTTTTAATGTGTGCGTTCATGTGTTTGTGCCTATATTAAAGTGGATTTTACAAGAACTCCGACTTATTCCTGGTCTTGTGGTACCTTGGATTGACTTACATGGCTGTTATCCTACATCTTAAATCCATTACCATTAGCATAAAAAGCTGGGGGGCATTGAACACTTAGGAGGACCCACATGATGAAGGACAACATGCCACACTGACTGCTAAACAGCAGAGGACAACACAAGATTTGGACATCTTTGTTATTCAGGATCCATGACAATTACTTGAAGAGATGTTCACAAAAATGCAACCAAAGAGAAATAAGTTAATTCACTATACAACTTCCTTCCGCAAATGCCAACTGTCAACATTTATAAAACATAATAATAATAATAAAAAAAACCTTTACTAATTTACACATTTTGCTTTAACAACTATACAAGGATGCAATCAGCAATTAACTGTCTCTTGTGCATACTCAAAGAATCTGTGATGCAAGAAAAGCTAGCATTGGCTCTTACCTTAACTATGCTGATAGGTTTCCTTGACAGATGAAAACTGGTGTACAGCAAGAAGGTCAGGATTAGTATAAATGTGCGGTACCTGGAAAGTAAGGGTATACTGTGATTACACCACTTAATCAGTATAATTTGTACTTAACACTGCTTAACCTCACAGTGTAGGAGATAAGCTATGGCTTTTATAGGTATTATACTAAATTTGTGAGTGCTTAAAAGTAGAACCATTGTAAGGGCCAGCACACCCAAGGACCTACCCTAAGCCATTTCCTATTTACCTACTCTTTCCTATTTTAACTACTAACCACTAGACTTAAATGTAACTCCCTTCCTCCTCCACTAGAGGGCAGCAGAACTCAAAGCAACCAAAGTTGCCTCTTACTGCTAAAACAAACTTTTGTAACTTATGGTGTAGCCTTCTACTGTTAACCCTGCTAGTACCCCTACATTAAGAAATTCCCCCCCTCAATGAACTAACCTGACTGTTTAATATCCAAATTTCTGAACCCCTGTAAAGACAGGGATAGAGGTTCCATAATAGTGTTTGTATTGCTCCACTAGACAGCCTACTCTGACTGTCCCCTACTACTACTGTCCTTAAACTCCTTAATTAAACTTTCTAAACAAGCTATTTTTCATGGTTTATAACTATCTCCTATTACCTCTCTCTCTTATAATTTCTACTCTATATGCTTACTACTTCTTTACCTTGTAGTAAGTAATTAATAGAACTTGACTCTTACCTTAACTAAGCCTGTGGAACACAGTCTCTCCATATTACTGACTGTCTCCCAGACTCTTGTTGTAACCCGCTCCATTCGCTCTGTGGGCTCACTCCGCTCCCCTACCCTACCCCCAATTCCCACCCACCCCAGTGCTCCTTACTTTATACCTCCCTTACCACACCCACTCCCTCATACCACCTATCATAAACTACAATCAATTTATTTCCAATTATACTCCCATCCCAATTACATATTACTTCTATAAGCCACTCCTGAGTGAAACCTACCACACCTCTTCTTCCATAACTACTAGCTCTATTTGTTTCTTTCTCTTTCCTCTTTACTCTAACCATACACATACCTCCTAATCTGCTACATCCCTACTCAACTCCCAGAATCTTCTTATACATAATCTCCTAAAATGACTTCAACACTAAAAACTAACATTACTAAATCCCTACTCTTAACCATAATTTCAACTGCCCTGACCTACACCTACATCATCACTTCCTTTGAACAGCCATTCTACTACCACTTAAACTACTCTCCCAAACAAACAACAATCAATGATTCTATACTCCATATTAGTCAAATCAATATCACCTCTACCCCCAGCTATTTACTACCTAAATACCATAGACTTTTCCACATTAAATATAATACACCCACAGTAAGGAAAGTGAAATACCTACTCAACTGTATTAATAACCCTACATTAAGACTCATTAAACCTTCCTTAAAAGATGGTGATATCCACCCTAACCCTGGCCCTATCAATCAACCTTCCCTTATAACACAGTCCAAACACCCTAACTCTTTCCTAATAGGACATCTTAACATCCGTAGCATTAATAACAAAGTAACCCATCTCCATGCCCGTCTCAATACCCATTGCTTTGACATCCTCTGCCTCACAGAAACATGGAAAAAACCTGAGACCAAAGACAATGAAATCCTTCCCCTAGGGTATAATATACTGAGACTTGACTGTATAAAAAATAAAGGTGGGGGAGTAGCAGTCTTGTTCAAAGAGGGACTTCAAATCTCCACTACTCCATTCCACCCTCCTCAAGATAGTAAGGCAGAAATATTTATCTCCAAACTTCAAATCAACCAAAAAACCCTATATATCATCTGCATCTACCTGCCACCAGGTAATAACATCTATACTATACAAAATATTCTAAGCTGGGTGTCCTTAACTTACCCCCAAGAAACTATTATACTTGGAGATTTTAACACTGGCTGGAAAAATGCCAATGCTGATAATCCTTCCTCCCATATCAACCTACATGGCTTTACTCGATCTATCACCTCTACAACCAGAATCAATAAACCAAATAACAAAGAGAGCACCCTAGACCGGATACTAATAAATAGGCAAGTACAAACATACAATGCAGGAACTCTACCTGATGGCATTAGTGATCATACTTTGACCTACATCCTCAGACAAAAAAAAGATATCTCAATTCCCCCCACATACAGACTCGTACGTACCAATAAACACTTTAACCCAGTAGCATTCCAAAATGAACTAAGTGCCTGTTATTGGAACCCACTAAAAACTCTACCTCTTGAAGAGGCTGACAATTATCTAAACTCTACTTTCCTATCCATCCTTGACAAGCATGCACCCAAAAGGTCCATTAGAATGAAGGCCAAACCAGCCCCCTGGCTTTCCAAACAAACCAGACAAAAATTCTACTTAGAAATAAATCCTGGGCTAAGTGGAGAACTAACAAAAACATTACCAATGAACAGATTTTTAAGCAACTAAGAAATAGCACAAAAAAGGCAATACTCATGGATAAAAAGAACTACTACTGTAAACTACAAGAAAATCACCAAAACAACCCCCAGAAATTCTGGTCTAGTATCAAACTCCTTTCTCCAGGACACTCTCGTACACAAACCCCAACATCAGGCTGATTCTGATACCCCTCCATCAAACTGCAAATGCCTTCAATTCCTTTTTCACATAAACCATACAAGCACTCGCTAGTCAACTTACTCCAGACAACTCAAACCTTCCCACTTCCTTACCCAGCACTCATCCAGTCTTCCACATGCAACCAGTCTCCACCACTCTCATCTACAAATTCATCCAAAAACCTAAACCTTGTACTCCTTCTGCTGACTAGCTACCCTCAGAATACCTCCAAAAAGCAGCCAAAGCAATTTCCTATCCCATATCCATCCTCATAAACAGAACCATTAAGGAGGGAAACGTTCCAGACATTTGGAAAATCTCCCATATTATTCCCCTACACAAAGGTGGTAACTCCAACGACTTCTCAAACTACAGGCCAATAGCCCTATTATCACCCTTAGCAAAAATAATGGAAAAATGCATTCATCATCAGCTTTTTAACCATTTAACTCAAATTAACTCAATAGCTAAGTGCCAGCACGGTTTTAGGCCATCTCAAGGTACCACTACTGCCCTGTTATCCTTTAAAGATGTTATAAATAGAAATCGTAATAACAACCACCTCTCATCTGCACTCTTTACTGACCTCTCAAAAGCTTTTGACATGGTAAACCATACCCTTCTTATAAACATTCTTGAATCCTTTTCCCTGGACTCTCTGGCTATTAAGTGGTTCAGATCCTACCTAACCAATAGACAAGAAGAAGTCCTCTGGGAAAATAATATATCATCCCTTCTACCAGTCACTCTGGGAGTCCCTCAGGGCTCTATTCTAGGCCCACTTCTTTTTTCTCTTTTTATCAACGACCTCCATTTAGCAATCCCTCAAGCCACCTGCATACAATATGCTGATGATTCAACTTTAATATGCTCAGCAAGCTTCCCTACTGAACTACATTCACTGGCTCAGAATGTATTCAACATAGTTGAGACTTTGTTTACAAAGCGTTGCCTCCTTCTCAATGCAAAAAAAAAAAACAAACTCCTTCTCTTTACACCCACCAGAAAGTCCATCCCTATTGATTTCTCTGTTATTTTCAATAATTACACAACTATACACCCCGACTCTACCACCAAGTTGTTAGGAATCACTACTGATAATAACCTGACATTCGATATCCACATAAATAATACTATTAAAGCTGTCAACAGAAAGATAGGCTCCTTATACTGAATCAAAACTTTCTTAACACCAATAGCCAAAACCAAGATTGCAAACTCCTATTTAATTTCAACTCTTCTTTATGCCTCTCCCATATATACAAACGTCAAAAAGAATAACCTAGCCAAATTGGCCCATGCCTACAACATCTACTACAGCTAGGCTGGCTTGAACTTCAAAACCATCTGAAAATCTCCCAACTAACCATTGCCCATAAGATATTTTACCAGCCCAACAGCACTCCAATACTATTCGATCTCATAACCCCCTATAAAAACTTAATCTCCCTATGCTCTTCTAGTAAACTTCTGGCTAGCATTACCAAGACTAACAACATAGCTGGTGACTCCCTGTTTTCTAACACAGTGGGAAAAGTCTGGAACCTACTTCCCAATGACTAAACATCACTTTCCTCCTTGTCTCTCTCTAAACAAAAACTCAAAATTCACCTTAAGACACACTGGTTATGCCCCTGCAGTAACCCAGACTAACCCTCTAGTTCTGCTAATATTATCTCCACCTCCTACAAAATTTCCCATACTTCATTCCATACTTCTTGCTGCAGAGCTGGAACTGGTGAACACACTCGAACATACTAATGTATTTCTTCCTTCTGACTATCAAAAAACATATCAGTTCATAATTCTATAATCACCTTCTATGACTGGTATTTAGTGTAAATATTTTAACATATACCTGTATAAAT
>NC_056735.1:257911879-257915944 GCF_019279795.1 Protopterus annectens | reverse complement strand
CCATTTCATTATCAGTGCTAAACTAACAGTAATGCAGCCAGCTGAAACAAAGCAAGATGGGGAATTAAGACACATCAAGTAATTTAATGGTACAAAACAAGGAGATACTTTTACAAACCATTTGGGATTCTGAAATGCTCCAGCTGCAGCTTTCTAGTATATGGGAAGCATGAAGTAACTGTATCATTACACAAGAAACTTGACACTGTATTCAGCTCTGGCTGGTCAGTGCTCAAAGATACAAGTAAGGTGAACAGTTTATTCAGAGAAGTGGCACAAAAGTTTTGGGGATATCAGGAAAACGTCTAGGAGGGAGACTTTATCTACTGAGAATCGATAGATCTAGCTGCAATATGAATCAATTTGGTTAAATTATGACTTGCTGTGATGTTAATAACTTGAGCACATAAACGGACATATATTGGGTTGTATGATACAGATCTGAAGCCAGACTCAGGAAGTGTCTGTGTAATGGAGAAATAATAGAAAGAGCAGAAGAAGGGTAAGCATTTTAATGTATTAATTTATGCTGACCAAATTTCTTATTTTATTTAATACACCTATTCCCACCTGTGTCACGAAAATAAAATACCCTCTTTTATGGAGTATCTTAATATTAGCAAGAAAAGTCATCACCAAGAACTGGAAGAATCAGACCACTCCTACTATGGAGGAATTTGTAGACTTGACAACTGAAGTCTGTCATCTTGAACTTTTCACGATTAAGACAAGAACATCTAGAATCACCTCTTCATATAATATAAAGCTGAAATTCAAAGAACTGCTGGATAAACAGACTAATAGTTCACTAACAACTACTGTTATCACATTTCATTTTCTGTTTAAAAAGCTTTATTTTATAGTAGACACCACTGTAAATAGTTATTTTAGTTGTTTATTATTGTTCTTTTAGATATGTATATTTGTTTATAATATTTCTATTATCGTACAGTAATATTTTGTTGTTAAAATTTTCAATAAAGACAATTGAGAAAAAAAAAGAATGTCAACAAAACAGATGCATATGTTGGTAACCGAACATAAATGACAAAACAACTGGTCAGAAAGTCACAAGGTAGCAAAACTTTATATGAAGCATGATGGACACGCTAGTTACATGTGCACTGCATGCAAATATTCTGCTGTAATATTCAGGAAACACCTCACACAGACAGAATATATTATCACTTGTTTGGAAATTGTAAGGCCAAGGGAGCAGAGTGTGGTTGGCCAGTTGTACGGGTCAAAAGTTTTATGTGGGCAAATGGCAAAGAATCATGCATATATGTGTATCTGAATATATGAGAGTCTTTTAGAACAGGGACAATCAAGTTTGCTTCACAGGGTTAATATAATTGCTAATGCAAAGATTTTACATTCATTTCAGAGAAGTCCATTGGGTGGGAGCTATGATGATAAACTGCTTGAGCTCGAAAATATGATGCAATGGCAACTTAATGCAGTTAATGATTTGGGGGAATTCTAATTTTTCTATTAAATCTTTGCAATGGGGCAAGTGTAGTGTTAAAAACTAATGTAATTAAGTGTATCATCTGCTTTTTGCAAATACGTTTTCATATATTAAGAGTGGGTGTGTGCAGTTAAGTTTTAAATTCAACTTCAGTTTTTTTTTTTTTGTGCTTAAGCCCAAGTACAGTGTAGTCATACTTTCTGTACTATACTATAATATAGATAAATATGTAAATACAAATGACTATACCTAGCAAATGCTCTCAAAGAAATACAAACAAAAAAAAAATAATACTTAGGTAAATTTTTAAGATACAAAGCTCCTTGTCAGACAAGATACAAAGCTCCTTGTCAGACAAGTAGCTACATGTAAAATGCAAAATAAACTAAGCTCTTTTGTTGGAAAAGTGGTTAGAGTCCAAAATAAATTTCTACCGAGCCTTTGATTATTAAAAATCAACAAATGAACCACAAGTTCAAGGTTGTAAGGCCAATTTTTCAATGAAGTTCGAAGAGTTGCCACGAAAATGCCATTAAATCAATAAAAACAAACAACAGAGTTCATTTCTCCCATGTGCAAACAAGGCTACAAATGCCCTAAAAGCAGCACTGTTACAATAATATTAAAATGCTGCAGTAACACCTTTCTGGTCAGTGTCTGCAGAATTTATAAAAATGCAGACTGGTAGAACATAAATTACAGCAGGAAGCAAACAAACACTGTAGCTCAGGTATAACAGACAAAAAAAACTGACTACATTTAATCAAGGAATGAGATTTGCCCTAGCCATTCTAAGGCAGCATTCCAAGCTCCAACAATGTAAAAGAAAGTGTCCACATACAAACAGCAAATGAGGGCTGCTACATTAACAATGAAGTACATTTACAACGTAATGCCTAAAACATCAGTAGCAGAGTACTCTGTGATCTGTTTGTTGAAGAAAGCATGTAGACAGAACCTGCTCATGAACTACTACTATAATTCAGATTTAAATCAAGCTGAAACACCAAGCATGTTCATAAAAGTACAGTTGTATAAGTTGACTTTCCATAACAGTAGATGTTCAAACTGATCGCTGCCTCAGTTGCCATAGCTATACTGGGTACATCCTGCCAAGGATATTTGATGTCCAGCCATTCTATAAAGCTTTGGACTCCCTCTTCACACACTGTACATTCAGCATTAGCACAGGAGTGTATGCTGGTATATGAGATACGTACAGGTGTGCCAAAAATCAGAGCTTTCTTGACAAAATGGAGGTTGAAACCTGAAAATCCATAATAATTTAGTCAAATCCAGAAAGGAACACCAGGTCATGTCAGAAGGACAATGGTAAAGTAGAGTACTCCACCCCTGCCAAGGAAAACACAGGAAGAAAAAGGGGGTAAAGTGCAAGGGTGCTCATACTACAACAGTGATCTATTTAAACATCTACTGTTATGGTAAGTTAACCTGTACAACTGCACTATGTTGTTCAGTAGATCACTAAAGAAAGGATGGTTTAAGAAGTGTTAAAGTGTTAAAGTCTAGAACTCACTGTAAAATACCTGAAGCAAATCCTACTCTACTTCGAGAAATTGAGTGTAGCTTGTAATGTCTGTAAAGATGTACACTGAAGACCATATAGCTGCCTCTAGGATAGACCTAGAGTCCATCCCTCTCCAAAAAGCTTCAAAATTACCTCACTGCTGTAGAGTGAGCTATGACGTTCAAGAAGGGGCTTTTATCATGATGAGAGAAACAAAACTAAATAGCCTGAAAGAATGATATAGAAATGGTTTATTTAGATACTGGCTGTCCTATCCTTTTATTGTTTTGATGGAATAAAGTTGGTTAGATTTCCTAAAATTGCTAGCCTATCCATATAAAAGCTTTTCTGTCAGTGGACATTTAAAGATTCATGGTCTTCTGTGTTGTGGTTCAGGAAAGAACACTGGGAGATGAATGATCTGGTATGAAATAAATTCGGAAACATAAAGAAAGGGCTGACTGTAAGACTCACACTATCTTTATAGAAAACCAAAGAGAGTTGTGCAGACATCAGGGCATGTAATTCATATAACCACTAGAATAAGTCAGAGCAATGAGCAAAACAAACTTCCACGTAAGAAATTTTTTTTAGAACAATTGTTTGCAGGTTCAAAAGGATGAAGAGTTAGTTTTCTCTAATGCAGAACTGAGATCCTAAGGGTGTGCGCCATTTGTTTTCTACATAGTCTAACATGAAATATCTCATTCAAAAACTGACTGATAAAAAAACTCGAACCTACGACAAGTAACAAAAAACGGACTTCGTTCCAACAAGTTTTAAGACTTTATTACACCAACATCCACCAGATTGAGCGCTTTCATCTGCCCTGAGCAGATTTCATCAGAATACTTAATAATCAGTGCCAAACATTTTTATACTATTCTTAAATTACATAATTATTCAATAAAAATTAATCAATTTAAAATGATACAATTAGTCTCAAAAATTACCTAAAACATTTAACCCTTTTGTAACTTCCTATACTTCTTTCTAAGGTTAATGTTAAAGTGCTACTGTGCATATTAATACATAGATATTCTAACAGGAATAAAACAATTATATA
>NC_056735.1:257874379-257904379 GCF_019279795.1 Protopterus annectens | reverse complement strand
AGATGGATATGACCAATTCAGAACATATGCAACTTTTTTCAGGAGAAAAATAAGTGTATACCATTATGTTATCTAAATGACAATACAGGCAAATTAGAGAACAATGTTCTAGCCCAAAACAAAATCTTACAATAAGATCTGTTAAACTGCATAATTCAGAGAAATTTGCTTTCTAACACCACAGAACAGGAATTTACAGTCAAAACTAGTTCAGTAAGCTCTAAGCAGTACCTCTTCTAGGCAAGCATCACTTATACAGTCTGCTGATGATTCGACACTAATATTCTCATCTGACACTCTGGCACATCATCTTGAAATCATACAAAAAGCCTTCACCTCTGTTGAACACTGGCTCCATGATGCACAATTATTACTTAACCCCCCCCCCCCAAAAAAAAACAAAACTATTTCTATTCCTCCCCGAATCACATGTGAAGGACAAATTCAGCTTCAAAATGTTCTCATATACATAACAATATAGAGATAGAATCCACATCCCATACAAAACTGTTTGGTGTAATAACTGATAACCTCAGATTTGAACTCCATATTCAAAATAATATATAAACCTTGCCAGAAATATGGCATGTTTTACAGACATAAAAACGTTCTTACTAACGCTGCTAAAACCACCCTAGCAACCACTTACCTCCTTCCCTCACTCTTATATGGCACCCTTATCCTTACCAACTTGCAGGTATCTGTTAAAATTGAAGTTAAAATATGCGACAACAAAGATGATAAATTTCCTGACAACAAACAATACTATGCACATCACTGCAAGGCCAGTGAAAGTTTGAACTGGTTAGAACTACCTCACTTCCAGTTCTTTGCACAACTCTAACTACTGCCCACATGCCTGTCCTGTACTAAGCTCTATTCTTCCTTCCTATCACATAACAGACCCCCTTCATTCTAATGATATCTTCTCACAAGCTATAAACCTCAAAAAGCAACTGGAAAAGGCCTTTACTCCTACTATGTTGCAGAAAAAAAATGGCATTCTATTCCACAGGCTATTTGCACTGTAACTTACAATCCCTTCTTCAAGCATCTTCTAAAAGGATGCCTGTCAGACTCTCATGGCTCTGCTCATGCTATATCCCCAGGTGAACATCAATTTTGTCTACTTTTCTCCACCTCTGTCTGTACAGATTCTCTTCTCATCTCCACTTCCTCTTCTGTACCTGGCTATCCTACCTTCTCTGCCATTGTATATAACCTCTTCCTAGCACCTCCTCCCCATTTATACTAATCTATCGCCCCCTTTAGTGATGAGTAAAAGTCATGAGTTTAGTTTTACTGTAAATATATTGTGAATTGAGGACAACAAACTTATCTCCTGCCTATTCTTAGACCTCTCAAAGGTTTTTGACATAGTCTCCCATTCTCTTTTACTGCACAAGTTAACTAACCTTAACTTCTCCCCTGCTGCTATTACATGGTTTGTTAGCTACCGTTCTGATCGACTTCAAGCAGTGAAATGGCACTTTGCCACTTGCCTCCTCTCCCAGTTAAAATGGGTGTTTCACAAAGATCCATCCTTGGGCCACTACTTTTTAACATCTTTAACAATTCTGTCTACTCCTCATGTCTCTCTCCTCTCTAGTTCAATATGCTGATGACTCATCAGTCATCATTATTGCTGACTTACCCTCTGAACTCATCTCTGCCACACAGACTACCTTGAACTCAGTTGAAAACTGGCTCTCCAAAAACCAACTAATCCTTAACCCCAAAAGAAACAAGTTGCTACTTTTCTTACCAAAAACCCTTAACGATATCAAATCCTCCTTCTCAATACAATCTCTAAATAACACCTTAATTGAGGTCAAATCCAACACAAAGCTGTTAGGAATTATTATTGATGATCAGCTGAAATTCGACTTACACATCAATAACTGTATCAGGAAAACTAATCAGAAACTAGGTCTGTACTGCACCAACAATGTTCTCACCATGGAAGCTAAGGTAACTCTTTCTCATGCTTACCTACTATCCAGTCTACTGTACAGTTCTCAAATTTTCACTAGTCTTAGCTTGACATTCCTTGCCAAACTTGAACCAGCCTACAATAAGATAGCTAGATCCGCCACCCAGCAAACCAACAAGTCCCATCACTGCCTCTCACTGAAACAGCTAAAGTGGCTTGAATTACCTCACCAGCTCCTTCTCTCTCAGTTCCAGATCATTTGTTGCATCCTCTACCAACCCTACTACTGCTCCACTCTTTCAACTCTCATCTCCCACTATTCACCTGCTAGACCTCTCCAGACCTCCACCCAAGACCTTATATTAACTCACAAACCACAAACTAAGTTCAGATATAATCTCTACAGCTATAACCCCATCAAGGCTTGGAACAGCCTCCCACTTGAAATTAGGTCTAATAGGCAACTGAACTAATTTAAGACCGCCACTAGGGAATACCTGCAAAGTCAATGAACTTGCCACTGTATTCGCTCACCTTAAACATTGTCCTACCAGAAATTCTACCAACTGTCCTTTATCTCATGAACTCCTTACTATACTACTGCTCTGATAATTTCATGCTCTCTACCACTCTCTGACGATGACCAAGATAGTGCGTCTTCTGTTAATTATTGTGATGTTAATATGTATTGTACATCTTCTCTCAATTTTTGTTATATTTTTATATTACTGATTTATTCATTAATTTGTTACTGTATACATTCAAGATTTTTATTTTTCTTCTGCATAACTGTTTTTGATTATGCTTAGTTATGTATAACTTGTTGGAGCTTTTCTCCCTGGGTCTCAGCTGAAAAAGGGCTATTTAGCTCAGTCAGACTAACCCTGTCATCAAATGTAAAATAAAATAAAATAAAATAAAATAAAATGAATAAATAAATTGCCAAAAGAACACTCTCCAGAATTGTATATAGAGTTTTACTTTACTTTTTCTCATTTTTCTCTTTCTAACATATTTTGGTACATCTCTATGCCTTCTAGTATTGTTTAGTTTTGAAATGTATAATTTTACGTTGTTTCTCATGTAACGTGTTTGAATTTTTTAATTTTCTCTGTTAAGCAGAGCTTTCTCCCCAGGCATCTGCTGAAAATGGGCTCTTGTGACCAAGTCAGACTTTCCTGGTAAACAAACATCAATAAAATAAATAAATACATGAGCCATACACTGTGACACCCCACCACTGGCAACAGTAATCAAGGACCCTCAATCCTCACTACTAGCACTAGTGAGGGATGTACATTGGAAGGATGACAGGCACACACAGTATTTCCAGGTGCAGCACTCTGCAAGTGCACTTTCCCTTAAGAGCACACAGATAACACTGTCAGTCTGGAGCTGGTTTCTCCTGCTTTCTCCAGATCCCCAGTAAGACTCTCCACTGGCACAGCTATAGAGCTGAGATCTCAGCTGTGTGACCAAGCCAAGACCTACAGCACCCTCTCTGTCCAAGTAGCTGACACACACACTCTGAGGATTGAGTTATACATGCAAACACACCTAGGAAAGACTGGCACAGGTTTGCTAGCTATACCCCCTTCTGCCCAAACTATAAGGAAATTTCCTCTGCCACCAGTCACTCTTTAAAGAGCAAGGCTATTAGGAATGGCCCCAGTGTCTCCAAATAAGTATGCAAGTATCCTCAGAACTTAAATATGTCTCCCAACTATCAGCCACAATGAAAAGTTTAAATATATTTGATAATAAATAATAAAAGAATAAAAAAAACTCAGTAAATAATCACAGTTGCCTCACCGTTCAAAATCATAGGAAATATTTAAAACAACATTGCAGGACAGTCTCAAATAAATAAATGAAAACATCTAAGCTGTACTCCACTACATTCCTGACTGTATCTCAGAGGAATTACTGTACCCTACTTAACAAAACAAGGCAGATGTGGTGAAAGGGTTTTCCAGCTTCTATTAATATCCCAAATATTACTGCTGGGATACTTGCAGAATAACATCATTCCTTGTCATCTGACTTCAGTTCCCGAGCTCACAACCATTGATTTTAGCATCTACCTGCAAACATACAGAACTTATGACAAATGGTGGAAGTCGTAAAATAATTTACATTCCTCCACATTTAAAGACAATACAAAAAACTTCTCTAGTACAGGCATTCTGTCTCCTGTTGACTGAAACTGAAAGATGACATCCTTTTATTACATTGTTATAAAGTAATTTAAGTTTTCAGCTATTCTTCTGAAGTTAACTTCTTGTGTTTCAGTTCCCACTGTTAAAATATATACATCTAAACAGTTGCAATAGTGTATATACATTTCTGCTCAGTACTTTACAAAATATCTCTTCAGCATACATGTCTGTACAATACGGTATACAGTTCTAACACATTTGTAACACAGGCATCTTACGTGAAGCATGTTGTCATTTACAAATGACACAACCACTTACAAAATTCCAGATAGCTGGGCTGGCAGCATCTCCTTTTGTTACATCCCCCCCCCCCCGAAGACTGACAGTAGTTTTTCAAGTGACTCTTGAGAAATGTTGCTCGAGGGAGTTGAACTTATCTGAGAATACACTACCCCATACCCTGTTTTGAGATTCCAGCTGCCATGGCATTCCTGACCTAGTACAGGGCTGCACTGTCCTATCATATGCCTGCAGCCCTAGGCTCTACCATAGTAAGTTGGGATTTTGCTGTCAGGCTCCCTGCAGCCATAGATCCCCCTTAGACTCCTCCTGCCTCTTACTGCAAATACTTAGCACAAGGGCCTCCCTATCATGCTAAAGTTTCATCATGTTAACATGATACAGTTTGTGCCCCTGCCTCCTGCCTAGCAGTTCTATCATGTAGTTAACATCATTGACCTTCCTTATCACAATGAAGGGCCCTCTGAAAGAGGAGAGAGAACCATAACCTGCTGCCCCAAAGCATACTCTCTAGCTTGAGCATTCCTGTCATACCAGACATTTGCCTGCTGTTGGGCTTCTGTCAGGTTCTCCTGGGCCAAGCCCACGAGTTCCTGGAGCCTTGTCCTGAGGTTTAGGACATATACCACAACAGACTTTGTGGGATTCACACACACCCTCCCACTCATTACAAATCAAATCTGGAGGTCCCCTCACCCTATGCCCATACAGCAACTCAAAGGGTGAAAAAATCTGTGGATTCCTGGGGCACTTCCTTGTAAGCAAAAAACAGATGGGGAAAATAGTTGTCCCACTTAAACTGGTCTGTAAATACCTGTAGCATGGTCTTCAGTGTAGAGTTTAACCTCTCAACCAGACCATTAGTCTGTGTATGGTAGGGGTGGTCTTTTGGTGCTTCACCCCAGAGTACTTCCACAAACAAGCCATCAGGTCTGACATGAAATTGGCACCTCTGTCAGTTAGTATTTCTTTTGGGAAACCTATCCTGCTGAAAATCTCTAACAAAGCATTTGCCACCTTTTCTGCCTCAATGGAGGAGAGGGCCACCGCTTCAGGGTATCTGGTAGCATAATCTACTACCACTAGGATATACTTCTTCCCTGTGGAACTTTGGGTACTCAGAGTCCCCAAAATATCCATATCTTCTCTCTGAAATGGCTCCTCAGTCACAGGAAAAGGTATCAAAGGAGCTTTTACCTTGATTCCTGCCTTGCCTACTTTTTTGGAACTGCTCACAGGTCCTGCACTACCCTGTTACATCTCTGGAAATCCCAGGCCAATAAAAGTTCTGCATAATACGTCTCTTGGTACAGTTTATGCCTCTATGACCTGCAAAGGGAATACCATGGGCTGTGGCTAGAAGTGCCAGATGGTAGGCTCTGGGCACTACCAACTCCTGCATTCTCTAGCCCTCCTTCAGGGGTCCACTCTCTATACAGTAACCACTTGTCCCAGTGTACAGATTCCCCCTTCCCTTGAGAATCAGGTGCCACACTAGCTACATCCCTCAGGCCTTGTAATGTATGGTCTGAGAGATGAGCCTGTCTCAACTCTCTCTCTTTGTAACCCTTCCCAGCTCCCCTTCCACAGGACGTCTGCTATTCTCTGACAGCAGTGCCTCACTGTCAGCCTGGGTACTGCTACTCACCACTGCCCTTGCAGTCACTCTGTCCAAGGGAACATCAGTACTCACAAGCAGCTGTGGCTCACTTTCAGCCTCACTGCTACAGGGTAGCTACCTCCCTGAAATAACCACCACACCAGTCCTGGCTTCAAGTCTGCAGTCTGTCTGGGTCCCCCCAGGCTACCAAACCCACATGCTTGTCTCCAAGCCTGACTGTATGTCATTGCATGAACACAAGGTACTGCATTATCAAAATCATTCCCTATCAGGACATCTGTAGGGAGATCCTCAAACACACCTACTTGCCAATTTCCTTTTCCACCCTCCCAGTCGAGGTGAACCCTAGCCAAAGGTATTTGGAATGGGTTCCCTCTTAAAGCTCTGATTGGAGTAGACTGCCCAAGCAAGTAGTGCTCCTCTTTAACCACTGCGGGCTTCACAATGGTTAGGTCACAGGCTGTTTTTCCCTTAGCAGTGGCCTGTTTCCCATCTACTAAGATAGGATATGCCCTCTTGTGGTAGTTTGGTACCTTTGCTGTATCCAGGCAACTTACTACTGGCATTCTGTCATTTCCACTTACTGGCTCTCCCACCTTTTGTCCCCCCATCTTGCCTCCATGGACACCTATATGCTACATATCCCAACTGGTTGCATTTAACACATTTAACCCTTGGTCCTGGATGTGTATCTGGACTAATGGCTTCCCCTACTACTGGTGGACTCTGTTGGGACAGTTTAGGCTGTCCCTTCATGGGTTTCCTTAGACCCATGAGCAGCACTGGGTATCCCTTTTCTGTGCAGTGATGCCGAGTTTACTAGGTATAGCTCTCCCTTTTTCCCCCAACTCATCTGCTGTGTTACATTCCCTATCTAACCAGATTATCATGTCCGCAGGCAAAGTGTGAAGGGCTTGTTCCTTCACCAGAAGGTCTGCCAGCCCTTCAAAAGTGGTGACCTGACATCCACTCACCCACCTATGAAAATAAGTGCTAAGTTCAGCAATATATTCACATCAAGATAGATTTCATCTGCCTTGCGTCTATGCTAACAAAACTTTTTCCTATAAGCTTCAGGTGTTAACTTAAAACACTCTAACAGACAATTTTTAACAGTATTATAATTTAAGCAATCAGTATCAGACAATTTAGAAATAGCAGTTACAGCTTTACCATGGAGTAAGGGGGTCAGGAACCATACCCAGAGCCCTTGGTCAACATTATACTGTTTACATACCCTTTCAAACATATGAATAAAACTGTCAAATTATCACCCTCTGTAAATTGTGGAAGAAATTTACTGACCTTTGTTGCTTCTGGGGTTTGGTTACTCCCTTCCTCATTACCTCCATGACCCTGGCGAAGAGTCACCATCTCGTTTTCATGTTGCCGCTGTCTCTCAATCTCCCCAGCTTCCAGACATCAAAGTTTCTCATTTTCCTCAGCCTCCAGATGTCTCAGCTTCTCATTCGCTTTGGCCTCCAGGAGTCTCAGTCTCTCTGCTGATTCTATTTCCAAACGTTTGGTCTCTAACTCCAGACAGATTTTTTAGTCTTCTGTGGAATGGTTGAACTGTTCATTTTCTGAAAGTTGTACATCTCCAAGTCCAGTTTGAATGTCCTCCTGGTTGTTCGTCTGTGATGCAGCTGTGATTAAGGCTGCAACCATTTCTACTTTAGTCAGGTTGGCATGCCCCAGTCCTTTGGCTTTGCACATCTCAGCCAACTGGCTCCTTGTCAGCTTGCCATACTCCTCTGCTGACAGCCTTGACTGTTCTCCCTGACTAACTAAGCTAACAAAAAAAATAAATAAAATAAAACTATTCTGATATGAAACTCTGAGTGTTCACTGAGTGGCTGATTGAAAGTACAAACATCTTCTTTAGTGACCACTATTTACAGGCTACAGGAATTCAATATCTATGCCACTAAATCCTAATATGTGTATATCCCACCACTGGCAACCAATATAATGTGACACCCCACCACTGGCAACAGTAATCAAGGAGCCTCAATCCTCACCACTAGCACCAGTGGGGATGTACATGGGAAGGATTACAGGCACTCACAGTATTTTCAGATGCAGCTTTCTGCATCAAGTGCAATTTTTCCCTTAACAGCACACTGAGACCACAGTCAGTCTGGGGCTGGTTTCTTCTCCAGATCCCCAATAAGACTCCCCACTGGCACAGCTATAGAGTTGAGATCTCAGCTGAGTGACCAAGCCAAGACTCTCTGTCCAACCAGTGCTTGGTGTCCCTACCCAAGTAGCTGACACACAAACACTGAAGTTTCAGTTATACATGCACTCACACCTGGGAAAGGCTGGCACAGGTTTACCAGCTATGCCCCCTTCTGCCCAGACTATAATTGGTAGTTTCACCTGCCACCAGTCACTCCTTATTAGCTACTTTAAGGCCCTTAACAAAGGGTGTCCAATCTTACTATGTAATGTTACTGTAGATACAAATAGTAGTCTGACCAAGAGCAAGGCTATTAGAAGTGGCCCTCAGTGTCACCAAAATAAGTACTCTCAGAATTTAAATATGTCTCACAAATATCAGCCACAATGAAAGGTTTAAATATATTTAACAATAAATAATAAAATAACAAGAGCATTCTCAGTAAATAATCACAGTTACCTCAGAGTTCAAAATCACAGGAAATATTTAAACTATATTCTTGACTATATCTAAGAGAAATTACTGTACCCTAATTAACTTACTGATGGAGTAAGGCAAGGCAGATATGGTGAATGGGTTTTCCAGCTGATGTTGTCAGGTCAAAGACAAATACAAAATGCACAGTCTCTCTCTCTCTCTGAGAGTTCTTAAACTAATATCCCAAATATTACTGCCAGGATGCTTGCAGAATAACATTATTTCTTGTCATCTATCTTCAGTTCCCAGGCTCACAACCACTGATTTTAGCATCTACCTGCAAACATACATAGACCTTAGATCTTTTGGCAAATGGTCATTCCTCCACATTTAAAGACAATACAAAAAACGTTTCTAGTACAGACATTCTGTCTCTTGTTGACTGAAACTGAAAGACAACATCCTTTTAGTACATGGTTATAAAGTAATTTAAGTTTTTAGCTATTTTTCTGAACTTAACTTCTTGTGATTCAGTTCCCATTGTTAAAATATATACATTGAAACAGTTACAATAGTGCATATACATTTCTGCTCAGTACTTTACAAAATATCTCTTCAGCACACGTCTGTACAATATGACATACAGTTCTAATACATTCGTAGCACAGGCATCTTTCATGAAGTTGTTGACATTCACAAATGACACAACCGCTTACAAAATTCCAGATAGCTGGGCTGGCAGTATCTACTTTTGTTACTTACACAAGTAGGAGACATATTAACTAAAACAATTATAATAAAGTTCAAGGCCATCTAGCAATATCTTCACACCTCCTTCAGTTTAGATGCAAGAAAATATTATCTACCAGTAAAACTCTGAATGGTAAAGATAGGAAAGGTCAGTAGCTACATAGACTGGTAGATTTTCAAAATACTGTCTTATGAGATATGATACTGATTGCTAGGTACGCCAGAAAGACATTTTGAAAAAGCTATAAGACGCGAGTGCTGACTATTCCTGGCAAGTATAATGGATAGCAGTTACTGACGGTAAAATTACTATGACTGATTTAAGTGTAGTTAACAATACTGTGAAGGAACATAGCTCATTATGATAAAAACAACATCCCTTTGGCCTTGGAAAAATATTTTGTAACAACACAAATCTATAAATTAATATTTTTAAACAGCTATTACTAGAAAAGTGACACATATGTATAAATTTAGTTGCAGTCTCTTTGGTTGTATATTTTTTATGAAGATGTTATAAAACGAAGGCAACGTTCATAAAGTGATTATTCACAAAGTAAGCTGCATAAAAATAAAACAAGTTTGCACTAGTACATTAAAAAAAAAAAAAAAAAAAAAAAGAGTACATAAATGATTTCTCACATTCTAAAGCAAGGGCGACTAACAGTAACAGCCCAAGTTCTGGTGCGAGTTACAGGTGACGGTACATTTATAAAACCACATTCATACAAACAGAAAAATCGAGCCATCTGGACAGGGCTATTGTTCTAATTCTGATTACTGCTACCACTACTATGCTGTTTGCAGACCAAATGGCATACTTGGTTTTGGAGCGTTTTTTCTTACTAAGATTGCAACCAGTTTGCTCATTTCCTGTTTTTGACCCCAAAATATGCATTCATCAAGTAAAAATAATTTCAAGCAGTCCTAGCTGTCACCATTTTTATGGTCAGATCTCTAGTTGTATCTCTACTGTTTCCTGGAATGTACATATAAAATATTAATAAAGCAGTCTGCATATCTATTTCCAGCGGCTACGTATCAAGATACACATAAGAAACTGCAAAGAAGGCAGCAGTGATAGTTCTAGGCTTTAGGCAGGACTGGCCTTAAACATAAGAAAACTAGCTTGCCACCTAGGGCATAGTGCTCATAGGGGGGTGCTCTTTTCATATATGGCCCTTTTCATCCCACAGCCTGTGGATGGATTGCTGACACTACAGAGCAGTATGGGGGGGGGGTGCTGCATTTAAGTGTGTTGACCTTCTGATGATATTTTAAACGATGCTCCATCTGCTTGCACCAGTGGCAGGTGCTGTGAGATCATTAGGGGTTTGGGGCTGGTATAATGGTAAAGGTGCTTACCTCACATAAAAAATGTACAGGGTTTGATTCTTACCTATGAAAGGGAAACTGGCTAGGCTTAAAATGACCCACAACAGCAGCTAGCCTAGTACTTACCTATGAACCTATATATTTATTTATTTTTCGAGCAATAGAATAAATTCTTTCTTTCCTCTAAAAAATAGAGATAAATGAAGTGCCCCTGCTAAAAGAAATGTGCCCACAGGTCATGTCACATTAGATGTGAATATTTGTGAGGTCATGTAGTACAGATCTTGCAACTTTCAAATGCAGGTGCAAAATGTTACAAAGGAGTATTTAAAAAAAGAAATTTGAAATATAAATCTCCAATACCTGGCTTTACTGACTGACAATAATGGTCAGCAACTTAACAGATAATTAAAAAAATACATAGACCCAGACCAAAATATGAGACAAAAATCAGAGACATTCTACTGAAATCTAGATAGCTGAGAGATGAAAAATTGCATGAAGAGACTGAAGACAGCAGTAGGAAAGCGTTATTATTTTTACAGTGATACTGACACTGATCAACCAGATATTTTGGGCACTATTTCTGGATTTGTGTGGAGCAACTTTGAATGCTGTAATGTATGGCAGGTTGGCAGAATAGACATCAGACATATTGGATATAACTGCTTGCTGGGTGGGGTTAGAGATAACTGGATTTGGGTGTACATTTGTGAGAAGTGGTCACCTGATATGCACAGACAGAGTAGGTTTAATTGCTGTGGCCTTTCATGGAAGGCAAATACTAGCTCCCTGCTGCTGTTTACTTATTAATTTGGCTTTGCAGGAACTAATGTGATTTATGTGAAGCAATGTGAAATATCTATGTGAATCAATGTGCAATATCTTACTGTGAAGCAACTGTTTGTTTGGAACAAAGATGCAATATATTGCAAGGCTATCCTCTTATCACATCCAAACATCTGAATTGTACATAGAAGTGGCTATAACTGCTTCGGGGGGGGGGGGGTGTTGTTGTCTCTTTCTCTCTGTCTCTCTTGTCACTTGTTAAGTTTAGCAATCATCTGCTGGAAAAAAAAGAGAAATAAAAGTGTATCACAGAATATCCAGAGCTTCAGAGCTTCTAGGGGATCATGGCTCCCAACACACAAAGGCTATAGAAATGGATTTTGACACAGGCTTAGTAGTCACTTCTGCCTTGAATTCTACCTAGTGTAAAACCATCCCTGCTCATAGGTCTACACAGAAGATTGCTGTACTTCTCTGGGGTGCTGGGGACAGTGTAATTTCTTTAACTTTCCTCCCAAACCTCACAGGTCACTATAGCTTGTGTTGAGCTGGGGAAAGGGTAATGATCACTTATTTAAGTTACTTTAACTACAGAGGGGTGGGAAAAGGGGCACTTATAGCTTATAAAGGAGCACTGTACTGATTAGAAGTAACAAGCTGGAAACCTTATTGTAATAATTTTGGTTTTTATTTTCCACACAATCAAATACAGAATGCAGGTAGACATCTTGGGGAGAGAGTAAAGAAGCATAATGGTAATATATGACAGCAAAGATGTTCTAATTGTTTTTTCAGTTTTGTCCTAGTCTGACATCAGAAAGTTGCACAGAGGTTGGCTGTCTTTTGGTGGTAGAGGGTGAGGAGGCATGATATATATTCATGCTTTTTATTTATCATTTGCTGACTGGGTTAGTCCCTCTGGTTGTATATATAGTACTAGGTGAAATTTGGACAAGGCATAGGGGAATTTCCCCTACTCTTTTTGACAGGTGCCATGGGATCTTTTACATCCACCTGAGTTACCACCAACTCTAGCAGATTGGGCATCAGTTTAATGTCTTAACCTAAGGATGATACTCTCAGGAGTACAGCACACTCCCATGCCACACTGTAGTGTCAGAAATACATCTACCTGGTGTGGGAATAGAACACACAACCTTCAGCATCAAAGGCAACTGTGCGACTTGTTGCACCACTGACACATATGGTAGCACTGGCTTGAAATATATGACCGTGGGCATTTGTGACTTAATTATCATCCCATTTTAAATACTACAGAGGGATACACAGAAAGTGACTACCTATTTTTTTTTTGGGGGGGGGGGCATACCATTTCTAGACATGATTTATGTATCATTATAAGCATTTGTCTTCTCAGTTTATTGTGAACTGGTGTTTGGTCAGCTTTGAACATTAAAACTTGGATACAACTAATTTCTTCCTTCAAATAAAATCATAAGATTGAATTTCTTTTCCATATGCATGATTTTTGGTCAGGTCATCATTGGATGAAAAGGTTGGAAAAAAGCATTAAAATGTACCTCAGAGCATATATAACCATATGGCTTTGGAGTGCCTAGCAGTCCCCAGATTCCCAACTTAATTTAGTTATTACAGTGCAGTCTCGGCCAGTTAAGGTGTGCTGAAAGGATGAAAGCAAAGTCAAAGAGTAAGAGTGCATTTCTTTCCTTAATCTAGCTTTTGTTCAGGCCACAGTTGGATGAAAATGTCATTAAAATAAACTCTGAAATGCACCACAGAGCATCTAGAATCCTTGTGGCTAGGCCCCAAACCCCTGGCTTAATACAGTTATTACCATTGCAGTTATTTTCATTGAATGAAAAGGTTGTTTACAAAGCTCTAAAAGCATCTAGAAACCGAATGGCAAGGCACTGGGCTTACTGTAGTTGTTTTGTCCACAGTTATCAGAGTGCAGTCTTGCCTACAGAGATCATGTTGAATGAGCAATTGAATAACTGCATGAAATACAAATGAAAAGTAAAACAAACTGTGAGGGAAAAAAAGTAATCTGAATGGTGTGAGTAGGCAGCAGCAGGGAGGTAGGGGTGCAATGCAGCCTTTTCATCTAGGGAGCCAGCTAACCTAAGGCTGCCAGCTTTAGGGTCCAAAGATGTATATCTAAGAAGAAAGGGAGACTGGAGGTTATTTAATAAACCCTCGACTTAGAAAATACAAAGATAATGTGAAATGGTAACAGCTTGCTGACAGGGATGTGTTTAGGAATGATAATACAGACAGAAGGCTGAAACTGTCGAGGGAATGTAAGTAAACATTATTTTACAAAATGCTAATCGATATAGAGGGCAGGCTTCTAGAAGAGACTGGGTGAACAGCAGCAACCAAGAAGTTGGAATAATTTGTGGAAAACCAAAGGGAAATTGCAGCAGGAAAAGTAAATGAATCCTAAAATCAAACATTTCTCAAGTCTGAAGTACTTATGAAAATTCACTAGATAATGTACCTACACTGCTTGTTAGTAAAAGGCCTCCTAAATAAAAAAAAAGTGTACCCACCTCATTTCTGCCTTTTCACTATGTCAGTCTACACCAAGAAACTTAACTGTCTATCAATGTCACAACTGCATGTAGTTCTGCTGTGTCCTAATTATTAATGCATTAGTTTTTTAGGGTATGACACTAAATGTAGCATAACTGACTGAAAATGAGTATTTGTTGATTTAAAATGAGTATATGTTAATTTATTATAAATACTTGTATATTAATTGCTTTAACTATTGTATAATGTTATATAAGCTATAGCAAATCTTGCAAAATATCTCAGACAAAGGTACTGTACATCTTGGCGAAGGAAAAATAGTTGACTGTATCCCTGCAATGTGAGCTGTTCCTGGTAACACATTTTTGTTCCCTGTTGTTATGGGAAGGATTGCAGCATTCCTAGCCAAAGTAAATTTTACCCATGTATTTATATTACCTTCCTTAGTTGTGTCCTACCTGCCCTCATAAAGTAGGCCACCACTCTGCTTCTCTCCCTGCATTATATATATTTACTCTGTACCACCCCTTTACAATGCGCAATGACTGAAGGAATATCAGATGCACAGAGGTGCCATCCCAGGGGTTATGGCACTTCAGCTATTTCACTTTCAAATCTTGCCTCTTTGCTTTCAACCATGTGCTAAACTTCAAACTACAACAGACTGTTAACCTTGCCATTTCTAAGGAAGTGTTGCATCATGGCCAGCATTTAAGTGAGAGAACCCACTCCCTTTATTTTTCAGAATGCCAGGACTAGAGACATCTCCATTTTATTTCCTCATTCTACTGTTTTGTTCCTCTGTTTTGCTTCTATGTCTACAATACTCAGGAACTCGCCTAGCTAGTTCTAAGGCTTTTATGTCCAAGTTAAATTTCTTCTGCCGTACCCCTTCCAGAAAGTATTATTATTCCAACCTGGCTTACCTGCAGGCCACCTTAATGACTCTCACTATTTTCACTTGCCCCTCAATGTCTGCAAGTTTTATTCTAAAATTATTCCCTGTTTTATGCTATATTTTTGGTAGTATAAGATGACTAAAAGATACCCGTCATATTGTTGTTCCCAAGACAAAGGGAATTAAGGGAAAAATGCCTTAACAGTATATTTTCATTTTATGGTGTCTGGCACCAAGCCTGTCAGCTTTATTAATTATTAGTTTATTCACATCTAAAGTGAAGAGCTTAGAACTAGCTAGGCGAGTTCCTGAGTATTGTAGACATAGAAGCAAAACAGAGGAACAAAACAGTAGAATGAGGAAATAAAATGGAGATGTCTCTAGTCCTGGCATTCTGAACTATACTCCACAATTCAGTAGCAAGCCTCAATAGCATTCTTCCACTCTACACCATGGTCATCTAAGCTGGCCCACTAATGCAATAAGGCCCCTTTTATCTCACGTGTCATTCGTTGTGGCTTTAATTAACCCTTTGACGAGTATTTTCTTCCTTTGTTTGTATCAAGTCACTATCTGGGCTTAAACTGGACAAATGCAGAATTCAACAGTCAGTTTAATTTTTGAAATCATAAGTACAACAGAGATAAAAACGTGCTACATATCATGCTGTTCTGATAAAAACTCCAGGATCCCCAGATCCTATAACAACCTTTTGCTGCATATTGCTAAATGATTGTTGACAAGAGATAACCTCCATATCCGGCATACATTATGTTGTCACACATATTGACATTCGCTTCCATCTGCTAAACATAAAAAAACATCACATGCTGCAAGTGTTTTTCTTAGCTATCACGTGCCATGACCTTGATGCTGCTCTTACTAACTTCAGTAATTTATTTCATGTTAGTACAATGAGCAAAGGAGCAGCCTGTCATACAAACGTTTCTGAATGATCAGTTATTTTTAGTCGAATATGAGAAACAACAAAACTATGCAAGTCAGTTATATCAGAACATCATTCTTAAAAACCCTTTTTGTGCAACCTATGAACAGAAGGATTCTTAGGACTATTACTAAGACAGACACTTGCAATGCAGCAGATCCAGCCCAGTGTGAATGAAATCAGGGAATAAGCAGCCTGGCTTGCATAGAGTAGATTAATATCTATACAGCGATCTGTCTATCTACCTACCTATATATTAAGACATTTTTTATATTACTGCAAACTAGCTTAGGATGTCAAGGACAAGATGATGAAAACATAATAAAGAATACCGTTGCATGGTGCATAAGTTGTTGGGCTGTGGAACCAAAGACCTGCGTGTGAATTGTAGTAGGTATGAGTCGCATACTGTGAGACTCACACAACTGTCACTGAACATCTCTGTAAAAGTATTCCCTTAAAAGATACACAATGGTCTGATAACCTCTCGGGTTTTGTTTAAAAAGAACATGATGATTCTGATAGGGCTACCTGATTTCCCCCTCCCAAGAGAGGCATATCATATAGCCAGTTTCTGCACATCCCATATCTATAGCATACACTTCTGTTATGTTAACCTTAGCCTGACAAATACAGCAAAAGTAATGTTCATTTCCAGAAGTGACCATGTCAAAGCTCGCTCACACACTACTAAATACAACAATATGCCACAAAAGTTCGCTCACATTACTAAATACAATATGGCACTAATACTTTGCTCACACTACTAAATACAAGAGATATGGTACACAATAATCACTCACACTACTAAATATAACAATATAGCAAAACAATCTCAAAAAAGAAGCTCACTCACATTACCAAATACTACAATATGGTGCAAAAAGCTTATTCACACTACTAAACACAAGGTAGCATGCAAAATTCACTCGTACTACTATGCCACACAGAGCAAGCCTGCCCCACTAGTCTAGGAGGACAAAACCCTGACTACAGCCCAGGTGACCCAAGTTTGAACACTGGCTCAGGCATTTGATATTGTAGGCAGGCATGCCTGTCTTGGAGGAGGGGTAAATGCATCCACTTTGGACATACTTGCAGAGTCTAATATCTGTGGTAGAGACCAAGGAAACAACCATGTGATACTGTCTGAATGCATGTCCCACCTTTTACTGGGTGGATGGATGGGTGGACAGTAATGGGTAAAAACTCTCTCTCTCTCTGCAGCTGTTTTGCTGCACTAGTATGCCTTGATCTCCTTGCTGGCCCCAAATGTTGTTGGAGCAAGTCTGGGGGAGGTTAGAGAGTTCAGTATTCCCGGCAATCAAAAGAGGCACCAGTATTAGCTGATGATCAACTATGAGGGAGCCAAAAATAGCTCCAGAAAAATAAATATGGCTCATAGAGATCACTTGATCTACTATGAGTACAGTAAATAAAATAATATGGCACACAAATTTTATATCCGTTCTCATTTTTCTTGTTCATAGTTGTTTACAATCATCGTTGATATTAGGGAACAGCACAACTCTACTGGACATTGTATAACACCAAAGTATATCGTTAAACTTTTTTTGGTAACTTTGCTCAGGTTGTAGCTGAAATCATCTTTTGGATAAGCTCCCTCAAAGCTGTTAAATGAAAAAAAATACAAAATAAATCTTAAAAGTTGTTCAATGAGATCAAAAAAAATATTCAGAAAGTAATCTAAAGTCCTTCCCAGCACTTAACAGATGAAAAAGAAGTTATGTACTCACCATAACATTCCACGTGAGTTGTTTATCTCGCCTTTATTCTCACTGATGGGTACGGAGCCGATCCTTGGCTCTGATACGGCCAATAGCAAAGCTCAAGGTTTGTCAGTAGCTAGAGACCAAGCCCCTTATCCCACAATGCACTGCTAGGATTACCTCAGATCTTGTTTGCTGCGAGTATATATACCTTTTTTTTTTCTTTTCTACAAGGAAGCACTTCCCAAAGGGGAAGTAGTAGTATTGAATAACCAGGATGGTACTATCCTCTAAGTCAACTGTCAGCCAGGAGGGAGGAGGGAGGGACGTGAGAATAAAGGTGAGATAAACAACTCACATGGAACGTTATGGTGAAAACATAACTTCTTTATGTGAAGTTGTTAAATCTCGCCGTTTATTCTCACTGATGGGTAGCATCCCTAGCACCCTCAATCTTGGGTGGCTCATGGAAGTACGTTTTTCAGTACCATGGAACCAAAGGAAGACCTGTCCCTGGAAGCTTTATCTACTTTGTAATGCGTGATACAGGTATGAGGCTTAGACCAAGTGGCTGCAGCACAAATATTGTCAAGGGGCAATTTAGCTTGAAAGGCAGAAGACGTAGAAATGGCTCTGGTAGAATGAGCCTTAGGTTTGTGTGTCAATGGCATGTGTGCATTAGCATAAACAAAGGATATACAATCCGATAACCATTTAGATAGGGTTGTTTTACTCACTGGATTACCTTTTCTGGCCTCCGAAAAGGATACGAAAAGTTGATCTGATTTTCTAATATCCTTAGTTCTATCAAGATAAAATCTGAGCAGTCTGTGTACATCAAGTTTGTGCAGCATGTATTCCAATTTGTTAGAGTGGTTGGGAAAAAAGACTGGCAACTCAATGACCTGATTGAAATTGGATTCAGAACAGACTTTAGGCAAAAAGGAGGGGTTTGTTCTGAGAGATACTCTATCAGCATGAAAAATCATGTAAGGAGGTCTGATAGGTAATGCTTGAAGTTCTGACACTCTGCGGGCAGAAGTAATGGCTACTAGAAATATAGTCTTCCAGGACAAATATTTGAGATCACAAGAAAATGCTGGTTCAAAGGGGGGGGGGGTTATTTGAGACAGCATAAATTCAAATTCCAGGGAGAATAAGGGATTTTGACAGGAGGTCTCATGTGAAAAGCACCTTTAAGAAAAGCCTTAGATAACTTGTGGCCCATAAAGTTCAACCCATCGAATCCAAGGTGGAAATCTGATATGGCGGCTAACTGGACTCGAACTGTGGCAGCTGCTGCTCCTTCCTTAAAAATCTTTGTCAAAAATTCTAAAATGGATGATAGAGGAGCTCGGAAAGGGTCGATTTTCAGTATATTGGCCCAAATTGAGAACCTGTTCCACTTACTGAGGTATAGTTTCCTGGTGGATGGCTTGTGATAAGACAAAAGGATTTGTCTTGCATCATCTGAGAGTGAATGAAGACTGGCAATTAGGGGAAGTGGATTAGCCAGTCAGTTTTAGGGACTGCAGTGAAGGGTGGAGGTCCCCTTACGGGTGTGTCAGAAGGTTCGGAACTGGGTCCAGGATCCATGGATCCTCCCAGCAGATGATGGTGAAGGAAGGGGAACCAAATCTGTCAAAGCCAGTAGGGGCCTATGAGGATAAATGTCCTTCCCAGCGATTTTGCTTTCTGTAAAACCTTGGGTATCAATGGAATAGGTGGGAATGCATATAGGAGACCCGGAGGCCAATCATGTACGAGTGCATCTCTCGGGGAATGTCCTGGAGGAGGTATTAGGGCAAAGTACCCTCTGCATTTGGTATTGATGTGACTGGCAAAGAGGTCGCAGCAAGTCTGGCTCCATTTGCAGAAAATCAAATCCGCAACTCATTGGTTGAGAGACCACTCGTGAGGCAACAGTATTGCCCTGCTCAGCCTGTCCGCTATCACGTTGGATTTCCCTGGGATCTGCATTGCTATCAGAAAATGGTGGGATGACACAGCCCATTGCCATACCCTGAGGGCTTCTCAACAAAGGGGGTAAGACTTGGTTCTGCCTTGTTTGTTCAAGTACCAGACCACTGACATGTTGTCAGTCTGAATTGCAATTGTCCCTAGAGGAAGAGAATCCTGAAAGTACTGCAACTCCAGAACATTGATATGCAGACGTGACTCTTGATCCATCCATGTGCCTTGGGGCAGTCTTTCCCTGAAAATGCCCCCACCCACCCTATCAGGGAAGCTTCCGTGGTCACAGTGGCTACTGGGGGGGGACAAAGGGTCTTCTGATTGTGACATGAAGAGACGTCAACCACCACCGAAAGGTCTCTCTTGCAAGAATCTGTGATGAGAATCATGTGGTGCATCAGTAGCTTTTGGTAAGACCACTGAGCAAAGAGGAGCCATTGAAGAATTCACATATGCATCCTTGCAAGTGGTACAGCCAGGATTGCTGCTGCCATCAAACCTAGCACCTTCAAGACCTCGGCTGCTGTAGCTTTGTTCTTTGATACCAGTGAGATGACATGATGGCGAAGAAGTGAGACTTTTTCGATTGGAAGACGTAGAGTGGTGGTTGAGGTATCTAACTCTGCTCCTATAAAAACGGTATGCTGTGATGACGATAAGGCAGACTTTTAGAAGTTGACTGTAATGCCTAATTGATGGCAGAGTGTCAGAGTATATTGTGATGCCTGAGTCAATTGATGCCTGGTGGTAGCAGTGAGGTGCCGGTCGTCTAGGTATGGAAACACCTAGAATCCTAATTGCCTCAGGTAAGCCATGACCACTGCTATGCATTTGATGAACGCTCTGGGGGCTGTAGTGAGACCAAAGGGCAAGGCTCAAAACTGGTAATGATTGGCTCCTAGCTGCAAACGCCGGTGATCCCTGGAGCGTCTGTTCATCTTTATGTGATAGTACGTGCCCTTGAGATCAATGGAGCACATCCAATCGCCTTTCCCTAGGAAGGGAAGAATGGACTGAAGCGTGATCATTCAGAACTTCTCTTTCTTTACAAATTGGTTGAGTCTGCTGAGGTCCAAGATAGGTCTCCAGTCCCCTGTTTTCTTTGGTACCAAAAAGAATCTTGAGTAAGTTCCGAATCCAACTTGATCTGCTGGGACTCTTTGGATGACTCTTTTTTCTAGCAAGTTTTGGATCTCTATGACTGCTCGTTCCCTGAGACTGGGTGGAACATCTGAGATTCTGTTTACAGGAGAGGGAGGGGAAGAGAATGGTATGAAATATCCTCCGGAAATTATGCTTTGCACTCATGTATCTGATGTTATGTTTAGCCAGGTTTCTGGGTACAAAGATATGCGACCCCCCGACTACCTCCAGAGCTGGACAGCCGGGCCTCTTTTCAGGAGCGCTGGTAGGGCTGACCAGAGAACTGCCTCTGTCACCCTGTTGCTGCGGACCCCCTCTGCAGCGCAGGTGGCGTCTTCCGTTATAACCCCCTCCTCTGCCTCTAGAGGGGGTTTCTCCACGTGTGTCCTGAAAGGCTCCCTGTGCTTTTCAGAACCACATTTTTCCACCCTTAGGGCCCTTGGGATAGGGCCGAGTAGGGGTAGAAAAATGGACTCCAACGGCAGATAGGGTCTTGCCTTCCTGCTCACACCTGGTTAAAGTTTCCTTTACTTTAGGCCCAAACAGTGATGAGCCATCAAATGGAGTGTTGATAAAGTAAAACTTAAAGGGCTCGGCAAAGGAAACAGAGACGCATCCAGGATTGTCTCCGCAGAGCAATGCCTGAACTAGCGGCTCTACTTGAACCATCGGCTGCATAAGATATGAGATGCATGGACGAGTTCACAACTGAGTTTAGGGTAGCGAGCTGTGTGTTGACTTTGTCGACAACCCCTGCAGCTACCTTACCCTGGAGAGTATCTCCTAGCTCTTTCAGGAAATCTCTTTGTAGTCTCGTGAAATGGGTTAAATAGTTCAGCGATCGCAGAGAAAAAGTCGCTGAACTAAACATGCATTTCCCATATCTATCCATGATCCTAGAATCTCTGTTAGGAGGATGGATAGATGCGGATGTTTCAGACACTTCCTTTTTAGTGGCTGCAGCTACCACCATGGCATCAACAGGCACTCCTTTGGTCAAAAAGGTTTTGTCCACTGGGGCAGAGATGAACTTATTTGGTTTCCAAGGGACCGATTCCATGGCCTCCGGTGACTCCCACGCCTTATGAGATATCAGCTCCATGAGCTCATTGTAAGGTGGAGACACCCAAGAAGTGGAAGGTTGAGACCCAAAAGCCTTCAAGAGCACTGACTCGTCCTCAGTAGGGATTTTGGACTGCCAATTGCCCCTCTGACTCAGGATCTCTAATATCTCTGCAAAGGAGATATCCTCAGAGGGGGATCGAGGGGACCCTTCTGACTCATCCATGTCAGTGTCGGATATCAAAGACTCCTGTGGGGAGTCCAAGTGCCTCCTCTTGCACAGTCTCTTCCTGGATACCTCCTCAGTGGGGAGATCTGGGGATGTCTCGGAAGAACAGGAGGTGCCCTGTGGGGCTACTTGAGGCTCAGGGTCTCTACGCTTAGGGGGACTGGTAGATGTAGAAGCAGACACAGGTGCTTGAGGGGAGGAGGAAGCCTGAACTGATGACGACGATGTCTTAGGAGACAGGACTCTACTCATGGCATCGAAAGCACCATGGCTCCGACGAGAAGGGGTAGATGGATCCAGAGGGACTGTCCGATCCTCCCGCACCAAAACCATGGGCTCCGAGCCTGACATAGGAGCAGAGCTCATCCGAGCTGAAGCCCCGAGAGGAAGAGTCGGCACCAGGAAATCAGTCCGACTATCCTCCCCGGACCCGATAGGAGAGTGTCAGCTCCTAGCATCCTCGATCGGTGCTGAGGAAGTCTGAGTAGATGGAACTGATAACAGCGGTGCATGTCGCGGTTCCAAAGGTTCTACTATTGGTTCGGGCTCCTTCAGCTCCGAGAGTCTAGTATGGCTCGGAGAAGGAGTAGTCAAGTCCGGTTCAATGGTCTTCGGCTCTGACGAAATGGTCAGGGCCGACAACAATTTAGCAAGTCCTGGTGCCCGTAGAAGCTTCTGCACTAGCTGATCCATATCCATATCTGAGAGGCTGACCGAAGACTTAGGGGAATGCACAGAAGGTTCTGACTGTAGCAGAGGAGATGAGGGAACCTCAAAGACCGGCTCCAAGACTGGGAGCTGGCTCCGAACCAAAGGGACACTCGGCTCCGAGGACTGTGGAACCCATGACCCTGTACCCTCTAATCTTTTTGCCTTCTTAGTAACTTTAGAATCTCCTGAAGGTTTAGATGATTTTGAAGAAGTGCTAGCACCTTCCTGGCTACCCAACGCCTCAGAGAAAGTATGCTGCAGCAACCCCTATCAATAAGTTTTGTCCTTCTCTCTAAGAGAACCCTAGAGGAAAAAGAGTGGTAAATACTGCAAGAGTCTTGGAGGTGTTTAGCCCCCAGACAGTAAACACAATGGACATGCCCGTCAGTGATGGACATTTTCTGTCCACAATCTGGACATTTCTTAAACACCGATTTGGGATGAGACTTTTCCCTCTCATCTGACATGCTCAAAGTTTGAAATGGGCACACCACAAAATTAACCTGTAGAGGTTAAATACAGGGCTAACTAGACCCACACTAAAAAATACTAATAACAAGAAGAAATTTGTTAAATCTAAATAGAGCTAACAAAAGGCCCAAGACTCTAAGAAGCTAAGCCAACACACTGCACTATCTACTACAATCTAACCTGCTTATAACTATAGAATTTTAATGAGAAACAAACACACACACACACACACACACACACACACACACACACACACACACACACACTCTCACTAAATAGAGAATAATATATCAAAAAGAGGGAGAAAGAAATTTTTAAACTTGCGATTTAGCAAAAATATGGTCCGAGCTGACTGGATCACTGCGATCTCTCTTGCCGCAGCAAACTAGATCTGAGGTAATTCCAGCAGTGCATTGTGGGATAAGGGGCTTGGTCTCGAGCGACTGGCAAACCTTGAGCTTTGCTATTGGCCGTGTCGGAGCCGAGTATCGGCTCTGAACCCATCAGTGAGAATAAATAGCGAGATTTAACAACTTCACATCATAACTTTAGGGACAAAGATTTTGCATGGATAAAAGCAAATGGGGCATAGGTATCAAGGTTATTTGAATTCCCCATGGCTATGACAGATAAGTATAAGAAATAGTCTCTTTACCCAACAGCTTGGGTAGTAAAGGAAGGGATTGTGGGAATGGCCTACAAAGGCTATATTAAGGCACAGGGCTCAGTAGTACACAAAAGGAGGAGAATAAATGATACAACCTTGTGTTGGGTTCTAGAATACAACCAACAGGAAAATTGGAACTAGCTGGTGCAGCTTACTCTGAGAAACAGGTGGTTGCATGTGCTGATACCACATGCATTGAGGCCTTAGCTGAGCCTTTTTTAATGTCTTCATAACTGATACTACAAAACATCTGAACTAATTAAATAAATATAAATGTATCTTTTTAAACTGACACAAATATCTGTAATAGTGACAATGCACAGAAGGAAGCAGAACAGATGAAAAGGACTTGGCAAATTAGACCAAGTGCAAACAATTACAAAATAATTCAGCCTAAAAGCAAAATGCAGAACAAAGGAGGAATGCTATTACAGAAGAAACTACATCATGTTAGCCATATCAAATAAACTACAGAGAAGCAGGCAAAATACAAAACATAAATAATATTTTTGAGCAAAAGATAAAGTATCACCTGTTGAAAATAAGAAATTATTACCATCTGTATAGATATTCACTTGAACCTGAGATGAAGAAATGTATTTGGCTTCAGACACTCTATTAGAGAATAGAACTAGATAACAGGAACATAGAAAGAAAGGAAGGAGGCTTGCACTAGAAACCATATCATGAGAACAAAATAACTTAATATACAATTCCAGGTGAAAGCTGGGGGAGGAACGCATAATACAATTTTAAGCATCTATAACTATTTCATGGGGGTCAACAGATTCCAAACTGGTACTATTCAAAGAAAGATATACAGAACAAGAGGAAAAAATCTAAAGATAAGCAGTGGCTCTATTGGGAAATGTCAGGAAGTGTTGTATTTTCTGTACAGAAAGGAATAAAGAAATCAATACCCCTGTCAACAAATTAATAAATAAAAAATGCAGAATGTGCATGAAAATGAAATTCAAGAAAGCATGATACAGACACAGTACAGACTTAATGTAGTCAATGTGAAACTAACAAAGGTAAGGGGAGTTCCTGAGTCAGATACCTGCAGCCAAGCCATACCTCTAAACCTCTTATCCCAAGAAATCTGGACAAAGTCTAAAATAATGGGGGGACAAAGGTCTAAAAACAGGGACAAATTTTAAATATTGTTCTTATAAACTTATAAAGGTGCTAGAATAATAGGAGTTGTTTTAACATGCAATTTCTGAAGGATATGAAGTCTGAAACCGAAACGTATGTCATTATTTAGTGACTTTACTCCTTAGTGATATACCAAAAAAACACAAATTTTATGAGGAAAAGACCAAAAATATGAGACAAAAGTCTAGATGTTCTGTGAAAATCTGGACAGTTGAGAGGTATACCTGCAGCACATTCTCTACCAATAGCAAACTTCAGCATTTCACCTACACTAATCTTTTTATCCTTCATTTACAATTACATACATAACTCTTCATTAATATCTTGTTTTTTTTTTTTAAATAATTTTAAGTCACTGTCAGGATTCAACTCTGACAGTGCTCTATCTACATTAAAAATACAAACACTCTGCAGAGTCACAAAGTGAATTTTTTTTCAGCCACTCTATACAAAAAAAGAGGAGTACTTTCATCTACTACAGTAATTCAACTAGTCTTAATTGGATCTCTAATCACTTTGAGATGATGAAATCTACATGAAATTATGTAGCAGAAAAAATGATCATATTATAGTTTCAGATCTGACGAAGTCTACATGAAATGAAGTAGTGTACAAAAGTGCTTATTCCTTTCTACCTAGTTATTCAATACAATTATGATTTATATCTCACACAGTGTTCATGTTTTTTTTTTCTTTTTATTTGCTGTGCTAAATAACCTGCCCTGGACATCAGTACACTGATTGTATTCTTGTTTTCAGTTTGTTTTGCACAACTCCCTATGTATCAAAACTCTCAAACCTAATTGGTTTTACTCTCACTATTCTTCATAGCAAATATAAGTCTGCCTGCCCACTCAGTTTTAACCTTCACACTAACAAATTAGTATAATTCAACCCAATCATTTTTCAACTTTCCCCGCCCATAGTTTCTAAGAATTCAATACACATTCTGCCCAAACGTTTTCTTCTGGTTTGTTTCTTCAGTGCCAGAGAACATCTAGCCAACCCATTTCTTTGACAAAACTTAAATTCTATACTACTATATTTCACTGACCATGGCAGAATGTTTCTTCAGTTCCAGAGAACATCTAGCCAACCCATTTCTTTGACAAAACTTAAATTCTATACTACTATATTTCACTGACCATGGCAGAATTCTACATGCTTCTAATCAGTTCTTCATATGCCCTTGCCAATTACCACTGAAACTCGTGCCATTCTAAAACATCATCCATAAGGGCATTGTTAATATCCGCTATAAAGATTTCATGTGTCTGTTTGCTGTACAGTAATTATGCAGTACTGATTTTGGTGGCTTGCTTGCTTTATTTTGCTAATCTTGTCATGAGACTCCTATAATTACATACAAATGCAACCTGCAGATTTATTTGATGTGTATTTTACTAAGAAAATCATTAACGTGTATACTGTTCAGTATATTGTGGGTGTGTAACATTTTGTACTTTAATTGCAAAAGGTCTAGTTTATGACTGAAAAAGAGGCCTTGTGAACAACCTGCCCACCTTGTTAACAAAGGTATAAATAAGCTTGATGATTATGTAAACTTTGCAACATATGCAATAGACAGACTAAGTGAGTAATAATATATTTATCTATTACTAAAATCTGCATTTATGTGTTTAAATTAAATCAACACTTGTAATCCCATGCCTTAGCTTTAATTACTAAATAACCTTTACCAAGGTACTTTCTACATGCCAGAGTAAATTAATGGGCTACACATGGTTCTCATCCCCCACAGATTATCTGGTTTAATTTAGAAGGGCTTCTAATTTTTAACAGTGTAACACTGCACTGGAAATGTCTTAACTCCAAAAATCTGTCTTCTCATGTATGTTTTTTAACCCGAAAAATCTAGGTCGTCTCATATGTGGTTTTAACTCCTTGGATTTTGGGGTTATCAGTCCTCGGCCTCCACCCCGGTGAAGCAGTGTGGTGTGAACAGGGCCAGAAGGTGATGAACAGGGGGTGGAGATCAGGCCATCATGAAAACTGCTGCATATAAAGAGGATTTTGTAGCCAAGAGAGGAGTGCACCCTAGCCCAGACATAGAGAGTAAAGTACACTTATGAATATTTAGCAGTAGCATTCATGACTGTGATATGATTGGCTCTTATACATATAAAGAGATGTGCTCATACACACCATGTGTGAAGACCATTTTTCGTCACTACCCCAGTCTGGTGTAAGAGAGAGCAATTACCTTCACATATAGTACAGAAAAAAACTTCACTTTATACTAACTTTCAGTTACAATTAATATTCATTTTATCGAAAACACAAATCTCTGAATCATGTTTATAGAAAATTATCATATAGAGTAAATATAACTCCAAAAGCTTATTTTGTAAGGGGAAAGCCCCCTGCAGTCTCCTTTAATTAAATATATTAACAGCACAGCCACACAACCATGGAGGAGAGAGAGAACTCAAACAGTAAATCATTGTTGGTGCACAAACACAAACTTCTAGAGATGAAGGCACAACATAAACAGTGTAGATTAGCAAGGTACAAATTCTGTTCAACACTAATTTGCTTCTAATTCCTATGATCCAAAACTATATCAGCAGTGCTTTTCTATAGCCTTACACAGTTTTCTATGAAATATGATTGGGAGATTTCTGTGTACCCACTGAAATGTGTTTTCAATCAAATGTGTCAGTGTTTTGTTTCCGATAAAGTTAAGTATTAGAGGAAATTAAACATACCCTTTACAATACAATCACAACAACAAATTGGCAGTCTATACTTTGTATTAAATATTACAGAATCCTAACAGAGGTACATCACTTGGCCTGTGTTCACATTTAATTACAATTACAAATTATCCCCAGTAATAGTAGAAGGAAGAGTATTTAGAGAAATAGATTTATATGGGTTAGAAGAATATTAAAATATATATATATATATATATATACCTATATATATATACACATATACACACACAAAAATCTGTTATCAGAAGATGAGATGTAATTCAGCTGTCAACTCTCTCTCTCTCTCTTTTGAGTTTCATGTCTTCCAGCACTCACTTGTTCATAGTAACTATACTTCAAATGCACTCTTACATTCATATTCAGAAACACACACACACAACTAGAATACAGGAGAGGAAACTCAACAGCCAGATGTATTATCTAGGTATTCTTAACTGTGAGAAAATGCTGGATCCCTGACTAAAATAGCTAAATGTCAAGACACTGGTGAGTAGTTATGGAAGTGTACATGACTGCATTCAGTGGCAGTGTAGTGCACTGAGGATGCATAAGGAACCAACAGATGTTGATCCCATAATGAAGACAACAGCTCAGTCAGATTACTTGGGTACACCTACGGATACCCTTTACATTCTATGGACTTCTTGCTGCAGTTCACATAACAGAATACATTTCAGTTGCTATGACCAAAGCTGGGTTGGTGACGTATACTCCAATGTTATCATCCTTATCTTCTGGCAATACCTTGGAATTATTTGTCGTCCTTCTGAGGTTTTGCCAGTTGGATACTGGCCTTGATATCTTTAGTAAAAAGTCGGACTTCATTTTTCGTTACATTCTTGAGTTATTTCAATGGTTACCTATAGAATGTCTAACAAAAACAAAGACTGATTTTGAGTCATCACTTACATTTTACAGGAACAGCCAATGCTCACTGCTGTCTCTTGCTTGTCTATTGTCAGAACTAAGATTATTTTTATTTTCTGACATAGTTTTTCTACACCATAAAGATCTTAATGTGTTTTATCTTCAGCTGTTGTTACAGCAACAGCTTCAAGTTCTTTTAGTTTTCCATGTGCTTAAACATTTTATGGTTTTCTTTCACTTTTCATTTTCCACATAGAAGGTTTTAACCTAATTCAGTACAGTGCATTAAAAATCTGAAATCTCCTCCTTTCGGCTTTTTCCCGGTTAGGGGTCGCCACAGCGTATCATCTGTCTGCTCATGATTGGCAGTGGAGTTTTACAGTGTCGAGTTGCCAGCCCAGCACCCAACCTTCCACAGAAGGCACAAACATGCACAAACGCACACATAGGGCCAATTTAGAGTGTCCAATCCATCTACTGCATGTTTTGGGGATGTGGGAGGAAACCAGAGCACCCGGAGGAAACCCACGTGACCACAGGGAGGACATGCAGACTCCGCACAGAAGGCACCCCAGCTGAGAATCGAACTGGAGAACCTCTTGCTGTGAGGTGACAACTCTAACCGCTGCACCACTGTGACCGCCCCACCACCGTGGCCGCCCCATTAAAATCTGAAATAACTGATGAAAAACAGGAAAATATGCTGCACAGGACTGGCATGATGTTTGCATATCTCATATGATGCTCTCATCGAGAGATATCTTTTTTTTTCAGGTGGTGCTCTATTTTCAAGGGTGACTCTGGTTTGTTCCTATGTGCATGTGCTGTGGGACTATTTTGCTTTTTAGTTTGACACTTATTTGAGACCACCCCTAATGTAATTGCTCAGCTGCTTGTTATTTGGTAACTACGCTGGAGAGTTCCAATGAATCTGCTTACATCTAAGGCAATCCTCCGCTAAAAATATGAAAATATGTTTTATTTTGCACTTCTATTGATAATTGTGACTGCATTCCATTAATTCCTGTGATAATTTCTGCATTTTAAATAAAATAAAAAAAACTGTTCTACGGCTGCTTTAAGTACTTATTACATCGTATCAGATAGTTTCAGGGCAATTATATGTAGATTGTGTGGTCTTTCTTACACTTGGGCTCCAATCCAGCCATTTTACATTAAGAAGGGTTTTTTTTCCTGCACTTTTGTGACAAATGTGTGCTGACCTAAACTTATCTAAGTTGGAGATTGCTGGTAGAAGGCTTACTTTGTGCTTTCCTGACTGGTAGTTAGCTTAAAACCGGTTCCTTTTTGCCTATATGTAAGCCTTGCATTTGTGCGAAGCTACTCTCTGCAAAGTGATGGTTAGCATTGCCCTGTACAGATGAAAATGCCTTGAAGATAAA
>NC_056735.1:257824379-257869379 GCF_019279795.1 Protopterus annectens | reverse complement strand
CCTGCTCCTTCTTGGTCTTGGACAGCAATTTTTTCCTTTTATTTGAGTTTGTTTATTGCTGCTGTCCACCAGACAGATTTACTGTTCCTTGAGGAATATGATTTGGTTCTGTTAGGTATTGCTAAGTCCATGCAGCTATGTAGCTGCTCATATAGTTTGGTGTAGACATGGACATTAGCGCTAATTCCAACTGAAGGGACAGTGGCTGTGAAGCTGCTTATACCTGTTCTCAGGAGGTTGTAGTCAGCTTTGTCTTATATTGGATTATTTAATTGTATTTGGCTTCAAACTCCAGTGCAATAGCTGTTTCTATACTGTGTTTTTTCTGTTGTATCTGTTATATTTTTGACAAAAAAACAAAAAAACAAAAAACAAAAAAAATCTTCCTATTTCCCGGTTTTCTAAGTTAGATAAGTCTGGTTCTCAGATATTTGCTGGTACATGGACTGTGTTTAAGCTTCTGTGTTGTCCATACCTTACTTGGATAGAAGGAAGTTACTCTGTTCGCCAGTGAGACTGGGGAGCTTTGAACCGCCTACCTGTCCTTGGAGGAGTGGTTTCAGCCCAGAAATTGTAGTTTTATTGGCCATTTTGGGCTAATTTTCATCTCTTTTATCTTTCTGATATAAAAAACGCATTTGGTTGGTTTTGCGCATAGCGCAGCAGTGGTTAGCTAGGGTTAAACTATCCCCAGCTCCGCAAAGTCTGCTCTTCAGTTATTCCCTTAGTACTAGCCAGTTTTCAGTTTTAGCACTCAAATCAGCACTTTCAGACCCGCATTTGCTCAAAAAGTGACAGAAGCACTAATAAACTACAGTAATTAATTTCCTACATTTGTGTAGGGAACAGTCAAACTGCTCTCCCCCACAAGCTTAACAAGAATAAGTTCCTCAACCCATTCAGACAAACTAGAAAAAGTTACTCAACCCATTCAGGCATGTCCAAAGGCCAGTTCCCAGTGTATTCTCCTGTCCATCTGATGAATCTGGGCATCCTGAGGCAATGTCACAACTGCCTCTTGTACACAGACAAACCTCTCCTCCTACCACATGACACCAAAATCTGCAAGAGATGCACTTACACAGCCACACTTGAGGTAAAACTCTCTCCAGCCATGACTGGAATAGACAGTGAAGAGGAGAAGGTAACAACCTGCAATACTACAAATAATCCCACCACACGTGCAACTCTAAATCCTACACATAGATACACAAAGACATACTCAGAGGCTCTAAATAAAAATCTGCGGAAACAACAGAGACCTCCAAAGCAGACACGCAAGCAACCTCCACTCACAAACACACCGCAACCGACACATAACCTCCAAAACCAGTGTGCCACACAACCACAGCCCATAAGGCATAACATCATACCTAACACACTTGTAATATGGGACTCCATAGTCAGGCACACTGATGTCCCCACTCACCAGGCTGGATAAAAGAGAAGGTTACTGTCAGCTGCCTGTTGAGTGCCAGAATCTGCCACATCATACAGGCATTCAGGTCACTCCATAACAAGTACAAATATGACTCTGTCATTGGCCATGTTGGTGTGAATGACCTGAGACATACCTCCCTGGACTACATGAAAAGAGACATTGGAAGAGCTCTCTGATCATGTAACCAAGGCGGGTATTACCCTGACCCTGAGTAGCATCTTACCATCACCAAGAATGATACCTCAGTACAAAGAAAAAAATGATAGATTGCAACAATTGGCTAAGCTTCTGGTGTCATTCAAATGGGATCCAGTATGTCTACCTGGGATGACATGCTCGACAAGCCACAATGCTGCGCCAGAGACGACTTGCACCTGTCACCTTCTCAGGATACTGGCCAAGGCACTTGCCACCCCCTTAGTGCCTTTTTTTAGGCAAGACTCAAAAGACAAACCCACCACCGTAATACGTTCCAGTGAGAAAAAACTGAGTGTAATGCTGCTCAATGCCAGGAGTTTAAACCTCAAAATGCACTCACTCGAGGCTCTTCTCAAAATGGAAAACATTGATATTTGTGTAATAACTGAGACCTGGTTCAAAGCTCAAGACAGCACCAGAGCAGTTCCAGGCTACAACTCATACCACACATTTCGGCCACAAAACCTGGACCAAAACACTAACGGAGGTGGCATATCCATATTCATCAAGGATAACCACACCTCCAGACTAGTTGCAAAGTACGATGCCTCAGCGATCATCTAAGTGCAACTGACAATGGGTAAAACTTGCTACAGACCACCTTCCTTGCCCCAAGAACCTCACTCCTTGTTCCTCGAGGTACTGGAAAACATGAGAGTCCAACCAAACACCCTAATACCAGGTGACTTCAATTACCCAAACATCAACTGGGAAAACTACTCGAGCACAAATACCTTTGCCCAACACTTCCTGGAATATATCAACTCAAATGCCCTGGACCAAGCTTATCAACACCCCCACAAGGGGCAACAATATACTGGACCTGGTCATCACCAACACGGGGAACAAGTGCTCCATACCTGAAGTAAATTCCTTGTTGGTTAGATCAGACCATAAACTCATCACCCCCCCCCCCCCCCCCCAAGGAAACCACAGTGAAAAACTTCTCCAAAGCAAACTTTATACTACTTAAGACAGAGGTGGCAAACTTCGTTACTCCCATGCAGAATGACATTTCGGTTGAATCTGCTTAACCTGCATAGAAGCACTCTACAAGCACTTGCATGAGTGCATGGACCGTGCTATCTCAAACAAAACCAAGACCCATTCCTCCAAAAAAAGGAAACCAGTCTGGTGGACCCCGGCCATAAACAAGCTCTATAATAGAAGGAAGAAATTATTACAAAAAAGAGTAAAAACCCAGGAAGGGAAGAGCTCCCAGACCAACCTCAGCAAAAAGCTAATATCCCTTATTAAATCCTCAAAGGCAAGCTTTGAAAGAAAAATCATAACTGACACCAAGGACAACCACAAAGCATTTTTTAACTATGACAAGAACCTAAATGACAACTCTCAGATCTGCTCTGAGCTACAACATATAACTGTTCAAAATTCATGGAACCAACTGATATCACCAATATAATGGCAGATAGTTCAGTGCAAACTTTACCCCCTAAAGGGCTCATAACTATACTAGAAGATTACACTGCCCTCATAATCTCAGACACTCACGTGAGAATGGCACTTTCTAAAGCAAAAAACACAGCATCCATGGGACCAGGCAGCATCCCAGGCTGTGTGTTACATGAACTCCAAACGAACTAATCCCTCACCTAAGTGACATGTTCAACCACAGCCTCACCTCAGGCTATGTACCCACTGAGTGGTGCATGGCAACGGTCGTCCCGCTTCACAAGGGAGGAGCCACCACCAACCCCAGGAACTATCGCCCCATCAACCTGACGAGCCTCGTCTGCAAGGTTATGGAGCACATCATCATGGAACTCATAAATAACAACATTGGGAACCTACAGACCCTGGACCCTACTCAGCTTGGTTTCGTAAAGGACAGGTCATATCTTCTAAACCTGGTTGACTTGTTCATGACAATCACCAAAGCAATTGATGAGGGAAAGGTAGTCCACACTGCATACCTTGACCTTGTGAAAGCATTTGATGCCATTCCCCACTCGAGAATTATAGGCAAACTCACTAACCTAAATATAACCCCCTACATTACACGATGGATTGCTAACTGGCTCATGGACAGAACCTATACAGTGAAAATAGGGAACGCTAGGTCTGACTCCAAACTGGTGACAAGTGGAGTACCTCAGGGCTCAGTCTTAGGACCTCTCCTGTTCAGTATTTACTTCTCTGAGGTACATGCAAACACAGGGGGACTATGGCTAACAAAGTTCACAGACGACTGCAAACTGGGTGCCATAATCGAGACTCCTACTGAAGTCGACATCCTTCAAAAGGGTCTCGCTGAAACAGATACATGGTGCCAAAATCATGGACTCAAGCTAAATGCCAAAAGGTGGATTGTCATCCCCTTCGGGAAAAAACAACTACCTATGAACTACCACATAGGTGGCAGCTCACTTAACACAGAGAGTGTGATAAGAGACATATGGACCCAAGTGGACAGTAACCTCTCCTTTGATAACCACATCGCTAAGGTGGTTAGAAAAATCCTTCTACATGGCCCACCTTATCACAAAGGGATTTGCATCTAGAAAAAAAGAAGTTATTGTTCCTCTCTACTCATCACTCAATAGACCCTTTATTGGGTACAATGCCCCATTTGGGATGTACCTTACTAGACACCTGCAACAACTGAAGCGGCCTCAAAAATACCTCACCAAGAGGATAACGGGCCTAAAACAGATGCCCTATGCCACTAGGCTAAAAAAACTTCAACTGTACTCAGTTGCATGCTGGCTACTCAGAAGCAATCTCTGCCTGGCATACAAGGCTATATCAAATCCTGAATTGCTGGAAATGCTCCACCTAAGGAAATCCCTATCTACCCATGCTACACGCTCTAGGGACCTTAACCTGACCACTACAATAAACAGGACTTGTTGGAGGGACAGATTTATGTCCCAGAGACTCCCCCTGCTCTGGAATAAGGTCCCCATATATGTGAGGCAGAGCTCCTCATTAGCGCTCTTCAAGAAGAATCTTGATGAATGGATGGGGAGCAGGAAATTCATCCCGGGAATCACTTCTGTGGTCCTGCTCGTCAGAGGCGCAGGGAACTAAATCACATGGGAGGCGCAAGCCGAAACATTTTGGCTAGGCTTATTTATGCCCTAGGGCCAGTAGCCTAGTACCTACTTATGAACCTATGAGTATGAAACAGTTTTTTAGTAAGAAATATGTGACATGCGAATTAGCATGCCTGACAGTCATCAGGCATTTCCACACCCATTTTCCCTGTCAATCAATACCGACACACCCATATCTGCACAGATCTAAGCTCAAGGTACTGCTCTAATATTATGCCTTTGCCTTTTTGGCGGCAGCTGTTTGACTATCAGGAAAATTGCCGGCAGTATCACACACATCCTGTAAAGTAGAGAGAACAGGAATAGGTGTAGGTTCTGGAAAATTCTTCTGTAACAACTCATAGTATTTTCTGAGGGACTGAGAAACCTCAGTATTCACACGGTGAGAATACTGGCACAGTCAAAAGTCTTAAAGAAAGAGAAACCCCCCACAGGAATGAATCAGAAACTGAGCTCTCATCTGAATCTGAATCAGAAATCTACATCTGTCCTTCCATCTTCTTGTTCATATTCAGAATCTTAAATCTGTTCAGGAAATGAGGAACCCTTTTTTCTTTAACCAGAAACTACTTTACAAGAAGGATCAATAGTCTGAATTAAACCCTGAGCCAGACCAGGTAAACTACTCTTACCCAAAGAAATTTGAAGTGGAGTAGATACATGCCTGTTTTTTTGTTTCTTTTTAACTGGAAAAATAGAGCCAATAGTGTTACTAATGTCAGCAGCTGCTTCCCCAGGAATAGGTACAGCATTCTGACACAAGGAAACCTTCTCTGTTCCCTCTCCCATGAATGACAAGAGTGACTCTCCCTTGCCTACTGATGGGACCCCAGCTGCAGCAGTGGACGTGGCTAACCCTCAGTCCATAGTGGTTGCAGTTATTAAAAGATGAGTGGACTGTGGTACAACAAATGACCACAGCAGAGTCATCCACCTGTGGCTGAGACAAACTGCTAGCTTGCTGTGATGGCAAAGGCTGTTTGCTTAGATTTTTCTCTTTGAAGCTGGAAAAAGGACTGACCAGTGGACCGGTAGTCTGTTCCATGGTCATGCCAAAAAATGGTGCTTCTTTCCCAGGGAAGATGCACAACAATTGCTTGTAAACACCACCAGTTCATTAAAGTTTTTTTCTGACAGAAAAAAACAGAGCAAAAAGCACTTTAAAACACTATGACAGCTGCACAATAGAAAAATAATTTATCTGCAGAAAAAAAATGTTTTCAGTCACTTTACATTACTTGTAAATTGACAGGAAAAAAATGCAGAGCTCAGTTTAAAAGTATGGCACAGTCTCAAGACAATCCATTAAAACAAAACACTCCTAACTTTAAAATAACTTTCCTAAAGAGGAAAGTAATAAAACATCAACACAATTAATAAAATGGAAATCTTTTTCCCTCAAAAGGAAAGTACAGTTGTGTAGCTACCATAAATGTAGATGTTTGAGTGTATTCACTGTTGCAGTCATTACACTTGGGTTATCCTCCTGGCAGGCTACCCGCAGTCGGCCCGAATTCCAAAGTCCTGGTCCGGCGTCGGTTGCTGTCGCCTCTTCCCTGACGTCAGTATGCCAGGGGTATAAAAGATGCAGCCGACGCCATTTTCTTCAGTTTTTATGTCAGGTGCCCCCCAAAAGGGTAGGCTAAAAAACATTGCTTATAAAAGCATGCACTAAAATAAACAATACCTTCATCTACAAGCAAATACACCACATAGGTTGTATAGGATACAGAAGTACAGATAAGTCCAAGCAAAGAAATGGGGATGGTGGATGGGTAACCTGGACTGCAACCGTGAATACACTCGAACATCTACATTTATGGTAGGTACACAGTTGTACTATGTTCATCATGTTTCACTGTTGCAGTCATTACACTTGGGTTGAATCCCAAAGCTGAGGTTGGGCGGCTGGGTCTAAATAGGATTAGGAGTGGCTATAAGGCCCTGCAGAACTGCAGTGGCAAAGCCTGCTCTGGATTTAGAGTAAAGAGGTAAGTGGTAGTGCTTAGTAAAAGTGTGCACTGAAGTCCAAGTTGCAGCCTCCAAAATATCCTTGGTTGGTACTCCTCTGAGGAAGGCTGCTGAGGTGGCTGCTGCCCTGGTAGAATGTGGTCTAATGCCCTTAGGCACTGACTTGCCATGTTGTGAATAGCAGAAATGAATGCAGTGTCCTATCCATTTTGAAATAGTCTGCTTTGAGATGGCCTTTCCTTGTGATCCTGCAGCATACGCCACTAAAATTTGCTCAGTCTTTCTGAAAGCTTTAGTTTTGTCCAAGTAGAAGCATAGCAGTCTGTGTATGTCCAAAGAATGCAGAAGTCTCTCCCCCTTTATTCTGTGGGTTTGGGAAAAAAGTAGGCAAATGAATGGTTTGGTTAAGAGCCACACTAGACACCACCTTAGGCATAAATGTTGGGTTTGTCCTTAGAGAAACCCTGTCCGAATGGAAGATAATAAAAGGTTCCACAGCCATTAATGCCTGTAACTCTGAGACTCTTCTTGCTGAAGTTATTGCTAGGAGCAGAGCTGTTTTCCATGATAAGAATTTTATCTCAGCTGTATTGGCTGGCTCGAAAGGAGGCTGTGTGAGTTTTTCCAAGACAAAATTGAGGTCCCATGCAGGTATTGGTGCTCTCCTTGGAGGTCTTATATATTTGGCCCCCCTGAGGAACTGCCTAAGCAATGGATGTGAAAATATAGGTGGTCTGTATTGTAATGAGCTGAAATGGCAGAAGCATGGATCTTAATTGATGAGAAGGATAGGCCTTTGTCCAGCATCTCAGTTAGATATTGTAAAATCTGAGGTATATTTGAGACAAGCGTGTCAATTCCTTGTGCATGGTTCCAAGCACAGAATCTCTTCCATTTTTCTGCATAAGGGTTTCTGGTGCTGGGCTTCCTGGCCTCCAAAATAACATCCATAACCGCTTTAGAGAGAGGTGTATTCTGAATGGTTACACTATCCGCCATGCAGCTAGATTTAGGGTTCTGAGTTGGCTGTGCAGGATCTGATTGTTTTGCTGGGTCAGTAAATGAGGAATTTGAGGCAATGTCCAGGCTGGGCCTTGGGACAAGCTCCTAAGGATTGGGTACCAGTGTTGGCGTGGCCAATCTGGGGCAATTAGTATAATTTGTGGCTTCTCTTGTCTGACCTTTAGGAGTACCTTGGGGAGGAGAGGCAGTGGAGGAAAGGCATATACTGTAAGGTTGTTCCAGCTGAATGACAAGGCATCCACTTTCCATGCTTGTTTGTGATACGTCCTTGTGCAGAATCTCTGAAGTTGGCAGTTGTGAGGGGAGGCAAAAAGATCTATGTCTGGGCATCCCCATTTCCTTGTTATCATGCTGAAGATTTGTGGATTTAGTTTCCACTCGTGAGGATCCATGAGGTTTCTGCTTAGTTCGTCTGCCAGAGCATTTGTTTTTCCTGGCAGGAATTGTGCTTGCAGGTGTACTTGGTAGGTCAATGCTGTGTTCCACAAAATCATGGCTTGTCTGCAGAGGGGGTAGGAATGTGTGCCCCCCTGCTTGTTTATGTACCACATAACTGTGGTGTTGTCCATCTTTATCAGCAGCTGTCCTGGATGAAGTAGGTCCTTGAAGGCTGTCAGGGCATTTTATACAGCTAGCATCTCTTTTTGATTGATGTGAAGATGCCTTTGGCTTGGGGGCCATGCGCCCTGAATACATTTTCCTGCCATGTGGGCCCCCAGGCATAATCTGACGCATCTGTTGTTAGTGTTTGCCTGGCTGTGGGTAAAGTGAATGGCTGTTCCTTGTTGTGGTGACAGTTCTGTACCCACCATCGAAACTCCTGTTGCTGGCAGGGAATGAGTGAAATTAATGATTCCAAGCTCTGGCAATGTTGAGTCCAAACACTTTTTAGATACCATTGTAGTTTCCTCATATGCAGTCTTGCATAGGGAATTAGCAGAATGCAGGAGGCCATGTAGCCCAAAGCCTGCAGAATTTTTCTTGCAGATAACTGGGTCTTTGTTGCCATGCTTTTGAAGTAAGAAGTCAGTTGCCTTTGTTTGTCTGGCGTGAGATAAGCCATCTGGGCAGTTGTATTTAAGCTTGCACCCAGGAATATTATCTCGAGAGGGTACTAGTTTTGATTTCTTTTCATTTACTGTGTACCCTAGGCAAATTAGTAATCTTTTTACAAATGCCAGATGCTTTAGTAGAATGTCTTTGGTCTCTGCTTGAATATGGCAGTCGCCCAAGTAGGGATATATTTGAATTCCTCTTTGTCTGCAAAATGCAATTACTGGTGTCAGGCATTTTGTGAAGACCCTGGGCGCAGTAGATAAGCCAAAGGGCAGTGCAGAGAATTGGTAGTGCATTGAGCCAGCTATGAATCTGGGGTATCTTCTGCAAGATTGTCTGATTGGGACATGCAGGTATGCCTCTTTGAGGTCCAAAGTTACAAGCCAAGCTTTCTTGCCTAGCATGGGCAGAAACTGTTGTAGAGTCAACATTTTGAATTTCGGAATGTCCAGCAAAGTATTTAGAATAGACAGGTCCAGAATTGGTCTCCATGCTGTGTCCTTTCTTGGTACTAAGAAAAGTCTTGAGTAAAATCATTGTTCCTGCTCTTGTGGCACTGGCTGAATGGCCCTCATGTCCATGAGAGATGAATCTTGTTTTTGTGCCTCTGCCCATTGATTGTGTGGCAGGTCTGGCGTACCTTTTGCCTTTGGAAGGGTGTGAAAGTGGAACCTGTAGCCCTGAGAGACTATATTTAAGACCCATTTGTCCTGGGTGATTGTGTGCCAAATTTGTGAAAAAAGTGCTAGCTTTCCCCCTAAGGGTGCTGCCAAAAGATAAGTGCTTGGCATTGGCAGAGGGAAGTCATTGGGACTGTTTCCTATATGGCTGTGATTTGTCTTCTCCGCTTTTGGAAGTAGAAGCACCCCATTGTTTGGGCCTGTATGAGCCCTGGGGCTGTTGTCTGCCTCTAGGGCATCTATATCTGCCTCTTTGTGGCATGTCTGACACAGGAAAGGAACAATTCTTAGAAGGCTAGTTCCTGCTAAATCTGGGTGGCTGTACCTGTAAGAAATCCTTCACTGTCTGCATAAATTTAGCTTTATCCTCCATTTTCTTCAACACCTCTTCTGCCTTAACACCAAACAAAGTATTATACTGTAATGGAGCATCCAATAATTTTGCTTTAACATGATCAGGCAGAGTCTGTTCCTTTAACCAAGCATGCCTTCTAATAACAGAACCTGCTACAAGCGGCCCTGCAAGAGGCCTCCAGCGAATCATAACCACATTGCAAAGTATGTTTTCCCACTTGTTCAGCTGCATGCAATAAATCCTGCAATTCCTTGTTCTCAGAACATTCAGAATTTTTCAACATTTTCTGTTTTAACAGAGACATTAAGTATTGCTTATATTTAAGCATATGAAACTGACAATTTAAAGCCCTTACAGCCAAGGTAGCAGAAGTGTAAACTTTTTTCCCCCATCTGTCCAGTGCCCTAGAATCTCTATCTGAGGGGACAGGGTGTTTAGCAGTTGCAGCCTTGACCCCTTTGGGACCCTGAGAAATAGTTTCTGCATCAGCAGCAGGGTTTTTATATAGAAATTTATGAGAATCTGGAACCCTGTAGTATCTGTCTGACTTAACAGGTGCAGGAGGTAAAGAGTTGGGAGACAGGCAGGACTCTGAAAATACATCATCTACAATGTCTAGAACAGGTGGAATAGCAACAGGTCTGTGCTGTGGTAGTAGAAGGAAGTCTCTGAGCCTTTTCTTAGAATCTGAATAATCTTGGCTCTCCCAGTGGAAATGCTCCCTCATGGTATGCAGGGTTTCCCCAAACGAGAAATCCTCAGGAGGAGAAGCTGAAGGAATAGATTCTTCAGCATCAGAATCCTCATAGGGAGGAATAGAGTATCCCTGTTCTGAAGAGAAGTCAGAGGAAATGGAAACCTGATCAGAGGAATCATATTCAGTATCTTGCCTAGGCCTCTTATCAGGAGGGGGATGGGAACCCCTGATCAAAGTAATTAGGTCTTCGGCCATTTTGAGCATCTGTTTCTTAGGCAAGGAAATCTGTCCTGGAGAATGCTGTACTTGTTTCCTTGTCTTTAAAACTGTTTTAGTCTTTGTCTTGAATGCTGAAGTTGGCTTGATATAAAGCTGTGTAGGTCTGAAAACACCCTTAGAAGCCGATGCCTGCTCAGCTGCTCCAGACCCATCTGAGGGATTAGTTTCCAAAGGCCTAATACCTTGAGTATCCAGAGGCCTAGCTGTCTCCACGTGGGAGTCGGAGGTGGCCTGTGGCTCTGAGGTAGCAGGTGTCAGGGGCTGCGAAAGCTCCTCACTGAGAACCAGTGAACCGGCGACTGGCCTAGAAGAGGCTTCATCGTCGGTTTTGGACCTCGGATGCCTGTCCTTTTCTTTTTCCTTGTGCTTTTTATGAATTCCGGTCATCGGTTGTTCCGACAGCATTATATAGCTAAACCTTCGGCCAAAGTAATGAAAAGCAAAATCATACCGACGCTTAATAGTGCGCTAGTTAAATCTAGCACAAAATCAACAACTAGCTATGTTGTGGTCAGGGCCTAGGCAAGGAATACAGTAAAAATGAAAATCCTTATGAGGTATTTCTTTCCACAAGAAATACAATTGTTAACTTTTTTTGACATCGGTCTGGAGCAAGAAAAAAGTTTCCCCAACGGGGTACTTAGCTTTATAGAAGACTTTGGATCTGAAATTCAATTTTGAAAATCTCAGGAGGCACTTGTGAACTGCTTTTGCTTCGAGCACTGCGCGACAAGAAAGACTGAAGAAAATGGCGTCGGCTGCATCTTTTATACCCCTGGCGCAATGACGTCAGGGAAGAGGCGACAGCAACAGACGCCAGACCAGGACTTTGGAATTCGGGCCGACTGCAGGTAGCCTGCCAGCAGGATAACCTAAGTGTAATGACTGCAACAGTGAAACACGATGAACATCTTATCTGCTCAGCAAAGGAAAAATCAAGCAGACTGTTGATCCTTGAAAGCCTCAGAGGAACATACTCTTTGGCAACAGTGAAGCTCTGAAAGGCTTTACACCTAAACTTGTGTTTTAGTCAGTTTATCATGAGCTGCCTGATGGTTGGGATGCACGGAAGGTGCTCTGAAACTTTGGAAGCTGGCCGGGCTGTTATATCCTTAGCAGGATATAACCCATATAGATAGGGCTGCTGAAGCAGTGATCATGCAAATGTCTACTGTTATGCTAAGTTCAGCTTACACAACAGCACTTTATAGTTAAAAATGGAATATCGGGCTAGACCCCAGTGCCAGAATAATCTGACAGTTCTTCCAGAACCTCTTATGAGGTAGTAAGGCGAATACACAACCAACTTGGGCTGCAATCAAATATAAAATCAATGGTTTGACTGTTCTGCAATGGATGAGCATTGTATAACAAGAATTTCTCTTACGTTTTAAGGTAATTTAACACATTAGCTTAAGTGTATATTTCCTTTGTAGGTTGGCTGGATTGCTATTACTTAAAAATATGCTGCTGGGGGAGGTATATATTGTTTTTGATAATTAAGAATTAAGACAAAGGGGAACTAAGTGCTTGCTAGCTAATAATGCTAAATGGTACACGATCGGGTGAATGAAAAGAAGACAAGAACCTTGTTGTACCTAGCAGTATGTTAACATTTTGGCTGCTATTTCATGGATAGTGCAAGTTGTACTGCTCAGATACTGGGACTATATGCACAGATTTTTACTTTAGTTTTAATGTCCTGTACACGTTTTTCAGTTTAACCATGGTCTTTTACTTTTGAATGCATTGCTTTGTAAGAATACCAGGCAGATTTGTGACACTAGTGCAGACAATCGCAGCATGGCTTATAGGCAGACAAAATATAAAGGGCAACTATATTGGTAGACTAGAAAGAATCTGGGCATATGCAGGATCTTGGAAAAAATGACTTGTAGTCAGCAAGGAGACCTCAAACTGCTTAAAGGGAATGTAAATGGGATGCAGATATACAGGAAATGAGGCAAATTTTACAGTACAGAAATATATCCATATATCTGACATATGTCTGCTGCAGAAAACCCAATTAGTTGCAGGTGACCACGGTCCGTTAGCTAGAGGAAGATGGAGGACAGGATAGCTCTCATCAGTAACTCAGGAGCAGAGGAGAGGTATAGCAGCACTGGTAACTCAAGTTTGCCAGTTTGTAATATACAGTATACCTGAAGATGAGGAGGGAAGACTTGTGTTATAGGGATTTTAATGCCACAATATTTCCAATATACCTACCACCAGGATTTGCTGTCCTGGAGTTTAGTAATATTATGGCAAAGATTTTACAATTTCAAGAACGGATGTTAATCTACATGGGAGACTGGAATTCCGCATCTGATGGATACAAATAAAGGCCCCAGAAAAATGGGGATAATGAGAACAGGGAGATTGGTGAAGCAGTATTTTAAAAGCGCAGGGTTAACAGACGTGGATAATAAACCAAACCATACATTTCTCTTAGGTAGGTTTGGGACTTGGGTGATACTGGATAGAGTTTACATTTTCAATGAGTACAGGTTAACAGACAGACTACATACCCTCCCTATGTGTCTTTCTGATCATGCCCCATTATTGGTGGACATGAGGAATAGTTTCAGTGGCAGGACTGACAAAAATTGGAGGCTGCATACTTTTTATCTTAATAAAGAATCTTTTCTACATTGGTTAGAAGGGCATCTAATACATGAACTCAAAAATATTGAAACTGATTCTGATGAAATTGCAGCTTAATGGGAAGACCTTAAGTGGAGACTAAAGAAAGTATTAGTGAAATGTACGAAACTAGACTGGAACTAGCATAAATAAACTCTAAAGAGGAAATTACAGGAACTGCAAAGCCTAGCAGATTTTGATAAGGAAGGGCAACTGGAAGAATGAGGAAAGCTGGACAGGGTGAAAAAAAAGAGGTAACAAGGTTATTAGATAAACATGAGAGATGTTTTACTCAGCATTAAGAAAAATATTTTAAGGACTCTCCTAGGTATCAACATATGTTGGCAATTTGACTAAGAACAAGGTAAGGTAGATATTTGTAAATCTGAACTCAAGTACAGGACAGGAATTGGAAGTGAAACCAAATGACACATTGGAAGAGTTCAGAGGATGTTTTAGGAAACTTTACTGGAGAAAAATAGAGGGGGCAGGGAAAATATTGGATATTAATAACTACTTGAACAACCAGAACTTCCCAAAACTCAGAGAAGATCAGAGGCAATAATTAACTTGGCACTATGCAGGTACAGAGATCAATAAGCAAAATGAAATTAGGGAAAATGCCAGGAATGAATGGGTTGATAGTAGACTTATTAAAAAGAGGAGGTATGGAAATAAGTACAGTCCTCTTTCAAGTATATATTGAGAAATGGTACCCCTCCAGATTCATGGAAGGGAGTCATAATGTATAAAGTGGGAAAACTGAAGGACCTTCCATCTTCATATAGACCCACATCCATACTAAACCATGATTATAACATATTCATGGCCCTACTGGCAGACAGATTAAGGAACATTATAAATTCTTTGACAAAGGTTGATCAATCATTCAGCATGCCCAACAATCAGGTAAAGGGGTCACCTTACTCAGTCTCAGTGTGGAGAAAGCATTCAACAGAGTACAGTAAATGTTTCTGAGGGAGATTTTGCTACCCATTAGTCTGGGTTGTAACTTTTTTGATGTAATTATGAACATGGGATGGGAGGGTGGCCTAATGGTTAAGGTGTTTGCCTTACAAACACAAGGTGGAGGGTTTGCATCTCACAAGGGATAATTGGCTAGACTTAAAATGGCTCGCAAGGGCAGTTAGCTTAGTACTAACTTATGAACATATATACCAAAACAACACAGCTAGGATTAAAACTGAAGCGGGGTTATCTCCATCATTTGACATTGTGAGGGACACAAGACAAGGCTGTCTGCTTTTGTCACTTTTGTTTGCTTTATATCTTGAACCACTAGCGGAAAAGATAAGGCAGTCAGTGATAAAAGGCTACAGGGTTGGACATAGGGAACATAAAATAGCAGCATATGCAGATGAAATATTGCTATTACTACAAAAAGCAAAAGATGATATGGATCAATTGTTTCAGATACTTAAAGAGTATGGGGGCTATTAGGCACACAGGGTTAATGTTGATAAAACTAAGGCGGCAATAGTGAATAACATATCTGGTCATAATCTGCAAATAAAATATCCTAAATTATGGAAAGATAATGAAATTAAATACTTGGGTGTATGGATCATCGCTAGCCTGAAGATTGGGGCAAGTCAGATTTATCACATGTTGTTAAAGAGAATAAAGAGGAAGGTAAAGCAATGAAAGATTTTAAACTTGGAGTTAGATCAAAAAAATCCAATCTGTAAATATATTCTTCCCACCATTACGGATTTACCTTTTCCAGACATTCACCTGGTTAGTATAGGAGAGGAAAATAGCTGGCATGAAGAATCTGGTGATTGGTTTGCTATGGGAAGGTAAAAGAGCGAAAAATAGCATGGGATAGAATAACTATGGTCAAGGGAGGACTGGGGCTTCCTAACCCTGATAAATGTTTTGAGATGTCCCAAATAAGAGTCTTTACATTAATGATACAACAGCACTATGAGGCCCAATGAGAAAATGCTGCTTTATGTTAGAAATAGAAAATGGCGATACAATGCTGGGCTTGTGGAAGAAAATAATTCAAACTAATCCTAACTAAGATATATTTAGAGTCATGTTCCTATTAGCAAAAGACACCTTAAAGCAGGACATGTTAGTACCTTGGTGGGATTACAGGCTGACTATTGCATCAAGTAGGTCAGAGTTAGTAGATGGAGCTCCTATTGAGTTTTGACACCAAATTAGACAAGAAAATGAGTGGATGAGTTGGGAAACAGCTAAAAACATGCACATCTTCAGAAATACGCCAAGATTAGAATCTGAAGGATTAATAAGAACAGCAAGGAAACAAAAATATACCAAGGAGATGTACAGAAGCCAGGGCTAATAGAGATATCCATAGATAAAAGACAAAGGGAAGAAAAACGATCAAATAAATCGCCTAGTGACATACTCAGCAATCTGATACAAATAAATAGTAAAGTGGTAAATTAGAAGTGGATTTCAGAGAAACTGTTGGAATTTATCGATCAAATTATGGAAGAAGACTTGTGAATTAACCAGTTGTACCACTAAAAGCAGAAGAATTAAGATATTCAGATGGAAATGTCTCCATAAATAATTTTATACTCCTGTAAAAATCTGTCAGATGTTTCTGAGGGCATCAGACAATTGCTGGAGATGTGTTCAGCAGGGGGCATAATCTTTGGGAGTGTGACAGCCTAATAATAAAAGAGTAGATACAGATACTTATTACAAGCACATTTATACAAGAAATTAGACTAACAGAGGAAATATTTCTCCTGGGACTATCCCCAGATCTGGAAATATCGCCTTTATAGCCAAAAAGGCTATCACTATGAAATGGATATCCAGGACTCCTCCAGATATAGAGCAGGTCATAGATATTGTAGATGAACTGCAGAAAGCAGAATAAAAAAAGTTTAAAGGGTAGGGCACACAAAAAGCATTCAGAGGTATGGAAAGGTTGGTTTATGAATTGGGAAAATAAGGCAAGTGGAGACTCTCAGTTGGACAATGAAAATGAAAATTAAAGGCAAACTAGATCCTAGAATAGGTTTCACAAGGTTGGAAGGACCCACATACACTCTTAGGACCAATCTGCACAAGGGCAAAACAGGATGAGGCAATAGCCCTAAAAGGGAATAAGTAAACTTGGGCTGGAGGTGACAAAGTTAATCCTGGTTAGCATGTAAAACTGGTTACTGTCTTAACTCATTCACTCCAATGGAGCTCAGGAAGTTTGCACTGTAACATCCAGTGGGCAAAGCCTAAGCCTTTCAACAGAATCAAATTATGTCCTTACATTTCAAACAAATGTTCATATCTCTGAAAACATAAGGTTATGTAAGAAGTATGAATGGCAAACTCTTCAGCACAAACTATTTTTATAGTACTAGTGTTCTTTAGTTTCTAGGTCTTAAACCCAATTTTACAAGTCTATGTAAACACAGTAACTATTACATTTGCAATATTTTGTAAACAACTTACAATATCTCAGCAAGCACTCAAGTTACACACATACTGTCAGCAATAATTTATTCATCTGCCTGAGAGCTTTCACATGAGACTAAGGAGTTCTGTGTTACTTAGTTGTTGAGATATTTAGAAAAATGTGAATATTATATCTATATAAATTAATATCATAAAAACAGCAGTTAATATCTATTTACTTGCACTAGACATAAGTCGAATATTAATGCAGTTGAGTTTGCCATTGTGTAAGATTTAAGATGAAATCTTTTAAAACTTTGTATACAGCATGGTTTTTGGAATTATTGATACAAATATGAACAAACAATATTTGACGCCTAGAGGCATCAGTAGGAGTTAACTGCAGCTGCATCTGGAGGCGTCACTCGGATGTAATGAGTTAAAAGAATGCACGAAACTGCACTTTCTGATAATGATCATGAAACACTTGGCAGATCAGAAAGTTTTCCACTAACACTGGAACAGAAAAGTGTTATGCTATTTTAAAAATTTCAAAATGATGAAAGGAGTTGTTGTGATTTAAGCATACTTGCATTTGTTTTTGCCTTATAACTCCTAAGAGTTTATTACAAAGGCAGGCATTTTAAATGTATAGGAAAATGAAACAAATCTAAATAAAGATTCCTTTGATAATAAAATATAGAAACACATACACCTGTTATATCAGTTTGCTACAGCCATGCTCACAAAACCTTGGAGTACCTCTCTTTACTGACATTAAGAAATGTCCATAAGGAAAGAATGTACAAACTGCACTTTCCAGTAATGATCATACATGTTAATTTGATGGGCAATTATCCCTTTGCCCCATCCTTGCTATGCTTCTAAGTTTAATTAATAGACAAAGTATTAAATATACTTACTAAAGTGCTTATCAACAAAAAAATCATGTTAATAAATACTGAAGTATGCCATCATGTTGAAAACTTACACAAATGTTTGATGTGAGGAATGCACACTGCTGCAGAAAAATGAGAGGGAAGCCTACCTAAAGCATGAGCATTTTAAATGATAAATTTATAGCAAAACTTACAATTTAATATTACTGTTAAATTTAAAGTGGCAGTAATATATAAAAATAATACCTTAATATTTTCTGTTTGATCTAATCAAAAAGTGCTATTAAACAAAGCACTCATAGCTTTTTTATTAATTAATAAATGAAGTTATTTAGCAGCTGTGTAAATTTTATATTGAGAACATCAGACGTCAAAGCCCTAACTTTTATAACTGAAGCAGTAAAACACTGAAAGTTTTTAAATGAATAATAGGCAGATCATTAACAAGTAAGTGAACTGGATGAAGTAAAGTACAAATAACTTTTTTTGAGTTTGTACATAAATCACATTTAACAAAAAGAGCCAGTACTAGAGAAAAAGGTGTTGATTTAACTGATTGGTCATGACTGTTTTTTAATTCACTTGTTCTTTAGTTGACTACTAAATCACTGTTTTCCTTGTAACCTATTGGCGTGCCTTATAAAACTTGTTCCTGCCAGTTCCAGTCCACTGGTTCAGAAAAATGCAGTACTTTTTAGTATGAATACAGGGAGGGCCTCATTAAGAGAACTACATATTTTTGGTCCATCCTGAAGGAATATTTTTTTTAGTCTAGCAGGAAGCTAACTCTTTAATAACAAGAAGGCATTTTTTTTCCTTTTTTTATAACTTTTATGGAGTACTCATTATCAAATTTAATTGTGTTTTCTCCAACTATTTGAGTTGATTTGTCAATGCAATCATTAAAACAAGATTTTTGTTAATACTGGAAATGAATTTAACAATGACAGACCTGGGAGGAGCTTCTTTTTTTCTTGTTTGGAATGCACAAGGATCTATAGGCTTTCTCAATATTATATGAAAGACCCCAGGGAGGTTTAACACTTTCAGGATCCATGTAGTAAGAAAATTGACCATGTTGTCACTTTCCATCCTCTCTTGTGCTACATATATTATAATTTTGTTCCTGCTTTTCCTGTTTTCATGGCCTTCATTTTCTCAAGTAACTATGTTTTTTGTTTCAGTAAAAATTAATTTAGTGATTTTTCTTCTAAGTCTCCCATCAAAGTCATTCAGAGATTTTTCAATGTCTGCAATTTTTGTAGTACGTTGTTTCAGTATATCTTTCAAGAGGTTTATTTGCTTATTATGATCTTCTTAGATGCAATCCATCTTACTGTCAAGCTTATCCATTTTCATAGAGATCTCTTGAATGCTAGAAGCTAAAGATGGACATTCTTTTTTCATACTCTTTTCTTGGAATTGTGATTTGGAATCCCTCATTAAGAAATACATTTTGCTGATTTAATTGAACTGACAGGAATTTATTAATTTTACATCTAAAGTCCAGTTTTTGTCTGGTACACTAGTGAGTAAATGTGCTTGTATGAAAGAGTCAATAGGGTCTTTGAGTTGAGAAACCTGAAAAACAATTCTGCAAATCTGTCCTTACCAGGACTGCTAACCATCTGCCACCTTTCTCAGAAATGACATTATACTTTTCATAAGCCAAGTGTTTCAGAGACTTTAAACTCTCTTATTCTGATGAGGGGGACAGATAAACGTCTCATGCCTACAAACAGTGGGATTTTATTTGTTGACCTGAATGCATTAACAAAGATCTAAAACAATAAGTAAATGTCTCTGCACATTCTAAAAATAGTGAGGTAGAACATCTGCATGTGCTTCAGAAATAGATTATATATTTCATATGATACTTTCATCAAGGGAGGTTGCAACCGTTTTTTTTTTTTTTTTTAATCTGCCAAGGTCTCCCTAGTTTAATCTTATGTGCACTTTCTATAGACTTGGAAACAGATTCCAAAAGAGTTGCTCTTGTTGCAAGTCTACCCTGATTCCAAAAAAATTGCTCTCAGTGAAGGAGACTTATTTCAGTGTAAGGACTGCCTTTAAACAGACTTGCATCAGGGGCCAGATTCCAAAAGACCTGCTCTCAGTATAAGTGGTCACTTCTCAAATTTCTCATTTAGAACTGTTAATGAGCTGCTTCCTGTAACCATTGGGTAAAAGGTTCAATTCTTTCCACCACGATCTGCCTACTTGTGTGAATCAGGGCAAGTCCCTTAACAACACAGTGCTCCCACATCACTCCAGAAAGGATATATTAGAATCTTGCATTCTAATATTAAAATTATTTTTAGTTTAACCTATACAAATCATACTGTAAGAATACAATATGATGCATATAATACTATTAAACGGCTTGCCATTTGAAATAGAAAATCTGAATATAACATATTGAAAGGACACATGCTTCTCGTGAAATGTCCCTATTAGACATGGCCAGGGACTCCATTTTCTGGGAAGTATCAAAAAATCACATATTTGAAAGGTCTATGCATTGTGGAAACATGGGATTTTCTTGGCCTTTGGCATTATAGGTTAAATCACTCATTCGCTAGTCTGAATTTCTTCCCCTATTTACTGCTTATGTCAGTGTGCTTTCTTGAGTTTTATGAATCTAGAATCTGTTTTAATTTAATTTAAACAGAAAAGATTTGTTAAAAATGCTAATAAAATCATAGTAATGAAATCATAGTAATGACTGGAAATTATACTTAAAAATCACATGTATAATTCCCACATTTTATTTCAAGAATGGACTATTATCTTTCTTTAAGAACCGTAAATCAGAGTCCCCGAACACAGCCCATATTTTATATTCTTCATGACAGGGCCACTAAAATGGCTATAAACCAAACAGCTGCTTAAATTTCTACATCATGAATATGCTAAAACTGTTTTATTAATTACTCATTTAAGGTTACTATTAGCCTTCAATATTTGTAGAGACTCATATACAGATTCATGGCACAGAAGGATGGAGGTGTCTCAGATCAGTTAATACTAGTACCCAAGTTGAACATTTAACAACAACAACCTATAAGGATTGGGGTTGGCAAAATGGTTAAGGTATTTACCTCACAGACACAGTTACAGGTTTTGATTCTCACCTTTGAAGGGAAATAAGTTAGGCTCAAAATGGCCTGCAAGGGCAGCTAGCCTAGTTTTACCTATAAACAGAGTTTATTAAAACATATCTTTTAGAGAAGGGATGGTCCCAGATGACCAGAAGCAAGAAGTGCCATTGTCCAACTACAAAAGAATCATAGGAAAATACAGGCCAGAGTACCTGATCTCAGCTGTGGAAAAATTCATGAAGTCAAAGTGCATGATATCTGCAGATAACTGGCTGTGTGATAAATTCCAGCTTGGGTTCAGAGCAGGAAGATTATGAGAATAACCTGATACATATCTATGACTATGTTACCAGGATAGTGAAAGCTACAACCTGCAGATGGAAATGCTCTCTGACCATCATCCTGCACTTAGGTGCAGTCTCTACTCTAGCCTTCTGGTGAAAAATACGGCAGGTGGTCGAAGTGGCTAGTAAGTTCTACTGGTGGACAGAGCATTAGCTAGAAGGCATATAGTGTAAAAGAGAATGGAGCTCTCAGGAGAAAAAAAAAGATAAGAAGGGGTATGCTACGGGAATTGATCCTAAGCCCAGATATATTTAATCCGTTATTCTCTGCCCTCACACAAAACATAGAAAATGGAATTAATCTTTTTTTTCACAGATGACATCAAAGCTGGTGGCAGAGACCAAGCTAGATGTACTCCATGTATGCCATGGCATGCATTTCTTAAAAATAATTTATTTCTGATTTTAATGCTCATTCATAATAGCCTTAAATGTGAGGAAAAATTAAATTAGAAAGGTAATGTACCATTTTAAATTACTTGTTCAGATTAAATGATTTTTCTCACATTTATGGCACTTAATTGTTGAACTGAATGCAGCAAAGTCGGAACCGTGATTAAGCTACATTGAAATAGCAGCAGTGTGTTTGTGTGATCTGCCACTCCTCCAGCTGTGGTGGAAAAGGCTACATTCTATAAACTGGCATAGAGTTCTAAAAATGATGGCTCTACATCTGGCTGTGGAAAAGCAGAAGTTGTATCCAATGAAGACGCATACCTGACAACATACCAGAAGAAGTTGAATTTCAGGCGCAAGAGGTGACAACTCAGCATCAGCCTTTCCAAATGCATGGTGATAACACTTATGGAATGATAACCTAGGTGCACAGAATGTAATTGAGGGGTCAACCAAAAAAAGAAAAACAGAGCAAGAGAATAAAACTGTGGCTATTATTACAGAAAGCATGAATCATTATGATCAGTGCAAGGAGGTGGCAGCAAAGACAAGCTTAATGTTAGTGTGTATATACTATATTATTATGCAGTGACAGGAAGAAGCTGATGGCCTCTATTAGATTCATATAAGACAACAGTAGAATTATCCAGTTCTTCAAGTCTTAGGTTGAAAGAGGCCTCACTGCTGGAGATGTTCAGAGAGTGATGTGGTATATAAAAAGAAACATAGGGAATTTCTCATCTTTTTTGTTGGAAGATAGGGCAGACTGGTGGCTATAATATAGGTGTATGTGTGATAAGATTATATTAGCCTGAAAGGACAGAGAAAGCAGAATAAGGCATGACTACAAGACAAAAAGATCACAGTTCATCTTAGACATTGGGTCATACTTCTTAAAGGACTGGACGGTAGACAGATAGACTGAGTTGCTATAAATGGTATTAGAGGTTAAAACAGCTGTGACAGCTAAAAAAGAGTTTGGGATACCTGGGATGAGATGAGGAAATGTGAAGGACAGCTGTACTGGTCAAACTCCTATTTATTTATTTATTTAACATTTGTTTACCAGGAAAGTCTGACTGAGATAATATTCTTTTTTCAGTGAAGGCCAGTGGAGAAAAGCTCACATTGAAATTATATGCCAATGGTTAAAACATTACTACAAAGCCTAATACAGAAGAATTACATATTAACTAAGTAAAAATTCAGCTTTAATTCATACAGTGTGACCCATACATACGTAGTGCAAATATTTGGACAGATGCAATAAGTTGAAAAAGAACACTGTCAATAGATAAAAGTATTAACAAGTTGCAATTCATAGAGAGGACAGGACTATTTCAGCCTGGGATAGAGCAGGAGCAGAGACAAGTTCTATTTAGGTAGTTTTTCAGTAGCTGTTTGAAGTTGAAGAGGTTAAATGTAGATCTAATTTGCAGAGAAATAGAATTCCATTTTTCAGTGATAGAGCACAAACAGAGGCTTTGGCCAGAGGATTAGTGGGGTTTATATTATGCTGAGATTATGTTCATCAGACAGTAGTAGTCTATTATGGTGTTAGGAATACAGAATAGGGTTAAACACAGGGCAGTCATTGACTTTGTGAATAACATTGTGTGTGGTTTGAAATAAGTGATAATATTGCAATAGGTCAAAAGTTAGGGATATCAGCCAAGATACCACCTTTATAGAGAGGGATAATATAGGACTTTTTCCAGAGTGATGGCACACAGGATTCAGACTACTGATATATTGATAAGGATAGAGCCTGGGTATGCTATGGCATTAGTAACTATCTTTAAGTATTCACGTGGGAGGTTGTTTGCTGTAGTGGAGCAAGGTTTGAGTTTTAGTAGAAGTTTGTTTATTACTGATGTGGAGACAGGTCCTAACTAGAAGTTATCAATGGATACAGAGGGTGAATTGGGTTTATGTGGATTTTCTGGGGGGGTGGGGTTAAAAAAAGTGGTAGTGTACATGGTGTATGGGAATGCTGGTTTTGGTCTAACCTGTTGTTGATTTACTAGGATTGGATGTTATTGTGGAGGTGGTAGAAGCACTGGATGGGGCAAAGATTTTTTAGTTAAGGGGGCATTGCATTTCATGAAGAAGGTATTGAATAAGGTTACAATTTCTAGTGGAGAGCTGTTATGAGAGGGATTGGGGGCTCCTTGTTTGGGTCCAGACATATCAGGTTATGTACTAATGTCCAGAATTGTTTGGGGCAACTTTGTGTTGAAGTTGCAGATAGCTATAATACTGTTTTGTTTTTTCTTACCTCAGATTGCACAATTCTGTATAAAGTTGCAGGTTATGGGGAGTGGAGTTTAAACCATTCTTTCTAAGCTTTGCCTCTGGTTAGATATTTTAATGTTTTGTCTGGGTAGTGAATCAGGGTGTGCAGTTAATTTTCACTCTTTGTTATGGAGTGGAGCATGGCTGTTTAGAGTATTTAAGAATAAGGTATTAAAAGTATTGACTGCTTCTCTGAGTGGAAGAGTTTTTAGGGTAGAACAATTAAAGACATTCAATGTAGTGATGGAGTCTTTATTGAATTTAAAATGTTTTGATTTGTTTTAAACTGGTAAGTGTTAAATTGGTGGGTGGCATTTCTATGGGTATAGGCTGGAAGGAGGTTAAGTGAGTTTGGATAGGTTCCAGAAGTTGTAAATTTACTAGGGTCTAAGACCAGTACCAAGTCGAGAATTGCACCCTTACTGTTGGTTTTATTAAATCTAGTGCGTGTTTTGATAAGTTGTATGTAACCATAAAGTTTTATACTAGATGAGGGGAAAGTCTGATGTAAAGTTTTACCAGTAAATATTTACACCTCCTAGTGTGATTTTTTTTTTCATAAGGTATATTATTAGCTGTCCAAGAGAGGATATCTAAAATTATTATATTATTATTTCCAGGTGGGATTTAAATTGTAAAAAAAATAGCTGTTTTTAATTGTTTTGTTAGCAGAGTTATTAGCAGTTCTACATTTGGAATGTTGTTTGAACAAGGAAAGAGATTGTATGAACTTGGTTAAATTAATTAATTTAATTATCACTTGATCAGACCAAAAGGAATCACAGTCTTCTGACTATAAGGGCAAGAATAAAACTCAACATCGAAATTTCATTCTCTCAAGTTTTTGTCATATCTTTTTTCTGTAACTTTGATACCAGTTTCCTGCAAAACAAACAAAAAAAAAAAAACTTTGTTGTCCCTCTTCTCCTCCTTCAAACAAAAGCACAAGGTCCAATATGTGATGCAACAACATGAACAAAAACAGGCATCTGGACTGTCTGTGTATCCTGTGGCAGAATCTGCAGACTACATGGTACTCACTCTAAAGCACATTTGGGATAAGATGAGGCAGAAACAATGCAGGAATTTAAACATGGAAATGACAGAAAGATAATGGAAATCGGGTGAATATTCCACCAAAAAGAAAAAAAAAATTAAGAATGTGTGTGGGCACCACCATTAAGGTACTGATATGAGTGGCAGGATGGTACTTGTGTGGGGGATACTGACTGGATGAATGGTGGCAAGTAGCTGTGTAGAATAGTCACAAATAGGATATGCTACAAAACACATCCCAAAATAAAATAAGCACAGGTGCACCTTTGCCCTTGGAGTCGCTCACAGTCTGGTCCACTTCTTCACATTTCTCCAATTCATGGTGATACTGTCTACATTTCTGAACCCATGAGGAGGAGGGGGCAGAAGTATGTCTTTTACTGAATCTTGAAGGAAATTAAGAAACCAGCAAATAGCCAAATAATACAGACATTAAAATACGTCAAACAATGTGAGATTTGTTTTTCTTCTGTTTTAGATTTCAGCTGTCCATGAGTAAACAAAACAGAAAGAACAATGCATGGATGTTCCTAGCTCTTTTATTTATTAACATTGGGAAAGTCCAACTGGGTAGGAGCCCATTTTCAGCAGAGGCCCAGGAAGAAAAGCTCCAAAATATTACAAAACATTTTGAGAATAATAATTTTGCAGTCTTTAAAAATAATACAAAAAAAAACAAATACAGTTTAAATAATTATACCAAACTAGACATAATATGAAAACATTTGTTAAGAACAGATACAAGGCAATGATTTAATAGTTAGAGAAATTGTAGCAAGTTTATAGAGAAATTAAAGGTAAGTTAGTATAACACAAACAGGAATTGCAATATAAATTAAAAGAAAAGCAGGCTTATGGCATATTTAGAGAGAAATCCAGGGGAGAGAAATTGATAGAAGTAAGGAAGTGGGTGAAGAAGGGAGAATAAGGAGATGTAAGGTATGAATAGATATTTGTCCACATTTAGAGATATAGTTTATCCAGGTGTTGAGCAAGAACAGAGCCAGCGTTTGGCGAGGACGTCTTTCAGAATGGGTTTGAAGGATGGGAGGGAGGGTTCTGACCAGATGGATAGAGATAAGGAGTTACAGGCTTTAGCAATGTGGTACAAGTACAGACAATGCCACACAGATTTGATGTGTAGACACATAGGAGCTTTTGGTCAATAGGAACATAGTTGTGTAGGTTATCTAATGCTGGACAAGCAGAGGAATTCTGGATAATTTTATAGGCGGTAAGAAGCTATGTATATGTTTGTTGATGGCGCAGTTCTAACCAATTTAGGCTTTTTAGTGCTATACAGTGGTGGGTTATGAAAGGGATATTTGCTGCATATTTAGCAGCTTTGTTATAGCATTATTCAAGTTTTGATTCTTGTGATGCCTAAAGGTTGGTAAGGATGGGAGCACCATAAAGAAGTGTGGGGAGGAGATAAGTACTGGGAAGTGTAGCTTTAGTTGCATCTGTGAGAACGTTTTTGGCTCTATAGAGCATCCCTAGTTTTTGATGAGTTTTTCTTATGTAATTTTGTATATGCAGGCTGAATTTAAGATCATCGACTATCATCCCTAATAATTCGTTATGAGAAGCATCCTCAATGATTGTTATTATCAAGAGAGAGGACTTAATTTTTTTTTTCATGGGAGAGGGGTTTAGAGGAAAAAAGTAGTAGTTTCTTTCTTTTAGGGTTAAGCATGAGCTGTGAGTTACAAAGCCATGTTTCAGTTGCTGTTAAAGATTCCCGAGTAAATTTTTGGAGGTGTGCCACATTGTCAGATGTGCAAATGAGTGTGAAGTCATTTACATGCTGTATTAGGCAGGCCTGTTATGTGGATGTGTGAAGGCTGTTGGTGAGAATGTTAAAGAAGAGGGGACCAAGGACAGAGCCTTGTGGTACACTGGTGGTGGCTGGAAGGTATAGAGAGTGGGTGGAGTGCAATTTTACTGACTGATACCTACTGGATAGGTAACTTTTGAACCACAGAATGGTGGGCTGACAGAAAACTAATAACATTTGAAGTAGAAGTTTGCTGTGACAAACTGTATCAAAGGCTTTAGAGAAGTCTAAAAATAAGGGAGAGACTAGTTTGCCATTATCTGTAGCTTTATTGACAGCATCTATATAGGTCAGAAGTGCAGTATTATGGGAAGAACAGAAGCCATGTTGTGTGGGAGATAGGAGTTCTTCCTGCAGGAGATAGTTTAGCAATTGCTTTTGAATACATTTTTCAAATATTTTGGAGAGGGTGGATAAGATTGCTATAGGTCTACAGTTAGTAATATCTGATGAATTTCATCCTTTGTGCACAGAGATAACACGTGACTTCTTCCAAAGAGTGGGAATGTGGAATTCCAGGATTGACCTATCCATAAGGATTGAGACAGCTGCTGTTTTAATGTATTCACTTGGAAGGCCATCAGCTGAATAACAGCATGGTTTGAGTTTAAGTGTAGCTTTATATAGGATGTGAGCACAGGTTTGATGGTGAAAGTGGATGTGGTGGTACACAGCTGCTGGGCAAGGTTAAGATTAGATGTTGCGGAATCCTTAGTTAGAGATATTATACTATCTATGAAATATCAGTTAAACTGTATTGCAGTTTCTTGTGATGAGTTTTTGGGAGAGGGGTTAAGGTTGAATTTATGGCTGGGATGCAAGATTTCTTTAATGGCTGTCCAGAATTATTTATGGTTATGTTTTCTATTATTCTGAAAGTTATTATAGTATAGTTGTTTGGCTTCATTAATTTGCTTTTTAGCACAATTGCAAATCATTATGAAATGTTCAGGATATTGTGATGTTTTATATTTTGCCATTCTTTCAATACTTTTTCTCTATCCTGCATTAGCATTCTATTCTTTTCAGATAGACAAATTACATTACTTGTTTTTTAGTCTCTTCCTTCTAAGAGGTACAAGGCTATTTAGGATATTCAGGAAAGTTGTACTGAATTCATCTACAGCATCATCTAAGGGGAAGATTTTTAGGAAGTTCCACTCAATAGATGATCGGTTAGTAATGAACATTTCTGGGTTAAACTTGTGAAGGTTATGTGTTGTTTTAAAAACATGCTATTTAAGTGGATGTGTGAGATGTCTGGTTGTATAAATTGGGAGATGATCACTGAAACAATCAGACATTGTACCTGAGGTGGTGTATTTGCTAGGGCCCGGTAATAAGACCCAGTCTAACATGGAATTTGATGGCTTGTTATAATGTGTAGGGCTATTAATTAGTTGTGTGAAACCACAGAAGTTCATGTTAGATGTACAGGAGTTAAAGTTTATGTCCAACCGACATTCACATCACCTAGTAGTAATATTTCCTGTGGAATTGTTATGGATATCCACTGTAGGATATCTTCCAGTATAGCTGTATTGTCGCCAGTAAGAATATAAAGAACAGTAATATATATTTGTTTAGAAAGGTTTAATTTCAGGAATTTCCTCCTGTGGACTAGTATGTACATTATTCACAAGACTTGTAATTCTCTGCATCAGTGGATAGCCAGTTCCTCTGATACGATATTAGCCTAAGTTGTTTGTGCTAACTGCTGGCAAACCTGGGCTCATTGCTTGAATGTCCTACAATACAAAAACAATAAAAATAAAAAAACACAGTAAAAACTACTGATTTCATACTGTGTGTGAGGTCTAAACAGCATATTTCAGTTCACCATTTCTTCAATGGATAAAGGTAAAGAGCTATAAGATCTAAAATGTTATCAGTCAAACCCAGAGACATCACAGAAGTAAAATAAATATTAAGAAATATTCAAAATATTCAGTAACTAAACAAATAAAAACTTGAAAGCAGGGAGTAAGAATAGAAGCTCAGAAACACCACCTTATACACAAACAGTGCTGTAAAGGCTTGGATATAAAAAGTCAGGTTAGCATTTAAGTGCAGCTGACTTTAAGTAAGCATAATCTTTTCATACATTCTTCCTTTTTTTCTTTGTGTATCTGCTCCCCAGAAAGTGTATGCTTATATATACACATGCACACACTTCCTCCTTGACATACTGCACCAAACCACTCAAGAGTATCAATTCATGCCTGCATTAGTATGATAACACAGACCTCAGAATGTCAGTTATCTGAAAATTGCTTTTAATGTTTCAGATATTTTAAGTGCAACAGACCATGTTCAATCTACTTGCATTTCAAATAAATAGGGGTATATTTTTATATGTGACAAGTAGACAAATTAAATTGAAATCAAGTACATGTAAAATTCACAAATACAAAACGCTGTACTCTGGAAAATATGGATGTGAGAAGAAACATTTAGCATACTTAGTCACACTGCTGACATTTTTGAAGTATCACATTAACTTAGATGTCTTTACTGTCTGCAGAATTAGAAAAAAACATATAGCCTAACTTTCTGGCATTTTTGTAAATATAAACTAACCATTTCCATGACAAAAAAATGACAATGCCTCATGCTGGTACACACCCTGTTCAGGATTATGTACATTTCATTTCAGTAACCATAAGCAAACCAGTGTTCACTTTGTTTTTTACAGGTCACTGATAGTCCACATTTGCTTATTGGGTGTTTAAAATGTTTTTGCCTTTTGGAATCTTGTCAAGCAGGTTTGCAAAGTGATAGTCATTACTGCAAAGCAAGTTTCTCAGGCGATCCTTCCTCATTCATGGCATAAATACAATGAGGATGACAACATAAATGCATTATTCTTCAGTACAATGTACTGGTAACATGGGAAAGTACTGTCTAGCCAGGATTAATTACCCAGATCTGTGATGTCTCCCATTCTACCTTGCTATGACTTCTTTTTGCCTGTTACAGCTTTAACATTATTGTAGGCCCCAAGTGAAACAGTATAAAAACAATGGTAATAAACAACTCAGCTGAATGTTAAGCTTACTGTTCATCTACTCTCTTCATTATAAAGAAAATTAAAAAAAAAATACTTACAGTTTTCCTATACTTTATATAGGCTTTAAATTTCTAGTCTCTCACAAGGACACAAGTGCTCTTCAGCAATTACATTCTTCTTGCTGAGCATACTCAAGCAAATCTGCAGTCTGTGGCTACCACTCCACCCCATACAGTATAACAAGGAATCAGTACTGCAAGCTAAACAAGGATATGCATTTTGAGCCTCAAGAGCAGGGTCAGTCCACCCAGGCATTCTACTTGTATGTTTTATGAGAGTGAAGCTATTACATTAGCAGTATTACTTGGTAGGTCTCAGCTTGCTAATAAAACTGACTGTTGTAGCCTTGTGCCCCCCCCCCAGCTAGTACAGTAATCCTAACTGTCCAATAGACCGTATACATTTAATTCACATCCCTGTGACTAAATTAACCATCAATCAGCCCTCTCACTGCTTTCTGCCTTAGTCTGTATCACTTAGAGGCCCACCTGTTTATTTGCATCTCTATACATTCCCCTTCATTGCTAATGTATCTCCCTACTCTAAGCTGTGCACAAACTTGTTACTAATCAGCAAGTCAATGTGAAGACACACTCCCAACCTTAATAAACTTTGCTCTCTCTTCTCTCCTTCACTTTACATGTAGTTTGAATTATTGCTTACCCCCTCTGAGGCCTTCACTGATTTCCACTGATTGCCCCTCTGGTTTCTTTGCATTCCACATGGTTTACACCCCTTGTGCCATCTCCCTCCCCCAATACTAAAGTCTATATTAGAATCCTGCTGAGCATGGAGCCATCTTTAAATTTCTAGTCTCCCACCAGGACACAAGTGCTCTTCAGCAATTACGTTCTGCTTGCTGGTAAGCCATTAAACCTCAGGAATTTGCTTAAAAAGTATTCAGATTTGTAAATTAATACTTACTTTTTTCTCTTGTCTTGGTGGGCTCTGCCCCGCTCCGTTCACCCCCGCTAATGCTCGGTTTCTCTCCACTCCCCTGGCTTCTATTCCCTCCCACCCCCACTACCTCTACATTTAGAATAATCACAGCCACACCCACAGCTCACCCTCACATCACCTACACTAATCCCAGCTCCTCAAGTCATATCACATTATATTACACAATTTGCTCCACATAAAATACTCCCAATCACTCTCATTCCCACTAGGCATTTTTTTGCATCACCCACATATAGTGCAACCCTATAATTCCTATTCAGACCCCCCCCCCCCACCACCTAGAACCAACTAAAACTTTATAACCATGACTATAAAACAACTAAGTCTATCCTGTCTTCTCAAAATTCTTTACAACACTACAAGTTATCACTCTAGCAATATCCCTAAACTTAGTAGCACAACACTACATTATACACTCTCATATACAGACACCACACCACACATTATAATAATATCTTCCCACAATTATTCAAGAACTACCTAACGGACCAATTCAGAACTAAACACATATGCTCTCATTCCTACTCCAAAATAACACAATACTTTCTCACACTCTTCACCAAACTCCAACATCTGTATAACCATTTTAACTCCAGGCTCACCATAAGTGGGGATATCCACCCCAACCCAGGCCCATATCCATACTGTCCAACACGAACTGCTCCAACACAAATGTCAGAACATAACACCCCCACTTTCTTCATCCCTGGGCAAATCAACAACAGCAGCAAACCAAACCATCTTTTAATGCTAAATATTAATATTAGAAGTATCAAAAATAAAATACTTGAACTCCAGGCCACAATAGCACACTACTCCCCAGACATAGTTGCTTTAACAGAAACCTGGCTAAATAAAAACATAGCTAACTCAGAAGTTCTCCCTGCCAGCTACAATATCATTAGACAAGACAGGCCACTTCATAAAGGGGGTGGAACTGCCTTACTGTACAAGTCCAACTTAACTGTCCGTCAATTACCAAACTCCTACCCCTCCCCCAATAATTGGGACATACTTATCTCACAACTTCAACATCACCCTAAAAAGGTCATCACCACAATTGTGATCTATATTTCACCTGGCAATACACCTGCTAGCCTTGAAGGCTTCTTATCCTGGTGTTCTTCCACATACTCACAAGAAACCCTTATTCTAGGGGACTTCAACCTAGATTGGTTTGCCTGTATATCAGAACCACGAAGTAATCTAATAAATCTCTATGGCTACCAGCAGCTACTCCAAATTCAAACTAGATGTGATAAAAAAATCTAAAAGGGAATCCATCCTTGACTGGGTCCTAACAACCCCACATTGTACCCTCACACAGGCAGTCTTCCAGACACCTTAAGTGACCACAACATAATATACTTTATACATAGTAGAACAAGCATATGCAAAACCACTAATTATATATCCACTAGAAACACACAAAAATTTTTTCTGTAACTGTGACTGGACCCCCCTAAAAACCCTCCCACTTGACCAAGTTGTAGCATATTTCAACAAAACATTTCTACAACACCTAGACACTGTCGTTCCATTGCACAAAATCAAGGTTAGAACCTCTACAAACCCCTGGCTCAGAAAAGAAACCAAACAAATCCTCAAGTCCAGAGACGCTGCCTGGCTTTACTATCAAAAAAACAAAGAAACACAAAGCCTAACTAAGTACCAAGAACTGCGCAACCGTGCAGAAAAAATGCATTAGGCTGGACAAAAAATCCTACTACACAACATTACAAACTAAATACCAACACAACCCCCAAAAATTTTGGAAAAATGTAAACCAGCTACTAAAATCCACACAAAAGGCTACCCCCAAACCAACCACCCCTGACACTAAAGTTCCCATCGAAACACAATTCAACTTCCATTTTGTGAACTGTATTCTATCCTTAGTATCACAGGTCAGTTCCTTCCTCACTATCCCCCCAACACAAATAACACTAATACAAGCTTTACCCTCAAAACAGTTTTCACCACTTCAATCAAAAGCATGCTCTCCAAACGAAAAACCTCATCAACAGCAGCCAACCTACTCCTCTGCTATTTCTTGAAACTCACAGCAGATGCTATTGCTATCCCAGTCTCCAGTCTCATAAACAGATCAATTGCTGGAAACTATGTGCCCAGACTCTAGAAAATATCCTATCTTACATCCATACATAAAGGCGGGACCTCCACTGAACTTAACTACAGACCCATTGCTTTACTCTCCCCCCTGGCCAAAATCCTAGAAAAATGCATCCATACCCAGATGCTAAACTATCTCCTAGACAGCAATATCATGTCACCTACTCAGCATGGTTTCAGAGCTGCCCATAGTACCACTACAGCTCTCCTCTGTTTCACAAACACAGTAAACAGTCTCAAAAATGAAGGCCTACAGGTGTCAACTCTTTTTTTGGATATGTACAAAGCATTTGACACAGTCTCACACAAAATTCTGCTAAACAAACTAAATATCACCTATCGAATTCCACTCTTACCTGGTTCCAAAGCTACTTAACTGACAGGTACCAAGCTATGAAATGGGAAAATTCTCTCTCTCCTCAGCTGCCCATAACTATAGGAGTCCCACAGGGTTCTATTTTAGGGCCACTACTATTCACAGTCTTCACAAATGACCTCCATACCTCCACACAGCATGCATCTATCATTCAGTATGCAGATGACACTACCTTAATCTGTGCTGCACAAAACATTCCCACCCTCCTGCAAACAACTCAACTAGCATTCTCTGATGTTGAAAACTACCTCACCAAAGCCTACCTTATCCTCAGTCCAAAGAAAACTCAGCTTATGATTATAACCAGTTCTAACAAAAACACTTAACAGTCAATTCACTATCTACTCCACAAATGCTACTCTAATCACTCCAGTGGCACAGGCTAAGCTATAGGGAATAACCATAGACTCCCAGCTAAAATTTGATAGTCATCTCAACAATTAAAAAAATAAATGCCAAACTGGGATCACTCTACCGTATCAAACAATTTCTTACCAACAACAAAAGATCAGCCACTGCTCGCTCCCAACTTCTATCCACCCTACTCTATGCATCTCCCATTCTGATTAAGCTCAACAAAACTGAACTAAGCAAAATGGAAGCCTGCTATAATAGAAGTGCCCACTTTGCTGCAAATTGCTCATATAGAACTCATCACTATACTGCTTTGAGACAGGCTCCACTGGCTTGAACTGCCCAACCTCCTAACCTACAGTCAGCGCTGCCTCTGCCATTCTATCTATTACCTCCCTAATAAGTGTCCTGCCCTCAAAAACCTAGCACATCACTCAGTCAAAAGGCCTCTTAGATCATCAAGCAAACTACTACTAGAAGTCACCAGCAGCTACAATAGCTTTGGAGATGCACTATATAGTAGTTCAGTGGATAAAAATGGAACTCTGTCCCTACTAGCATCCAAAACATATCATCCAAAGCCTCCTTTAAAGACCGCATGAGGCAACATCTCAAGCAAAGTTGGCAGTGCCATGATTGCTCCCCAGGCTAGTGAAAGCGGATAATGTATACATACTAAATCTAGAGTACTTGATAATAGTTTTCAGCCTTACTCACAAACACTGGCTAATCTACAATGTATGTACTGTACCCTGTGTACTATGTATGTATTCTACCTATGTTCCAAATTTCAGCTGTACACCACAAATCTATTAATTACCTTTATTTTTAAATTAATATTTTTTTGTTTGTTCTCTCCACTGTAACTGTTGATGTGCCGCATACCACTGTGAAAACATGTCTCTTGTAATTTGTGTGTATACTGATCATGTCTAAATAACTAAATGTGTCGCAGTTTTTCTTTGTGGAGCTTTTCTCCCCAGGCCTCTGCTGAAAAAGGGCCTTTTCGGCTCAGTCAGACACCCCCGGTTAACAAATGTAAAATAAAATAAATATACCACCATCCTGTCATTGAGTATCACTAATAATATATTCTTCGGTGTTCCTACTGAGCTATTCCTTAGAATTTATCTTGTTTATTTCCTTCAGGATCTTGAAGCCTTCTGCTCTGTTACACTTTTGTATATCCTGTAAAGAGGCTGTAGCATCCTTTCCTAAGGGTGCAGGTTAACAGGTAGGGAATTCTTCAGATGAAGAAATTTTGGAAGAAGGTATTATTTGCACATACGAAGGATATCATATCTTTAACTTTGCAGGTATAAAAGTGAGTAAGGAACATTTTTCTTTGTGCATGAAAGGTCTGAAATTTGTACTAAACAAACATTTTGACTATATAGAGACTATAGTGGAACTGAAAATGTTTGTGAGAAAGCTAAATTTGGCTTATATATTTCAGGATAAAAGTAAAGTTTAAATGGTTTCTAAGCACATGGACAAGGATTTGAAAAAGAAAAGCAATATCAACCCACCCCTAGAACCAACACTTAATATTTTGGAAAAAGCAATTATGGAAGATGTTTACAAATTAAAATTTAGGGAAAGTAATACATTTAAGAGATGGAATTTATCAAGTGAAGAATTCAAAGTCTTGAACGTGTTAAGAAATGACAGAGGTTTAAGAATAATGTGTCCCGATAAGGGAGGGGGCACCATGTTCTATGATGCCATTCAATACTCTTAGGACATTTTTGAAATGTTGAATGACTCACTAACTTACCATCCATCTTCCATAAATGAAGTTAATATTAGTCATAGTAGAATTGATTTTTAGAAGAATACGTTAATGAAGGAATGATTTCAGGTGAAATATATGATTTCTTGAAAGTTAAGAATCCCATAGCTGCAACTATTTTTGATATCCCCAAGATGCATAAAGGGCTGGACAAATTGGCTTTTAGATCTATAGTCTCGAAGGGGTTCCAAAACATACCCCTTTGGAATTGTGGTAAACAAATGGTTAAAAAAGACCATTGTTAATGCACAGCATATAATTAGACTCTTGGGATTTCTTAGGGAGGTTAGAAGGTACATTATAGCATCAGGATTTACATTTTTTGATTGTGGACATATCAAATTTGTACACCTCGATTCCCAAACAGGAAAGACTTGAGTACTTCAGATCCAGTACGGTCAACACCATTCTATCTGAGGATAACATTTATTTAATTATGGAATTTATGGAGATGGTGTTGGACCATAATTATTTATTTTTTGAAGGACAGTACTTTAAGCAACACAAGGGTGTAGCTATGGAGGCCTCTTGTGCCCCCATATATACGAATTTGGTCCTACTGGAGGGGGGGAGGAAGTATGTGTTTACAAGCGAATATATGGCCCACTTAAAGCTTTATGTTAGGTTTTTGGACAATGTGTTTATTCTTTAGAAAGGCCTAGAAGATACTATTAAACAATTTGTGGATTTTTTTGAACAGGACCACAAATTTTCTTAAATTTACTTATGCCCACAATGAAGAACGTATTAATTATCTAGATACTGTCATAATAAAGGATGATAAAGGGTTTAGATCTAAAACATACAGAAAATCCACCTTTAGTAACTCATATTTAGAGCAGTCTAGTAGTCACCCTCCGCACCAGAAAAAAAAAGCATTATTACAGGGCAACTCATTCGATTAGCCCGTATGACATCATATAAAGAAGATGTGGAGGGAGAACTACAAATAGTAGTAAAACTTTTTCAGGAGAGAGGTTACCCTAATAAAATGTTGGAAGAAAGTATTGATCATGTTAAAAAAGAATGAGGGGGTATAAACCCCTGTTGGGTAATCCAGAGGGACTGAAAAACAATAGTCAAGAAATAGATGGTGCAATGGGAGACTCTAGAGAGTTCGAGAGGGTTATGGTAGACCCCTATTCAGGTATGGCAGAAGTTAAAAAGTTTGTGGTAAATAACTGGGCACTACTGATAATTCAAAACTATGGACCATTGTAGGAGATAGACCCAATTTCGTGTTTAAGACTGGGGCAAACTTGAAAAAGTGTTTTGAGAAAGGTCAAAGGAAAATTTATAGAACTGGAACCTCTAGGTGTGGCTCCTGTTCTCAGTGTAAACATATATATTTACCTGACACAACTGATTTAGAGAATACTTTAAAAACTCGAGTCTATTTTAAGAGGTGCAATTGTCAGATGTCTGGGGTGATCTATTTAGCAAAGTGTGTATCCTGTCCTAGCTTCTACATGGGGAAAACGGAAAGAAGGCTTAAGGACAGGATATACGAACATATGTATCAGATCACTACATGTAACAACAATAATGCCTTATACAAACATTCTTGTATCTGTAAAAAGTTTAGTGGATTCAAATTTGGCATTGTAGAGAAAGTCTTACCCAAGTCGCATTGAAGAAAGAGAGGTTAGGTGGGAAATAAAATTACAAGCTAGTCAAGTCCCAGGATTAAATGAAACGATATCCATTAAGCTCATTTTAAATAAGAAGGCTGCTTTAGTTAGTTAGTTAATTTTATAAACTATTTTAACAGCTATAGGGTTCCAACATTTGTTTGTATATAATTTCTTATGCAGTTTTTTATACAGTTTTTACACAGTTTTTATACAGTTAATACATACAGACTTTTTTATACAGTTGTTTAATTGTATGATATGTGTTTTTCTATTTTCATTATTAATTTTTCAACTAGCGTTTTTTAATATATGTGTTTGTACATTTATATTTTATAAAGTTTAGGTATTAGAAAGTGTTTAAGGGTTAGGGATGTATTTTACAATAGCTTTGGAATATTGAGTGTGGTTTCCTTTTAATAAAATGTCAATGAAAGGGATGATGTAATTAATTACTAATGAGGGGAGTACATAAAGGTGAATTTAATTTTTAACAGTTGATTCTGATGAAATCTCTTTTGAAGGGACGAAAGCACTCAGTGTGTTTTTATTTTGGAACAATAAAATTATTGTGCTAGTAGTCTGTGGTGCAAGCAGTGTTTGATTCTTTTCATTACAGATGAACAATGTTGTTCTGTGAAGGTACAAGTAACAGTGAATAGGGTTGTGAAAAAGATAGTAAAAAGAAGTCCTTTACAGGCAAATTATGAGAACCAGTACTCACTGGAGGACAGAAAGAACATGGAGAAATAACGGACAGCCTGAAAGAGGAATATGGATATCAGTGACTATGACCCAGGCAACCAGAGTTTCATTAATGGCTTGGACATCTATCTGCTGGAACTGATGCAAAGAGAAGAGTGGAATGACAGGGTTCTGCCTGCTTTCGAAATGTAGTGATACTCTGCTGTTCTGTGGTCCTAGTGGAGACTAAAGACTTTGAAAGCAGAAAGGCTAAGCTTGTAAGCAGGCTTTGGAGAAGTTGCCACTTTAACAGGTAGATGGTGGCATTCCTGTTGAGACCGATAGACTCCTACCAAAGAAGACTGAATGCTGTAATTAAATCAAAAGGTGCTTCAACAAAGTATTAGTTTAAGGGTGTGCACAATTATGCAACCAGCTTATTGTACTTTTTTATTTTTTATATTTTTTCCCCTAATAAATTTGTTTGTTTTTCAATTGAATTGCACAAATTATAGGTCACATTAAAGGTGGGAAATTTTTGAAATGATTTATTGTGGTGTCATTTTTTTATATCACAAAAACCTGGCATTTTAACAGGGGTGTGTACACTTTTTTTTATCCACTGTATATAAACACTTTGGGCATTTTGGTGTGCAGTATCTCCAATATAGTAGAATACAGATCACAGACTGAGTGCTGTGCCAGGGCTAGCCACTCAATGGTGTAAAATATGGTGCTATGTGATTTGGTCATGTTGACTAATGTCACCAAATGGGCATGGGTACTTATCAGTGATAAGTGGGTTGAGTACTCAACCTACTCTGACCTTACTAGGACGAAGTCTACCCGAGCTGCATGTTGGCCACTTGTATGTCATCTTGTGACCATCTCTCTTTCTGAACCATGGTGGGAGGGGTGTTATGTGATCACCATAAAGACCAGCAGCCTCAGGTCAATAAGCTACTGGCTGGCCGGTGTCCAGCTGCCCAACCTGGGTTACCAGGGATAGCTCTGTTGAGCAAAAGCTGGATGTAAGCCAATCAACCTGCCAAACATGAACTAAGAATTGCTACACGCAATGCAGGTTCACTGACAGGATGGAGCTTGGAAGTGGATGACATGATTATACAGAGGAGGCTGAATATCCTATGTATCCAACAGACAAGGTGGAACGGCAGTGCAGCAAAGCTTGGGAATTGTGGTGAGGGAGAGGCTTCAGAAGGCAGTGAGGGATGCCATCAGAATTAGTGCCAGGTTCATGGCAAACAGTCTCCAGCCTAATGACAATGTTGTAGTCATAGTCTCAGCCTATGCCCTACAGCAGGATTTAATATCGAGAAAAACAGTGCAATCAGACAGCAGTTGCAGGACCTACTACATAAAGCAGGACAACATGAATTGGTGTTGATAATGGGTGACAGAACAGGATACAAGGACTGCCTAAATCCACATGGGTGCAATAACAGGAATAAAATCATTCTAAACTTCTGTCTGGTAAATGGCTTGATAGGATCCAATACATGGTTCTGAAAGGAAGACAGTCACAAGACCACATACAAGAGTGGCCAACATGCATATGAGGTAGACTTCATCCTGGTAAGGAAAGGACACTGGAGGAAAATTGGTGATTGAAACAGTTGGCCCACAGCATAAACCACTGGTTGCCACAATCAGCTGCAAGCAGTGGCCATAGAAAGCTCCAAGGTCAAAAGAGACCAGGCCGAAGACCTGGAAGTTTGAAGAAAACTCCACAGAAGCTGTACTGTCCCAGACATAGCCTACAATGAGAGAAGAAGAAGAGCCCACCCTAAAAGAAATAAGAACAGCTCTAAGGAAAATGAAGTTAGGGAAAGCAGCAGGCTCAGATGAGGTCACAGCAGATATAATAAAAATGCTGGGTGAGATAAAGGAGAATTGGCTCCTAAAGGTACTCACAGTAGTGTGAATTGAAAGGCGAATAAGCATACTCATACAAGTGTACAAGAATAAAGGGGACAACCACAACTGTGGGCAGTACAGAGGTATCAAACCCCTAACACGTTGCATGAAAGTTCTGGAGAGGGTGAATGATAAATGGATATGCAGAGTAGTAGAAAGATGGGAAATGAGTAGTTTGAATTCAGATCAGGATGCAGTGCAACTGACCCAATGTTTGCAGTGAGACAGACAGTTGAAAAGAAGACAGAGATGAGGAAATAATCTAAGTGGGCGTTCCTGGAGAGAGCAAATAACCTCCCAAGAAAGCTGATTTCAGCAGTCCTGTGGTGGTTTGAAGTACCATAAACATTGGTAGAATTAGTGCAACCTATGTACAAAGATCCAATGATTCAAGTATGAACAGTGTTCGGTTTCACAGAGGGATTCCTAGTGGGAGTGAGTGTGCAGCAGGGTTCAGCTTTAAGCTCACTGCTGTTTATACTGGTGATGAATTACATTAGCAAACAGGCAGGTAGGAGGGAGACAGATCAACAAAGTTGATCTATGCAGACGATGCGGCATTACAGTCAGACTCTGAGCAAGAACTTCAGCAAAGAAAAGGAGAATGAAATGTAAAATTGAAGGCACATGGGATGGAAATGAGTACTGATAAGGCACTGGTAATGGCAACAAATTGGGAAAATTGGAAGAAGCTGAGAATTGAGACAGAAGGGAAGATAATGGAACAGGTTAACACCAATTATCTGAGAGGGGTGGTTGAGGATAAGGGAAGTCTGAATTAAGAGGTCAAAGTTAGTATCAGAGGGCCTGCAGGCAACTGGCATAGAGTGTTAGGTGTAGTTTATGACAGAAGAATGCCAAAGAAGTTGAAAAGTGTGACCAATACTACTGTATGGTACAGAAACCTGGGAAATAAAGGTAGAGCAGATGAGAAAGCTAGGGATAATGGAAATGAAGTGCTTGAGATGGGTGGAAGGATGCACACAGTGGGATAAGCAAAGATGTGAGGATACAAGAGCAGAAGCCAATGTAGTTCCAATTGCAGAAAATATCAAAGAGAGCAGATCACGGTGGTTCAGGCACATGTGCAGAAAAGCAAAAGACAATCTAGTAAAGATGATCTGGGGCAGACAGGAAAAAAGTAAGAGGAAACTAGGGCATCCAGCAAAGAGGTGGATGGATTGTGTGGAAAACAGTCAGGTATGACTGTTGAAGAAGGAAGGAGTGTGGTACTCAATCAAGAGAGATGGCAACAGTTAATACAATACTCCAATCTCATGTAGAAAATGAGAATGGACAAAATAAAAATTAGCATCTTCAGCATCATTTTCGAAACCACATGTCTTGGTGAGGGCTGCAGTGATATCATGCTGATCAGGGTATATCAAACTTCCCTATCCCCAGCAACAGTCAACTACTTATCCTCTGGGATTATCAGACAAGCTGAGCGATACAGTCCATACAAAGTTCTCCTCCCTGTGGGCTTTACCTGGTATATCTCCAATATTTGGCATTCACACACTATCCTCACAAAGGTGTCCAAACTACTTTAGTTGACTTTCTGAAACTGGAGAAGCAGCGACTACTTTGAGGTACTCCCAAATTGTCGACCTCCTACGTCTGTGATAAGTCGACTCAGCTCTCCTGTGAAGGAACCCCATTTCTGCTGCCCTGTGTCTTCAGTCTTATCCTTTTGGTTACCATTCAAAGTCGATGACCACAGGGTAGAAAAAAGAACACAAAAGGATGAGCAAATGAAAACCTTAATCCTATGATTCAGCTCTTGCTTCCCGAACATTGTCTGGTACACTACCTACAAGTATTACCAGCACATGAACAAATCACTGGTAAACCTTCAGATCCCGTCTAGTCTCACCTGTCAGCAAGGCCCAGAGATACTTAAATCTCTTCACCTAAGGAATCTTTTTCCCCCTCGCTTGGCAACAGCAATCCAAATTGTATGGAAGCTAACTAGCCTCACTGACTTGGAGATGAAGATTTTCATCCCAGCCACTTCATACTCAGCAGGGAATCAGTCCACTACATATTGCAGACCACAGTCACCTGAGTCTATGATGATGTCATCATCAGCAAATTGCAAAGGTACAACCATTATATTCCCAAAGTGAATAATGTCCAGACCTTGTCTGCATTATCATAGCCTGGTTATGAAAACCACAAACAACAGGGAAGACAAGATGCATTCTTGACAATGTGCAATGCCTACCTTGAATGCATTATGTCCCACCTAGAATATGGACAAAGCTCCTACTCCTCAAATAAAGAAACCACACAATGCAGCAGTGGCCCTGGGACCCCTATACTGTTGTAGCAGTTCCCACCAGACATTGAGACATACTGTTATATTCTTTTTTCAAGTCCACAAAACACCTATAGACAGTATTACAAGACTCCTGTGACTCCTCCATTATCAGTGCTAGGAGAAGCATTTGAGTTACTGTTTTATGGACAGAGAGAAATGGACTTTCTCTTAGTAAATTATAGTCTTGACTACTGGATAAAGCCTCTTTTCCAGCACCCTGGTGTACTCTTTCCAAGGGAGGTTGAAGAATGTGATCTGACTCTCAATGGAACACATCCTCCTGACCCTTTTTGAAAATGAGAACCACTACTCTAGTCTGACAATCTAGAGGTACTGTCTCAACCATGCATGAAAGACTAAACAGGCAACATCCAGTGCTGTCAGTATTTCCAGATGGAGTTCATGCATGCCTAAAATCTTGCCACAGTGGAATTTTTAATCACTGCATGACCTCATCAATCAAAATGTATCAAATTCCACCATGTACTTTTGGCATTGTCTGTTCACAGGACATTATGCCCACTGGATTCAGGACCCTCTCAAAGGTATACTTTTCACCACTTAATGTCCCTAGCTAAGGTTGTATTTTTTTCACTATTACTAAGAATGTACAGTAAAATAATAAAATCATAGAATGCCACCCCCCCCCCCCCCAAAAAAAAAAAATGGAACTACAAAGGCTGTGTTCCACTTGGACAGTGGTAGCTCCATGAAAAGCCATGTCAAATCAAAAAATCCAGGACAATGGTAAAGGTTGTTTTAGTAAAATGAGCTAAAACAATAGGGAAATATCTGAGGATATAGCACTGTTTTTTTTATTCTCTTGATAACATCCTAGTCTCTCACATGATTCCTGATGTAAGTACACACTGACTCTGATTTGAAATTCATGTCTTAATCTTTAGGTGAACTTATTGCAATTCAAATACTCCTTCAATTCTACAATATGTGAAGAGGTATGAATCAGGACCTAAAACACCTTTAAAGTTAAGAATGACCGTGTGAAAAGTAAACTGAAAAAAATAGTGCACATTTTTTATTCTCCTGCTTGTGGATGTTCTGTCCCAATACAAAAAGTCACCCCTCCTTTCTTCACTAGTCAGGCACTTGCACTTCTAAGCATGTCATGTACTAAACTACTTCACCTAAAGTGTCTGCAAAACAAATGACATAAAATTGCTCCTGTTCACATCAGGACAGGTAGTGCAACAGATATTTGTTGGGGAGCAACGGTTTCATTGCCGTTACCACTAGAGAGAGGGACCTTGTCACTGTCATTCACAAGCAGAAACAACTAACATAAGGCCACAGTGAAAGCTAAAAGGGAGTCACTGCAGGATGATACTTTTAACTACCACTTGTGCAATGCAGCATCACAGCTGTAGCTCAGCAGACAAAAAAACAGCAATTTGTTTTGCTCAGTGCAAGAAGCAGCATTTAAACAGCAGCTATAAAGCCAGCCTCAAACAGAAAACAGTTAGTGGATGATGTAGCTTATTTAATTGCAGCACAGTGGAGATAAGCATCGGAGAAGTAAAATTCATTGTCAAGCAACAAATACATCGTTAAAGCACGGAAGAAGTTATTAAATACAAATATTCCAGGTTTGCTTGCAAAGAAGAATAGAGCCCTGACTATGACCCAGGCAACTCGAGTTTCATTAATGGTTTGGACATCTGCTAGAACTGATGGAAGGAAAGAGAGATGTGATGGGGCTTTGTCTGTTCGAGATGGAGTGATATTCTGCTGTTCTGTAGTCCCAGTGGAGACAACGACTCTGAAAGAAGAAAGGCTAGGCTTGTAAGCAGGCTTTGGAGAAATTGCCACTTTAATGAGTAGGTGGTGGCGCTCCTAAACCACATTATATTACTAAAACCAGCAGAGAATGCAAACTGGGGAGTTGTAAAGGGCCACCACCAGTTCTAAAAAATACTGATGGTTACAAATTTAGCTTCTTGGTGAAGCTTGAAGTGGGCATCTGGAAAAAATCCAATATTTCATTTTATTTGCATTTGTTTACCAGGGTAATGCACTGATCACATCTGACCAATTCTGAGCATAGCCAATATGAAGACAAATAAAAAAAAATAAAAGAAACATAACTAATTACAAAATATTTTGCAACCTGAAAGTGCACTATGTCTGCTTCTCAATGGTGCTAGGGACTTGGCAGGGCTTGAATGTGTGTGAAAACAATTTGAATGTGTGTGAAAACAATTTGAAATACATAGCTGTAGACTTTTTTATCATAATCACAAATCTAAGGTGTACACACTCAACAAAGGGTCTATAAATGCTAGATAAAGAAGCTGTGTGCATCAAAACAACCTTCCCTGCTGTTGTATGAGCAAGTTAAACAGGCATTAATCTGGCTTTACAGAGCTAATACATATATATGTAAAGGAAGCTGGAATATCTTAATGAGTTTGTGTCTGTGTGAAGCAAACTTGAAATGCATTGCTGGGGAAGTTTTTAATCATAATCATACACCCGAGGTGTGCACAATCAGCAATGCGGCTACAATAACCATAAGTGGGGGGCTGTCTGTAAATGAACTGTTTCTTTAAGTTAAACAGTCATTAAACTGACTCTGTAGGAATAGTTTGCATTTGTGTGAAGCAACTCAGAGAGTAGAAATGACCCCCTGACTGAGATTTTTAGCTTTGTGTAATAACCAGAAAATGCCAGTTTTGAAAGATAATTTATTACATTTTCTATAAAATGTCCCACCTTGGGCATTTGAAAAGCTATTAAACCAAGTATTGACTGGAGATTGCAGTCACTGAATGTCAGAATTTCGTAGCCAGAACGATGGTGAAGGTCAAATTACAATGCTTAAGAAAGTTGGTGTTTGAAAAGATATATCCATGACTGAAAGGTACTCTACTCATTTCTGTTTATTGCAGAATGTTGAGAAGGCACTCAGTAATGGAGATTATAATGACTACTATAAGATGGTGAGCAAAGTAAGAAAGATGTCACACAC
>NC_056735.1:257669379-257816879 GCF_019279795.1 Protopterus annectens | reverse complement strand
CGGATGCTGCAATTAAATCAAAAGGTGCTTCAACTAAGTATTAGTATAAGGGTATGCACAGACAACAAAGTATTAGTTTAAGGGTGTGCACACTTATGCAACCAGCGCACTGTACATTTTTTATATTTTTTCCACTAACAGATTTGTTTGCTTTTCAATTGAATTGTACAGGTTATAGGTCACATTAAAGGTCGGAAAAGTTTTGAAATGATTTATTGTGGTCTCATTTTTTTATATCACAAAAACCTGGCATTTTAACAGGGGTGTGTAAACTTTTTATATCCACTGTGTGTGTGTGTGTGTGTGTGTGTGTGTGTGTGTGTGTGTGTGTATATGTAGATTATATATATATATATATCTATCTATATATATATATATATATATATATATATATATATATATATATATATATATATATATATATCTCATCATCATCACGTGACTACAATATATTACCATTCAAAATGACCTAACTACTGTAGCAGTGAAGGCACATACATCTATACCTAGACGATTTCTGAAGTGACCCCCCCCCCCCAAGATGTCACTTTAAAAGCATGGTTTGAGTATGTGGGGGTTGTAAAGGATGGACTTTGAAATACAAGATAACTAATGAGGCACCCAAACAAGAAATAATATTATCTGATTGGATTAAACAAGTACTTCTACTGCAGCTTATAAGCAAGAACATAACCAACATTGAAAGTTGAGTAAAAGCAGCTGGTAATTAAGAAACAGAAAATGTGAGGCAAACAGCAAAAGGTTAGTGGAGTATCTGTGGACTTGGCCTGAGTGGTCATTACATTCTGATTGTAGTCCTGATACCCTGATACTTAACTAAAAACCCTACATCTCGGATGAAGTCCTGAGAGTTCCGTTATGTACATATCTCTTACATTTCTTCATTAAATTCTTACTTTGGATGACTCTGAACAAAATACTCACAGAGGGCAACTACAGATTTCTAAAAAGGCCAGTGATTCTTTGTAAACAACAAAACAGAGCCCCTAACAATTCAATCTTTAATATATTAGACAAGCCTCTTCATACCTCAATAAAGTTGTTCAATGTCAGAAACCTCTACTTACATACACACAAAATACAAACATTTCAAGCATGGGCATTAATGCCCTTCTAGCCTGACAATACAGAAAAACAATTGTTCCTGGAAGTGCCCAGGCTGTTCTTAAAAATATCTAAACCACTGCTTGATTTAAGGTAATTTGGTAGTCTGTTCCACCCATCACATGTTTTCTCAGAGAACCAAATAGGACAGTTCTCATTCCCATACAAGGGTTATCTGATGATTCTCTAGTACTTTTTGATAACCCCACAACTTCCCAGATGTAGTTGTCTCAAAATATCCTATATACCTAAATAAGGTGGTCTCTTAAATAACTATAGGAAACACTGTACAAGTTTACATATTTTAGTCTTTCATAACTTAAATTTTCACACCCATGGATGCACTTGGTACATTTCCTCTGTACTCTTTCCACTTTGCTCATGCTTGTTTGTTTATAAGGTTTTCATATTGTTACTCCATACTCAAGTTTGGGTCTAATGTAACTAAAAGAATGACTTCATCATTAGTGATTTCCTAGACTTTATAAATCTTTTATACAACCTATTGTGCTATAACTATCATTAACCGATTGATTGATATGATTTGAAAAACCCAAAGCTGGATCTACCCATATACTCAGGTCCTTAAATGAATCTACAGTTTCAATCACAGTGTGCTGTATTAAAATATTCACCTTTCAGTTTATGTCTCCAAAATCTCATATGCTAAATGTTTGATATATTTGTCAGCATATTATTCTCCTGTGCCCAAATGGTCAATTTAGTCAAGTTTTTTTTTTGCAGACATGCCCTATCTGTAACACATGCAATTAGTTAACTCAATTTCAAGTTATCCGCATACAGACTGTAAACACCTCAGATGAAAACAGATCTGAAATATACAATCTAAGCAAGTAAGGGCCTAGGACAGAGCCCTGTGGTTCACCCTGACTGTAACCAAGAATTTCGCCTGTCCAATTGTTATATGATACATGCCATGGTCAGATTCAAAGCAAATTATATCTGCAACAAAACAATACTGCATACACTTTTGAACTGAATAGTGTAAATCTTCAATTAGTATTCCCATCTGGAATGATTATTTTGATAGGATGCCATTAATGTTATAGCGTGAGCAGCCCTTAGTATCATCTAATGCATTAGATAGAGGGTTGGCATAATCATTAAGGTGTTTACCTCATAGTCACAAGGTTTGCTTCTGACGTCTTGTTATTAGTTAGGTTTAAAATGGCCCTTCAGGCAGTTAGCCTAGTATTCTCTTATGAACCTATTACTTAGAAAATCTACGATAGAAAGAATTCTTCTTTAATCCAGTCAGTGAGAATGTATGTTTTTCTGCAGTATCTGACCATCAGACAAAATGCTGCAGTGGTATAGCGGTTAGCGTTGTCGCCCCACAGCAAGAGGTTCTCCCGTTCGATTCTCGGCTGGAGCGCCTTCTGTGTGGAGTCTGCATGTCCTCCCCACGGACGAGTGACGCTTAAAGGCATGCAGGTAGGTGTGTGTGTGAATGGGTGTGCCTTCTTTGAAGGTTGGGAGTTGGGCTGGCAACTTGGCACCATAAAAATCCACTGCCAATCATTAGGGGATTGAAGTTCTGCTCTGGTGACCCGAAACTGGGAAAAGCCGAAAGAAAAGAATGAAATGTCAGCATAATTTAAAGGAAATTAATATGCATGTCTGAAAGCACAACCAGTTGTGTTACAATACTATTTCCCTAGTTCTATTTTAGAAGAGTTTTGCCCCAAATGTGAAAACCATGTTCTTTCTTACACACACACACAAAAAACAGACCCCTGACAAGATAATGTTCACATATTCTAAAACTGAGAGTTGTCAGAAGAGTCAGTAAAAGTATTTTTGTGTCAGAAAACCACAAACAATGTTTTCATGCTTACTCCATGGTTTGTGACATGAGTTTTGCAAAATAATTTCAACACTGGTAAAATTCTGGCTAAAACTATGGAAACCTTCATTCATTTAAAGGGTGGTAACCAACAAGAATTGATCATTACTTCAAACCAGTGTTATTACAGTATTGTAACTGTGCTCAAATCATAATACACATATGCATGTGTGAATTTTCACAAAAACTAATTTTCGTGAAATTACAGGAGAATTAGATACAATAATATTCTGAAGGCAGTTTTCATATTCAGATTTTTCCTGCGTGAGTTTAGTGATCTGTTATTAGTAATTCTCAAATCCTTTTTGAGGAGAATATAAGCAAAATCTGACTAATTAATTGTTTGATTAAATAAGTAATTAGGGAGAAAGTATAACCTAGTTATAAATGGTTAGAGGAAAATATTAGAAAAATATTGAAAATCATGAGACAAAAAGCAGGACTACTTTTAAAGTTAAATGTGATGCTTTAGACAAAATAAAGGATATTTTTTGTCTGTGCATCAGAGGGAATAGCTACTTAGGAACTGTGAGACACTTCTAGTTGCTGTAGCTTTATTTTATAGTAATACTATCTATGGACTATTTAATTTATTAAAACATATTTGATTGTTTTCTTCTTTTGAAGAAAATAATATCAGCAACAAGTCTGGAAGATGGCACAGAGTTAAGGATGTGAACTGCAGTCCCTCTGGTATAGGGTCTGATTCTTCTAGTTCTCATTTGCCTACTGCACGACCTTGAGCAGGTCACTTAAAAAGGCACTGCTTTCAGATTGTTTCTGAAAAAGAACTGGGTGTCCAGTGGGTCTACAATCTATGTTGTCAATAAATTAGTGTTATTAGGGCACAACAAGATCTATTCATAGGAAATACTATAATTTTATATTTAGATTTACCAGACACTTTTCATGATAGGCACAGCATGTGCATAGATTCCGATATGTGTATATGTTTTTTACAATATGCACAGATTGTGTTTATCATTTTTACAACCTGCACAGACTATGTATATGATATGTATATGATTTTCATAATATGCACAGGATGGACGTGGCCAAATAGCTTTACAGCTAACAATATTCAGACTCAGTTTAAAATATAAGGTAATATTGATTAAAATATGTTATTACTACCTGAGGAAACAAGCAGTAAAGGTTATTTAATGACATTCAGAATATTGTAGACCAGACTTCAATGAGTAAGAGTCTCTCCCCTCTATCCAAAATTCTTGAAAGGTGTATACATAAACAAATCATGGACCACCTTAACACCCACAACCTACTTACTAACACACAACATGGGTTTCACCCCTGTCATAGCACTACTACTGCCCTTCTTTGTCATTCACAGAAATTGTAAATAAATATAGAACTGGTAATACAAAAATTCCCCAGTAGTACAGGATCCAATGAAGGCTATCCCACAGTCATAGCAGAAAAATGCAATCCACAGATAATCCAAAAACACGTACAAAGTTTATTAGCGATACAAAAAGAGTTAAAAATTCGCTTTCATTTCCAATACAGGAAACTTCATCAGAATGAAATGCCCTTGTTCTGACTAACATTTTATATCTTAGTTAATTGCATTCAATTTAAGCACCTTAATCAAATAGCAGCATTTAAAGAAACAAAACACTGTGATTTTATATGCGTCTGTTTTCATAAAACAAATGTCATGAAAGCTTGTAAAAAAGTATAATAAATAAGATTAACATATCATAATGCATTGTATATGTTAAATCGAAATAAAAATATATGTATAAATAAATGAATATTAATCAAAATTCCTATGCACCAGTGTATATATATATATATATATATATATATATATATATATATATATATATATATATATAAATAGTGTCAATACTCCATAAAAATACACAGTATAACGTACAAAATAAAATACAAGATAAAAAAAACAGAAATGTGTTATATAAATAATCAATTAATAGAATTCAAATATATTAATTTCCTAAATTTAATTAACATTCATAAAATTGTGTATTCATATTATTTCTTTTTGTTTTTATTTTTGTTTTGTTTTATTCTATTTGCCCTTAGTTTTAGGGCAGGTAAAAGGGACACATGGTCTTTCATCCCTGGGGGTGTGTGTTGGGAGTCCAATCTCAGTTGCCAAATTAATTCCCTGTAACTGAGTTGGTTCTCCCAGTCCCCCCCTCTATTGTTCCTAGGTACTGTTTCCAAAATCCAAAACTTAAAATTAGCTCCCTTACAAAAAAAGTGTATGCCGATAAAGAGCATTGGTCTCCTTATTCCTGTTCACATCGTACATATGTTCATAAATTCTCTGTCATAGATGCCTTTCTGTTTTACCCACATAATGTCCCCAACATAAGGTACAATAAGCCAGGTATACTACTCCACTAGTATAGCATGTACAATATTGTTTCCCTTTAAACTTAATGGGAATGGTGGGTAGCTGTAATTCCTCTGTGTTAGCTATAAATGTACATTGGGGACATCTTTCACATCGGAAGGTACCTTTCTTCCTTTTGTCTTTCACTTTCTTCTTTCTCTCAAAAATAGCTTTAAGGTTAGGTCCCCTTCGGAAGCTATAACATAAATATCTATTGAATATTCCTAACCTATTTGGCATACTCTTAAAAAAGTCCCATGTCCTGTTGATAGTTTTCCTTATTACATTAGTATTGGCATTATATGTCATAACAAGAAAAGGGGTGCTAGTATTAGTAGTCATGTTACCAGCTTCGTGGTTGATAATCTCGGGGTTACAAACTAACACATTGTCTGTCCTAACTTCCTTGTTGAGTAAAGGTATGTATTTACTTCCCCAACCCTTAGTCACTTCTTCCTTTAAGGGAATAATAATGGAGTATGGGTAGCCCCTCTCTGAAAATAATTTGTGTACATACTCTAATTCTTCAATAAATTCAGTATATCTTGATGTCATTCGGGCCACCCTGATCATTTGTCCCTTAATGATATTCCTCTTTTGTAAAGGTGGGTGATTACTACAATAGTGAAGGTAAGAGTTAGAAAAACATGCCTTTCTAAATATTTTGGATACATATATTCGATTTTCATGATCTTTTCTAACAGCTGTATCTAAAAATTGTGTTTCGCCCATGTTAAATTCATATGTAAACTGAAGAAATGTGGTAGAATTATTAAAATAGTCCAATGCCATTAATGCCTCATCTTGTGTACCCTTCCACACTATCAATATGTCATCCATAAAATGAAAATATTTAACTACATTAACCATAAATGGTGAATTGAAAACAAAATGTGTTTCCCAGAATAACATAACAATGTTGGCAAAAATGGGGGCACAAGCTACCCCCATTGCCACACCATCTAGTTGTTGATAAATTTCATCCTGAAAATAAATAAAATTGTTCTTTAAAACTAATTCTATGTTTTCCAAAATTAGCTTGAATTCGTTGTCATTTAAAAATTTAAATTCTATTAACATATATTCAAACCATTCAAGTCCTATATTGTGCGGAATCACAGAAAATAAATCTTTAACATCTATTGTTAAAAATGAATAGTGTGATTGATATGGTAATTGATTAATTTTGCTTAGTAAATCCCAAGAATCAATCAAAATATGTGTATATAATTTGTAGAAAGGCTTTAATTTACTATCAATATAAATAGCCAGTGGTTGTGTTTTTGAGCCTTCCGATGTTACAATAGGCCTCAAAGGTGGATTTTCAACACCTTTGTGTATCTTGGGAATACCAAACATGGTAGACAGAAAAGGTTTTTCCACCTTAAAAAATCTGTATAATCTTTCCTCAATTAAGCCTTGCATCAAATTGTCTTCTATAATCATATCAATCTTGCGGTAGGCAATGTTTAGTTCGTTAATAGAAATAGTTATGTATCTACCCTGTACATTCAATATGTCCATCATTTTTGCTATATATAACCAATTATTCATTAGTACCACCCCACTCCCTTTGTCAGGTTTCATAATCCTGACATCTGGGTAAAGATGTTTGATTTCATCCAAAGTTGTTTTTTCTTCTATAGTAAGGTTTAATTTACAAAAGGTATGTCCATGATGACACTGAAGCGTTCTAACCTCCTTAATCACTATTTTTTTCAAAATTACTAATATCACTCTGTAAGGGGGGGGGGGTTGTATGTACTTCTCCTGTTCAACCCATCGCAATATCTATTCTTACTGGTGTTAAATACAGTGTTGTTCTCAAGATCATTAAAATTTGCCAAGACTTCCAAATTTAACTTTCTAGTAAAAAGTCTTATATCTAGAATCATCTCAGCCGTATCCATCTTCTTAACTGGAACAAAGGTAAAACCCTTTTTAAATAAAGAAAAATGTCTATCCTCGATTTTAATGTCGGTATAATTGTAAATAAAAAATTCACTGTTTGACTGACTATAATACTATCTCTATTTAACTCTGTACCATCATACATCCTGTCATTCTGTAAAGTATCATTAAAAAACGAAAAATCCATTTGTGTTTCTTCACATATCAGTTGGTTACTTGCACTTGTGTCAAATGTAAGGGTAGATTTCATATTTTCTCGAACTATAATATTGTCTCTATTTTGTTCTGTAGTATCATAGGTATTGTTACTTTGTATACTACTATAGTCATTTAGAGAAGGTTCCATTAATGTCTCTGAACATACTTGTTTGTTACTTGTGCATATGTCGGGTGCGAGTGTAGGTTCCGTATTCTCTCGGACCTTCTTGGTCCTTCTGGTTCTAAAGGGATTTCGAAATCACTACACCCACCGTGATAGTTATGCATATCTACACTAACATCATCTTTTGTTTCATAATCGTGGTCTCGTTGCCTCCACTGGTAAGGCCTAGTATTGTATTGGTTATGGTGTACATATGTGTACCTTCCCCTGACTAACTCACGAGGCTGTCCCTTTTTATTACTTTTGTGCCCTAATGGGTAAGCTTGCTGATGTTCATAGGTCCAGTCATCTCTGTCTAATTTACCCATCTTTCTTTTGTGATTCTTAACCATAATATTGTCAACATCATTAAACACTCACAAATAATTACATTTATATTCTCTCACAGTGAACAATAAGTCTTCACATATTTCTTTGTTGATTTTATCAATTTTACTATTAAGCTCATCAATTAGCATATTGTTGTTGTTAATCATAACTTTCATCAATGCCAAGCCACAGTTATTTAAAATGTCCACAATCTCCTTATAAAGCGTAGAGCCCAGAACAGTATCGTTAGGGAACTTATTTAATCTAAGCCCCTTAGGCACATGTTTTCTTTTTAAACATTCAGTTAAAAACCAGTTATCTAAATTTAAGTTTTTAAATTTAAGCATAGGTTTTTTTAGCAGCTTACATTTCTCAGAGTAAGAAGTGTCCTGTTGTTTTTGTCTCTGTCTCTGCAAACATTGTTCAATAGCTCCGAAACTCTTCTTTAACCAATCAGTTAAATTAATATCGGCATATTTTTCAAAAAAAAGATCGTTGTCATTGTATTCCATACTGTTCCGTTCATACCTCTGTTCAGTGCATGGTGCTCCGCAATCCACAGAAAATCCCCTATTGGGGATATTGTGGCTAGTGTGCTTAGCTCACACAGGCTGTGCGCATGAGATAGAGTCCTCGTTGTCCTGAGTACTGGTTTCCGGTTGTGTAAAGGCTTGTAAAAGCCTAGTGAGTTCTCCAATTAAGGATTGTTCGTTCCTAGGTTGTGAGGGTCCTCGGCTATCCTGTACATCCATTGAGAAACCACGACCAGTAAAAAGATAGCAATGGAGAAACGGGGGAAGAACAAACAAAACTGGTAATACAAAAATTCCCCAGTAGTACAGGATCCAATGAAGGCTGCCCCACAGTCGTAGTAGAAAAATGCAATCCACAGATAATCCAAAAACACGTACAAAAGTTTATTAGCGATACAAAAAGAGTTAAAAATTCGCTTTCATTTCCAATACAGGAAACTTCATCAGAATGAAATGCCCTTGTTCTGACTAACATTTTATATCTTAGTTAATTGCATTCAATTTAAGCACCTTAATCAAATAGCAGCATTTAAAGAAACAAAACACTGTGATTTTATGTGTCTGTTTTCATAAAACAAATGTCATGAAAGCTTGTAAAAAAGTATAAGATAACATATCATAATGCATTGTATGTTAAATCAAAATAAAAATATATGTATAAATAAATGAATATTAGTCAAAATTCCTATGCACCAGTGTGTATATATGTAAATAGTGTCAATACTCCATAAAAATACACAGTATAACGTACAAAATAAAATACAAGATAAAATAAAATAAAACAGAAATGTGTTGTTATATAAATAATCAATTAATAGAATTCAAATATATTAATTTCCTAATTTTAATTAACATTCATAAAATTGTGTATTCATATTATTTCTTTTTGTTTTTATTTTTGTTTTGTTTTATTCTATTTGCCCTTAGTTTTAGGGCAGGTAAAAGGGACACGTGGTCATTCATCCCTGGGGGTGTGTTGGAGTCCAATCTCAAATAAATATAGAAACAATAGTAATTTTATATAGGCTCTCTTTCTAGACCTTTCTAAGGCAGTTGATACAGTAGCACATAATAAACTTATCAATGTCCTTTCTCACCTTAATCTCTCTGCATTTAGTATTAGTTAGTTCCAAAATTATTTATCAGGGCAACAAGCAGTTCAGTGACACACTGACACTTCACCATTACTTCCAGTAACACTAAGCATTCCCCAAGGCTCCATCCTTGGGTCACTACTATTCACTGTTTTTACCAATAACCTTCACTCCTTTACACCTCATGCTGCAGTCATACGCAGACTCCACATTAATCTGTACTGCTTCTTTCATCCAAGAACTACATACACTTACACAAGCATCCTTTCTATCCATTGAATCTTGGTTATTTATCAGCTAATTCTGAACCCCAGTAAAACAAAACTTTTAGTTTTCAACACAGTATCCAAAAATAGGACCATTATCTCAACTGTAACCCATGCTAAGCTACTAGGCGTAGAAATAGACTGTTACTTGAGATTTGACATTCACATTGCCCAAAGCATAAAAAAGTCCACAAAAAAACTAGGGGTCCTATATAGGAACAAATATTTCCTGACAAAAACAACCAAAGAAACAATAGCATGCACACATCAACTCTCGCCACTCACATATGCCTTTCCAATTCTCACTTATCTAAGAAAAACAGAAATCACAAAACCAGAAACATGCTGCAATAAAATCGCCAGGTTTGCCACCGGCTCTCCCTATAAGACTCACCACTGTTGTTGTTTGTCTTTTGGCTTTTCCCAGTAAGGGGTCACCACAGCAGAACTCCGGTCCACTAATGATTGCCAGTAGATTTTTACGAAACGCAGAGGTGCCAGCTCGACGCTCAACCTTCAATGAAGGCACGTCCATTACGCACGCATGTCTTTCGAGCGCTACCCAACCGCGGGGAGGACATGCAGACTCCACATAGAAGGCACTCCTAAGCCCAGCCGAGAATCGAACGGGAGAACCTCTTGCTGTGAGGTAACAACGCTACCGCCGTACCACCGTGGCATATAAGACTCACCACTGTACAGCTCTAAAACTGCAATGACTAAAATTTCCTCATCTCCTTCTGTATAACCAACTAACACTATCCCATAAGATTCTACATCACCCAGAAAAAAACCCTGCCCAAAGAAATGTATTCCAGCCATACAGCGGAAACAGAGTACTACGTTCAAGTAACAAAAAACTATTAGAAGTCTCTAAAGCATAACTCTGCAGGTGAGTCCCTATACTCTACCTATATAGCCAGAAGATGGAATTCCCTGCCCTCCAACCTTACTAAAAATCTGTATAGCAGATTTCAAAAGATCCTTAAAAATTCACCTTGTTAACACCTGGCTTTGCCCCTGCTCCACTCCTGGGTAATATTTTTCTTATGAATGCAATCTCTATTCCTCTCCTCCTTAACTCTTTCAGTCGTGTCAACCAAGATGTTGGAATATACCATGACCTAGGACAAACTATTATTAAATTTGTATCCATTGCTTCTTTACTATATTGTATAACTCTGCAGGAATGCTTTTTGTATCTTTGTCGCATGTGTATTATTCATCTTTGTTGTACTACTATAGTTATTATTTGTAGAGCTTTTGTCCCTGGGCCTCCGCTGAAAAAGGACTATTTCTCCAGATGGACTTTCCCTGTAAACAAATGTAAAATAAATAAATAAATAAATAAAATAAACGGAATAAGAAATAAAAGAACACAAAGGATGCAAAATAAATTATTTTAATACTTGTCTGGACAAAAAGAAGGAAAATGTAGGTTGCAGACTAACTTCTGAGACGAACAAAGAGTGAATGCAAATTGGCTGTCATACATAGCAAGAATTCATGGAGGTCAAGTCCTGACCTGTGTGATATGAAGTGAAATAAAAAGGAATTTGTGGAGTTACAACAGGTAAATACATTTTATTTATTCTCAATGAAAATGGGGATAATGTGTGAGATAAAAATACCACACAAACATTTCAGGAGTGAAATGAGATATAAAGATCATTTGGGTACACCTTAACGTTGTAAACATTCTATATGCCAAAGGAGTTAATGTTTCACTATGACATGTATAACCAATCTGTTTCCAGGTTGGGGAATAATTTGTTTAAAGGCTGTTAGTTGTAGGGTTTATAATTCTCATCTTGCAATGCTTCATGTGTAGGACATTTATAAAATAGGTATAAGGGAATTAAAAATAATGATAAAAGATGTATGTACGTACATACATGGAGTGTGATTCAAGCACTCTAGCCAATAGGTGTGTTTTTAACCTAGTGTTCATTTTTCCTACACCTTATGCCTATTCTACTCAGTTATTTATGTGTGTACATCTGAAGATAGAATGATCAGATAGTTACTGGAAGTAGATTAAACTCAGATGCCCTATACCCCAGTTTCTTAAGTAAATAAATACTTGATTGATTGAATCCCTATTTCTTTTACCAGAAACCACCTTACAAGAAGGGACAATAGCCTGCACAGGTCCCCGAGTCAAGCCAATAAATTACTCCAGTTCAGAGAAACTGACTGGAAGTTAAATGTTTAGTTTTCTGTCTCCTTTTGACAGTAAAATAAGGGCAAACAGACCTAGTATTGCTAGCAACAGCTTCCCAGGCAGGGTCGGCCTTAGGTCTAGTGGTGCCCTAGGCAAAAGGGTTCCACAGTGCCCCTCACACCACCTGATGTCCCCATCTTGATCTATTTACACCATCCAGTTTACCGGAAAAATGCCCCTGCTAGAGAGGTGCCATAGGCGGCGCCTAATTGGCCTATTACTGGGGCTGGCTATGTTCCCAGGGATAGCAGCACATTTCCATGCTCCTTCTCTCATGGCTAACAGTGGCTGTCCCTTGTGGCCGTATGGACAATATCAGAGGAATTTGACCAAAAAAATCAGTGTTGTGAGGAACCAGCTTTGACAACTCCACAGACACCATCTATGGCAAATTGCATACCGTCTGTGACAGCAAAGGCTGCTTAGCTAACTTTTACTTTTCATTGCTGGAAGAAGATCCATCCGAGGAACTGCTACTTGGTTCCAGGTTCAAGCTGAAAAAGGTACTTATTTTCCTTATTAATTTCCTGTTTTAATTACTAAAACTGGAAAGTAATAAAGTAACTTTCCCACAGAAACTCAATAAAAAGCTCTTTAAACACTTTCCCCACCCCCAAAAGGAAAATAAACAGATTTTTCTCTACAGAAAATAGTAGTGTTAAACAACTTTTTTACCACAATAGTAAAAATGCACTCCCATTTAAAAGTACATAAAAGTCACAAGACGCCAATAAAATATTTTACCTTAGCTTAAAAGTAGTTGTTTTTCAGGGTAAAATTTTATTTAAACAGCTTAAAAAGCAATGTGGAAGATTTTTTTCCCCAAAGTGATCTTATCTTTTCAGCAATGGAACAGCATTAGCCAACAGCTGATCCTCAGAAGCCTACAGAGGAACACTTTACTTGGTGTCAGGAATGCTCTGAAGGGCTTAGTGTCCAAACCTGTCTTTTTAGTTAGCTCAGTTCAGCTCAAGCTAATGGTTTAGGAATGTGAAAGGTGCCTGGAAGCTTTGAAAGCAGACAGGCTGTTATATCCTATACAGTACATAACCTATATAGGTTACGCTTCTGCAGCAATAATCAATATGAAGAACATCTGGCATTCCTTAGAAAGGATAAAGCACAAGGATGACCTGCGCTACCTTCCAGAGTCTTTAGAAATCTAGCTAGTGTGTTAGCAGACCGTATGACAGAGATCTACAACAGACCACTGGTTATTATGGAAGTGCCAGAAGACTGAATAACAGCAAATGGAATAGGAAAAAGCCTATTAACTTAACAGCAGTGGCTGAAAATGAATCCCCAGAAGAAAGCTGGTAAAATTACTAAACAACCATCTCCAGAAGAGCAATCTGCATAGATTCATAACCAGAAGGAGCTGTTAGTTAAACCTGATCTAGTTGTATAACTGATTTACAGGTTAAGTTGATAGGGGGCATAACAGCCATAGTTTATCTAGATTTCATCAAGGGCTTTGACTCAGCCAACGAAGGTTCACAGGAAAACTGGAGGGGTTGGGGTAAGATCATAACTGAGGAGCTCGTTGAATGGTAGAGCACAAAGGGTTGTGATGAGAGGGACAATGTCAGGAATTAGGAAAGTGACCAGTGGAGTACCACCGAGTTTGTCCTGGGTCCATCGCTCTTCAATATATTTGTCTCACACACATTTGAGAGAACAGAAAACAGGATCAAACTCCTTGTTAACAACAAATATGAGTGTAGCAGTTGTGAGTGGGGGGAAGGAGTCCAGGGTAGAATTTGGAAATTCTAAAAAAAAAAAAAAAGTTAAGGTTCAATACAAACAAATGCAAAATGCTGCACTTAATCTACAACAGCCCTGATGTGAAGTGTCAGCTGGGGAGAATGGAACCAACGTGAAAAGAGCAGGACAAGGACCTGGGAATGTGGATCACTCCTGGAATGAACTAACAGGAGCAGAGTGAGAGGACAATGACAGCAATAAACAATGCTGGTGTGTATCCTCAGGGATATAAGGTCTAGACGAAAACAGGTAAAGCTTCAATTCCACAGAATACTCATCAGATCATATACTGATTATGTGTGCAGTTCACGAGGCCATACAAGGTAAGTGACAACAAGGCTGTTGGGCAGAATGTAAAGCAAAACTACCAGAAAGATCCATGGAATGGAGAGGAAGTCATATTATCAGAGACTAGAGAAGTTATAGCTGTTCTCAGCTGAGACCAGAAGAGACAGTGGGAACATTACACTAGCATATAACATCAAGTTAGGGTTTTATAAGGGAGTCATCCTGAACAAGAGGATGGGTGAGGTGCACAGGCTGCAGATTGTGGGGGCTAACTACACCCTGGATCTCTGAAAATGTTTCTTTGCCTAGAGGGTTTAGACTCATGGAATGGACTGTTGAAATGGATGGTGGATAGGTAATCTACAGAGGGATTACATAAGGCTTTGGACAGATGGAGAAATGGTAAGGGAGAAGAGAGAAATGGAGAGAATGTTAAATGTAGCTAGAAGACAAACTAAACAGGTTTATTGTCTTCTTCTGCCATCAAGCAAAAGTAACAATTATTTTGATTACTAATTGAATGTGCGACTGGCTCCAGGGCACAGAATCATAAACTCTTACAACTCATAAGTCAAGGGCTGAACAGCTAGCCTGGCCCGAGTGATGTAACAGCAAGCCCAGAAAATATGTGCATAAAGAGCTAAATTTTGCTTGCCCATCCTGGGGATTGCAACTAGGTTTCACAGCCTGAGTTTCGTATTCTGGAGGAGAGTCTGTAGAATTCTGCCAACAGAACAAAGGGCCACTGGTGGGGAGTACAGTAGCTCGGCTGCACTTATGGAAGCATGCATCCAAGGTCAGTGCTGAAGGCCCTGATTTGGTACTGCACATTGCTGTCCAACCACAAAACAAGGGAATTTAGGGCCAAAATACCTTGACCAACCAATCCCAATACCTGCTTATCCTCTGACCCTCACTTCCACAATCTGCCACAATAGGTGAAATTTAGGAATAAATAAGATCATAGAGAAGTTAAATAGGGCTTAATGGTCAGGGCTGGGAAATGTCATAAAAGGCACATAAAAATTACTAAATGAAGGTGTGTAATTGTGGCCCTAATATACATTGTTTGAAAAAGTGAAGGATGGGCAGTGATAGTTCATACACTTCATACTACAGTGACACTGAGCATCAATGGATCCAATGCACAGCTACTGATGTAAGTGATGGGAGGATAAACAGTAACATGAACAGCTGCAGTATAAAAGGAATGTAGTTCAGTCTCGGTGCACAAAAACATTCAGGTAATGAGGAAACAGGATAAGGAAACAAAGTCAGTCAGAGCTTGCTGTGAGCTCAACAGATGTGAAACACTTAACAGGAGGGTTTATGAGACCAGGGTTCTATTCTCTGCCACTGTCACTCATATTAACACTTTTTTTCTGCATAGACCAGAGGATATTTTCTAAGTTCACTCTGTATTTGTGTCCCACCACAAACAAACATATGGAAATAATTTAAGTGTTTGGTTTATGGTGAGCTACAAGTCCAAGTACATTAAAATGGCAGCTGTCTCCCACAAGTGTTGTAAAAAAAAACACACTGGCACAGATCTTACAGTGTATTGTGAGTGCTACTACTGCATATGGAGGGGTAATGGCTGGCATTTTCTGAGTATTATTATTGATGTCATATTTTGTTTGCTTATTCATTTTTTATCATTTGTTTTTTTGGTTCAATACACTTCAGGGAGATGGTTCATTTATAAAGGGTTGACATACAAACGCATAAAAAACTGAGATTAAAAACATATGAGTTTCTTTAAATCCAGCATTAATCTGAGCAAAGGATAGCAATGATTACACAACAAATAATCATTCATAAGAGTATGTGATTATATTATTAGTTTGAGAACAAACATCCTGTTAAAGAGCATTATTAAAAAGCATTCATAAATGTGTAAGAATTTATTTTATTTTTATTTATTTGCAGTTTGTTAACCGGGAAAGTCCATTGGGCCAAAATGAGACCATTTTCAATAGAGGCCCGGGGAGAAAAGCTCCACATATAATTATTACAAAGCTAATATCAACAAAATTAAGTAGCATACAATTTTCAAAATTACTAAAACACAATAATATAGAAGACAGAATAACATTTGAGCAAGGTGTTGTAACAGAGCATTGAATGAAATTAAAACAAGTATTTTGCAGTACATAAGTATAATTTGGAGTGCAGGCACTTATGCACTCAAAGTTTCATGAGGTGAGAGGTAGGAAGAATTAGAGCAAGAGAGTAGAACAGTGAAAGGTGAATAGGCTGAGTTATGAGAAAGGAAAAGGGAATGCAAATGAAATAAAGGAAAAAAGGGAGAGGGTGTGAAAATGAAATGAAATAAAAAAAGGAGAGGGAGTGCAAATGAAATGAAGGGAGTCACTACAGTGAGTTATGAGAAAAGAAAAAGGGAGAGGGAGTGCAAATGAAATGAAGGAAAAAAGGGAAAGGGAGTGCAAATGAAATGAAGGAAAAAAGGGAAAGGGAGTGCAAATGAAATGAAGGCAAAAAAAGCGAGAGGGAGTGCAAATGAAATGAAGGGAGTCACTAGAGTGAGTTAAGAAAAAGGAAAAAGGGAAAGGCAGTGCAAATGAAATTAAGGAAAAAAGGGAGAGGGAGTGCAAATGAAATGAAGGAAAAAAGGGAGAGGGGGTGCAAAGGAAAAAAAAGGAGAGGGAGTGCAAATGAAATGAAGGTAGTCACTACAGTGAGTTATGAGAAAGGAAAAAGGGAGAGGGAGTGCAAATGAAATGAAGGAAAAAAAAGCAAGAAGGAGTGCAAATTAAATGAAGGAAAAAAGAGAGAGGGAGTGCAAGTGATATGAAGGAAAAAAAGCAAGAAGGAGTGCAAATTAAATGAAGGAAAAAAGAGAGAGGGAGTGCAAGTGATATGAAGGAAAAAAAAAGCAAGAAGGAGTGCAAATTAAATGAAGGAAAAAAGAGAGAGGGAGTGCAAGTGATATGAAGGAAAAAAGGGGAAAGGGAGTGCAAATGAAACGAAGGGAGTCACTAGAGTGAGTTATGAGAAAGGAAAAAGGGAGAGGGAGTGCACATGAAATGAAGGAAAAGAGGGAGTGCAAATGAAATGAAGGAAAAAGGGAGAGGGAGTGCAAATGAAGGGAGTCACTAGGGTGAATTTTGAGAAAAAAAGGATGTGGGAGCAGAAATGACAGAGAGAGTCAGGTGAGGTGACAGCATAAGCATTCACAGTGAGAAGAGAGATGGGAATGGAGCATGGTCTTGAAGGTGGAGTGGTTTTGGGTGATTCGAATGTGAGGGGGAAGTGATTTGAATGTGAGGGGGAAGTGAATTCCTTAGGCGAGCAAGGGAGAAAAACAGGAGAAATTGCCCAGGTGCACGCAAGGGTTTGTACACTTCGAGGAGGTTCTGGTTACTGGACCTTTACAGTCTGTCAGAATAATGCAAGGTGAGTATGGAGGAGAGGGAAGGGCAGTTAGAGGGTTTGAAAATGAATTTGCGAGCAGTTAACAGTTGAATGCAAGAGAGATAGTAGGGGAGTTCCAGCCAGTTCAAAGAGTGGAGTGCATCACAGTGGTGAGAGGAGGATTTGGTCCCATTAGCAAACTAGAGAGGGGATGAGGTAGGAAATAGACAGTATATGTTTGGAAGAGGGAGTGAGTTAATGGCTGGAACAATACAGCATTCTGAGCTTTTGGCGTGTTTTCTTAACACTAGTTTGTATATAAATGTCAAACTTTAAATGTTCATCAATGATAACACCTACAAGTTTTGTACGGGAGACTATTTCAGTGGGAATCTTATTCTGACTATGGAGAAGGATTTTTTATCAATAGAGGTGTTTTTAGATGGGGTAAAGATCATGATTTTGGTTTTGGATGCATTGAGAGCAAGGTGATTTTTCAGCATCCAAGATTCAGTACAAGAGAAGGCATCTTGTGTTAGTTGCATGAGTTCGGGGAGAGATTGAGCATAGCAAATTATGGTGGAATCGTCCATGTATTGGACAAGTTAGGTATTAGGAATGCACAGATAAAAATTATTAATGAAGATGTTAAAAAATAAGGGACCCAGTATTGAGCCTTGTGGAACTCCTGTTGGAGTGTGAAGTAAGGAAGAGGTATAATTGTTCCACTTGACAGCTTGCTGTCTATTAGAAAGTTAACTGGAAAACCAGTTAATAGAGGAGGTGGAGAGATTGAGAAGACAGAGTTTGGACAAGAGAAGGTTGTGGGGAAACAGTATCAAAGGCCTTTGATAAGTCTAGGAGAAGGGTAGATAATGTTGCCAGAGTCTCAGGCATGGCTGATGATGTCAACGAAGGAGAAAACGGCAGTGGTAGTACTATGTCCAGGTCTAAATCCATGTTGAGTTGGAGAAAGAAGTTTATTGTCTAGGAGGTAGGGAAGGAGTTGTAAGTGTATCCATTTTTCAAGGGCTTTTGAGATAGGGGGCAGGATGGCTATAGGACGGAAGTTGAAAATTTCAGTATTGTTGCCTCCTTTGTGGAAGGGAGTGATGAACGCTTCTTCCAGAGGAGGGGTACATAGAATTCCTGGATTGAACGGTTGAAAAGTATGGCGATGGGAAGGGCTATGCCACTGGCAGCTAACTTGAGAAAGTTAGATGGAGGGTTGTCTGTGGCATGAGAGCATGGTTTTAGTAGAATTTTTTTTATGGTGTGTAGAGAGACAGTTTGTATGGTAAAGGGGGAGAGATGAGTAGTGCTGATATCAGTGGGAGTAGAGTTGAAGGTGTGGGATCAGGGTGGAGTAGAATTGTTATTGAAGAATGATGTGGTGAGCTTGGCTATTGAATCAATAAAGAAAGAGTTGAATTGGGTAGCTAAGATATGATCTGGCAAGTTAGGGGCGGGGCAGGGCAGGGATTGTTTTTTTTTGCCGGGAGACAACAGATATACTGTAACAAAATTTTTGGGGATTGGATCTATGATTATTTTGAAACTTGGAGTAGTAGGACTTTCAGTCTAAATCAATTTGTTTTTTCACTTTATTATGGAATTGCTTATACTCAGTAAGGGTGTTAGGTGTTTTAGATTTATGGTAACAGTTCCAAGATTTATCTCGGAGATGCATGAGTGTAATAGTTGCTTTAGTTAGCCAAGGGGTGGATTTGGTTTTGATTCTTTTAGTTCTAGGGGGAGCAAAGCTATCTAGTAGGTAATTGAATGTAGTATTGAGGTATGTAACAGCTTTTACAGGGTTCCAGTTCATATATTTTAGTGAGTCAGAGAAAGCTAGAAGGCTGAAGTTTTTTAGGGTATAACTTGTGATGTAGTTGTGGTGAAGATGGAGGGAGGATGGTGAGAAATGAGCAAAGGCAGGGAGATGATCACTGAGGGAGTTGGGTAGGGTGCCGCTGTCAGAAATGGAGCTGGGGTGAGAAACTAATATCCAGTCCAGAATGTTACCAGAGTCATCTTTATTAAATCTGGTAGTAGAGGTAATTCTGGGTCTATATCATTTCATTGAAAAGTCATTTCATTGAAGCTTAATTCATGGACACATATTCACTGAAAGCTCATTTCAATGAAAACTCAACTCACTGAAAGCTCACTTCAATGAAAACCCATTTCACTGAAACTCATTTTGTTGAAAGGTATATATGGCCTTTTCCCCACTGTTCCGTGATCCTGGAGTTAGTATATAAAGTAAGGGGGGTGTGGGGGGCATAGCCCCCCACATACTGTAAATATTTTAAAGCATATAGATGGATACTTACAAGTGTAATGAAATAATTTTTCCAGAAGACAACATATAACCAATGTGGGGGGCTTTGCACCCCACACACCCCAAATGTGGGAGGCTGTGCCCCCCCACCTCCTTACTTCATATACTAACTCCAGGATCACACAAAAGTGGGGAATAGGCCATATATACCTTTCAAAGAAATGAGTTTCAGTGAAATGGGTTTTCGGTGAAGTGAGCTTTCAGTGAATTAGGTTTTCAGTGAAGTGAGCTTTCAGTGAATATGTGTCAATGAATTAAGCTTCAGTGAAATGAGTTTTCAATGAAATGATATAGACCCGGTAATTATTTGGGTGTAGTTGTATAGGTTTATATTCTTGAGATGATGTAGGTGATTGAATAGAAGTCCAGTTTATATTTACATCACCTAGGAGTATAGTTTCATTGCTTATGCTAGATGAGAACCAAGACAGGATATCTTCAAGAATGGGGATGTTATTTCCTGGTGGAATATAAAGAGCAGCTATACATATGTTTTTGTGGTTATTAATTTTCAGGAGGGCCAGAGTTAATTCAGCTATTGTGAATTTGGGTATAGGCTTGGTAAAGGGTATCACTGTTAGGGAGGAGAAGAAAAGTATGGCTAATCCACCGCCTTTCTTTAGAGTTCCGCAATTTTTTATGAACTTGTAGTTGGGAGGGGAAATTTTGGAATCTTTTATGTGAGATTTTACCCATGTTTTGGAGAAAGAGAGAATGTCAGGGTGGTAATGGGATAGCCAGGCATGAAGGGTAGGAAGTTCATTGCATAAACTTTGGGTGTTAATAGTAGCAAAAAGAAGAGATTTATGGTGAGAAAAAAGAAGTTTTGTACTTACCATAATGTTCCATGTGAGTTGTTCATCTCGCCTTCATTCTTTGCTGATGGGTTCGGAGCTGATCCTTCAGCTCCGAGTTGGCACATACTGCAAAGCTCGAGGATTTCAAGTAGCTCGAGGCCAAGTCCCTATCTCATGATGCACCACGCGCTACCTCAGATCTTGTTTGCTGCATAAAATAATACCATATGTCATTCTATAACTCCATAAGAGAGAAAGCATAGAATGGTTGAGTGACCAGGAAGGATCTAGCATCTTGGTCTTCTGAAAGCCCAGGAGGGGTAGGAAGGAGGGACATGAGAATGAAGGTGAGATGAACAACTTACATGGAACATTATGCTAAGTACATAACTTCTTTATGTTTGTTCTATCTCGACGTTCATTCTTTACTGATGGGTAGCGTCCCAAGCACCATCAACCTCGGGTGGCTCACAGGAGTATATTTCTTAGGACCATGGATCTAAAGGAGGCCCTGTGAACTTTGTAATGAGTGATAAAGGTATGAGGGCTTCACCAAGTGGCTGCTGCGCAAATGTTATCAACAGGAAGTCTGGCAGAAAAGGTAGATGATGCAGAAACTGCTCTGGTTGAATGAGCTTTAATTTTATGCTGCAAGGGCATATTGGCAACTGAATAGGCAAAGGTGATGCAATCAGATAACCATTTAGACAGAGTTGTTTTAGCCACTGGCATACCCTTCCTGGAATCTGAGAATGAAACAAAAAGCTGGTCTGATTTCCTGAAATCTTTGGTTCTATCCAAATAAAATCTGAGCTGTCTGTGAATGCCAGATTTGTGCAGCATGTACTCTAAATTGTCGAAATGGTTGGGGAAGAAAACTGATAAATCAATAATTTGGTTGAGATTAGTTTCAGTGGGTAAGAAAGAGGGGTTTGTTCAAAGTGAGATTCTGTCAGCATGGAAAATCAAATAAGGAGGCTTAATGGACAAGGCCTGAAGCTCTGACACTCTGCGGGCAGAAGTAATAGCCACTAAAAAGATGGTTTTTCTATGACAAAAAATTGATGTCACATGAGGAAGTTGGTTCAAATGATGGAAGAATTATGCAGGAAAGCATAAAATTTAGATTCCATGGAGAATAGGGAGATTTCACATGTGGTCTAATATGAAAGGTCCCTTTGAGAAAGGCTTTGGACAATTTGGGACACAATATTCAATCCTTCAAATCCCAGATGAAAGTTAGAAATGGCAGCTAGTTGAACATGGACTGTTGCTGCTGCAGCTCCTTTATTAAATATCATGGTTACGAAATCTAGAATAGAGTCCGTAGGGACTTGGTAAGGATCAACATTGTTTTTAGAGGCCCAAATAGAAAATTCTTTCCATTTGCTGAGGTACAGCTTCCTCGTAGAGAATTGATGAGATGATAGGAGAATTTGCTTCGTCTCACTGGAAAGGTTATGAAACCTGGCTATGATGGGAATTGGAGCAGCCAAGCTGTCAGCTTCAGGGACTGCAGAAAGGGATGAAGTTCCCCCTGATGAGTGCATCAGAAGGTCTGGAACTGGGTCCAGAATCCAGGAGTCCTCCAAAAGATGAAGTTGAAGGAAGAGGAACCAAAGCTGATGACGCCAATAGGGAGCTATTAGAATGATGGTCCTTCCCAGGGCTTTGGCTTTCTGTAATACCTTGGGTATCAATGGGATTGGTGGGAATACGTAAGAGGAGACCCTGGGGCCAATCGTGAATGAATGCATCCCTTGGGGGGTTCACCCAGAGGGGTAATCAGGGCAAAGTAGCTTCTGCATTTGGTGTTCATGTGACTGGCAAAAAGGTCACAGCAAGGCTGGCCTCACCTGCAGAATATCCTGTCTGCTATTTCCATCTTGAGGGACCACTCGTGGGGCAATAGAATTGCTCTGCTCAACTTGTCTGCTATCACATTGGATTTCCCATTTCTATACTCTGAGGGCCTCGCAACAAAGGGGGTAAGATTTGGTTCCTCCTTGTTTGTTCAAATACCAGGCCACTGACATGTTGTCCATCCGAATCACAATTGTACCCAGAGGAAGAGAGTCCTGGAAGTACTGAAATGCCAAAAGTACTGCTCTCATCTCTAGGACATTGATATGCAGATGTGTCACTTGATTGGTCTATGTGCCTTGGGTGTCTTTCCCTGAAAATGGCCCCCCCACCCTATCAAGGAAGCACCCATGGTCACTGTGGCCACTGGAGGGGGTAGCACAAATGGGAGTTCTATTGTAACATGAAGTGAGGTCAACCACCACTGAAGGTCCTTTTTGCAGGTATTTGTGATCATTATCATGTGAGACATGGGAAGGTCTTGGTAATACCAGTGAGTGAACAACAGCCACTGTAGTATCCGCATGTGCATATGACCTAGTGGTATGGCTAGAATTGCTGCTGCCATCATACCTAACAATTTCAGAACTTCTGATGCTGCTGCTTTGTTTTTGGATATTAGAATGCAGACATGCTGACGGAGAAGTAAGACTCTTTCTACTGGAAGTCTTAGCATGGTGATGGTGGTGTCCAGTTCTGCTCCAATAAAGACAATATGCTGCGATGGCGACAAGGCAGATTTTTCTGAGTTTATTGTAATGCCCAGCTGATTGCAGAGTGACAGAGTGGACTCCCTGGCCTGAATGAGTTGTTGCCTGGTGGTGGTAAGGAGCCAATCATCTAGGTACGGAAGCACCTGGAATCCTAAACGTCTCAGGTGAGCCGTGACCAATGCCATGCATTTGGTGAACACTCTGGGGGCTGTGAGACCAAAGGACAGGGTTCAAAACTGGTAATGATTGACTCCCAGACGGAAGCGCAGATGATCCCTGGATGGCCTGGCCATTTTTATGTGGTAGTACGCATCCTGGAAATCTATAAAGCACATCCAATTGTCTTTCTCTAGGAAGGGAAGTATTGACTGAAGTGTGACCATCCAAAACTTCCCTTTCTTTACAGATTTGTTTAGCCTGCTGAAGTCCCCCGTCTTTTTTGGAACTAAAAAGAATCTCGAGTAAGCTCCAGATACTGTCTGGTCTGCTGTGACTGGTTGGATGACTCTTTCTTAGCAACATCTGAACCTCTACTGTTGCTTGTTCCCTGTAACTGGGTGGAACGTTCGGGATATTCCTTGTCAGTGGAGGGGGTGTGGTGAAAGGGATGAAGTATCCTCTGGAAATGATACTTTGTACACAGTTGTCATTTGTTATTTTGAGCCAGGCGTCTGGGTACAAAGATAACCGACCCCCAACTGCCTCCAGAGCAGGACAGTCAGGCCTCCTTTCAGGGGCGCTGGTAGGGCTTCCCAAAGAGGTGATCTCTGTTGCCCTGGTGTTGCGGACCCCCTCTGCCATGAGGGCGGCATCTTCCATTATTGCCCCCTCCTCTGCCCGTGGAGGGGGGGGTTCACCAAGTGTCTCCTGAAAGGCTCCTTGGACTTTTCAGAACCACATTTTTCCTCCCCCTTTGACCTTTGGGGTAGGGTCTGTTAGGGGTGGAAAAATGGACCCAAGATGGCAGACAGTCTTTCCATCCTACTCACCCCTGGTTAAGGTTTCCTTGACTTTAGGCATGAAAAGGGACGAGCCATCAAAGGGAGTTTTCAAGAAGGATGACATGAAGGGCACCGCAAAGGAACACAAGTGCATCCAGGAGTGTTTCCTAAGAGCAACTCCTGTACCCGCTGCCCTACTCGTTCCATCAGCTGCATATGAAATGAAGCACATGGATGAGTTCATTGATTGAATTGAGGGTCACAAGCTGAGTGGCAACTTTGTTTGTAGCTCCTGTAGTTACTGTACCCTGAAGAGCATCTCCCAGCTCTTTAAGGAGATCTCTTTGTAGTCTAGTAAAATGGGTTAAATAGTTAAGCAAACGAAGAGCAAAAGTCGCTGAAGTAAACAAGCGTTTCCCATATCTATCAATGATCCTGGAGTCTCTGTTAGGAGGATGGATAGACGAGGAAGTTTCCGACATTTCCTTTTTGGTGGCTGCCGTCACCACCATGGCATTAACTGGCACACCTTTTGTCAAGAAGGTTTTATCTAGGGGGGCAGATATGAAATTAGGCATCCTAAGGAATGGCTCTATAGTATGCGGAGACACTCATGCCTTTTGTGAGACCAGCTGCATCAGCTCATCGGAGGGCAGAGACACCCAAGAGGTGGAGGACTGAGACCCGAAAGCCTTCAGGAGGACCAACTCGTCCTCAGTAGGGTTGGTGGACTGCCAGTCAAATCTCTGTCTAAGGATTTCCAGTATCTCAGCAAATGAGATATCTTCAGAGGGGGACTGTGAGGACCCTTCTAATTCATCCAAGTCAGAGTCAGATGTTAATGACTCCTGAGGGCAGTTTAAATGTTTCCTCTTACACACACTCTTCCTGGGAACCTCATTAGTGGGAGCTTCTGGGGAGGTCTTGGAAGAGCATGGGCCATCGAATGGGGCTTCCTGAGGCTCTGGGTCTCTGCGCTTAGCAAGTTATCTGTGAGGCAGAAGCAGACACAGGCACTTTAGGGGATGAAGAAGCCAGACCCAAAGTTGAGGATGTCTTGGGAGACATAACTCTCCTCATGGCTTCAAAGGCACCTCTGCTCTGATGTGAAGGGACCGAAGGATCTGAGGAAACTGTTGATACCCCTGGCACCAGGACAGTGGGCTCTGTGCCAGAAGTAGCAGCCAAGCTCATCTGAACAGAAGCCCAGAGAGGCATAGTTGGAACTGACAAGTCAGTTCGTCTATCCTCCCCAGACCCGACCAGAGTGTGTCGGCTCCTAGAGTCCTCAATCGGTGCAGAAGACATCAGAGTGAACAGAACCAAAGACATTGGAGCAGCCGTCGGCTCCAAAGGCTCCACAATCAGCAGGTCCAACTCCTCTGGCTCCAAAGGACCGGTATGGCTCGGAGGAGGAAGAGATATAACTGGCATAAGGGTCTTCAGCTCAGAAGCTGCCTGGGTTGGATCCAATAATTTGGCAAAGGCCGGTGCCTGTAAAAGCTTCTGCACCAACCGATCCACATCCAAATCAGATAGGCTTACAGAAGATCAAGATGATCGGACTGATGGTACCGACTGGAGAAGAGGCGATTTAGGTGTTTTGGATACCGGTTCCAAGACCGGGTACCAGCTCTGAAAAGAGAAGACAGTCGGTTCCGAGACCTGTGGAGCCGATGTCATAGACTCTCTAGATTTTTTCGATTTTTTTGAATCTCCAGAAGTCTTGGATGACTGAGGATTTACTACAGCCATCCTGGTCACTGAAAGCCTCCAGAAGGAAGGTTTTAACAAACCCCTATCAATAACCTTCATTTTTCTCTCTTGGAAGTCTCTAGAGGAAAAGGAATGAAATATAGCACATCTCTTGTAAGTGTAAGGCACCCAAGCAGTAAACACAATTCACATGGCAGTCTGTAACTGACATCTTCTGCCCACATTTAGGGCATTTTTTAAACCCTGACTTAGGGTGCTTGTCCTGGTCATCAGCCATGACAGAATATTGGACACATCCAACAACAACAACAATATCAATTAGCCTTCTAACAAAAAACAGGCTAACTATAAGCACACAGACACACACACAAGCCTTTTAAACTAAGGCTAACTATAAGCACCAATAAGCCTTTAAACAAAAAGCAGGCTAACTATCAGCACAAACACACACATGCCTTTTAAACTAAGGCTAACTATCACTACTAATAAGCTTTATAAAAACAGGCTAAATATATGCACACAAGTCTAAAGTTAAACCTAACAAGTAAATTCACACTAAGTAATTACACAATAGTATTTTAACAATATATGTGACAAACGGTCACGGAATAAAGAATGTTTTAGTCAGAGAAGTTAAATAGGCCTATAAGAAAAACGAGGCCAAATATACAGCTAAGAAACAGCACACAGGGAAGGAAACTCTATAGATAAAGCTTTAAGAGCTTATCTAACCTACATATCTATCTACTATAGTGAAAAACTAACAACAATATTTGTAAAATAGTAAAGTATAGATCTGAGGTAACTCAGGGTGCATAATGGGATAGGGACTTGGCCTCTAGCTACTTGAAATCCTCGAGCTTTGCAGTAGGTGCTGACTCGGAGTGGAGGGATCGGCTCCGAACCGATTAGTAAAGAATGAACGGCGACATAGAACAACTTCTCATGACAAGTTAGGGTTAGAAGCATTGATGACAAAGGGTCCAGGATTAGGATGTATGTCGCCAGAGAGGATAGAGATTAGTTGGAGTAGGAGGAAGAAATTGATGGATTAGCAAAAGCAAGCTGTAGGCATGGTAATGAATACATGCAACTTGTCTTTAAAGGACCTCAAGTGTGGTGCTTATGTTAGGTCAGCTGGGAGTTTGCAGGAAATAGGTGGGGCTCTGAAACCAAAGAAACACTGTTACCAAGATAAACGCAGCAAACACAGAAGAGAGCAAAGGAGATAACTAAGCACTCATAGTATTAGGTGCTTATCTGAGTATCTAGAAATGAACAGGAAGGGCTTGGCTGAAGACTTTGTATGTGTGTCTGTGTGTGTGTCTGTGTGTGTGCGCGTCTGTCTGTGTGTGTGCATCTGTGTCTGCGTGTGTCCAGCAAATGAAACTAACTTTTAAATGCATTTTACTCTGCTGATTTTACAACTCACTCTTTTCATAAACATGCACATTTGTTTACCATTTTGTTTTACTGTTTCATGGATATTACTTATTAGTTTTGAGATGACCAAAATATTCAAACACTTGGGGGGGGTTGTCCCCTGCCATGGCTTATTAAAACAGCAATTACATGTTCATACAATGTGTGTACTTAAGTTTTTTAATGTAATGGATAGAATATATAGCATATACTTTTAATAATAAAGATGTTGTACAGGGGACTGAGACAGACCAACTGGGCGAAGGTAAGAAGACAGTAAAAGTAACCCAGCAACCATGGTGAATGCATTGTTTGATTTAGGACAACAAATGGAATGATAAAGCTACTAGGAATAAGATAAAGAGCTTTGGAAGCAGCTGCATCTAGGGAATATAACTGAGCTGTCCAAAGTAATGTCCAGATATTTACAAGGATATATGTATTCGTTTTTTATGTACAATTTGTTGACAGGGTTAGCTCTACTGGGCAGTGCTCATTTTCAGAGGGACCCAGAAAATAACATAAGTGAGACACACACACAAAAGAAATGATAACAGACTTTAAATGATAGTTTCATATAGGTAAAATTTCAGTTGAAAAGAATGAAAAAATGAGAATGAATAAGCTTTAGCACAGGACAATAATACATTATATTTCCAAAAACATTAAAAAAAAAAAAAAAAATTACAGATTTAGCATCAATCATCGGTATGGAACGAGATACTTGGTAGTTCTACTTGTATTGTAAAGAATGGTCTACACTTCTTGTTTCAAGGCTTCTGCATACTGACTAAAGCCTTTGCTGCTCCCATAGTACCATTTTGAGGCAAGGTTCAGTAAAATTCTCAAATGTATCAGCATCAAAACAGAAACAAATTAAGGTAGCTCTACTAAATGTCAGAAGTCTAAACACACTGCCCACCCATGAGGTACTCCAGCATTTGAAAGGCAATCACTGAAACTTGGTTTAAATGCCTAATCCCCAGAAAGCACTCCCTCCATATCTGGGTTTAAAACTTACTGTGCCTTCAGATGCAGTGGCAACTGTTTTGGTGTATCCATGTTTGTCAGGGACCATATCCGCCACTACACAGATTTCCAGAGACCCACAAATTGAACTTATCAGACTTCAAATCACACTAAACAAACTCAGCTATCAGTTTACTGCCTGGTGCAGAACCCCTTTCTTTGACCCCAGATGTTCATGCCAGGTTCCTGTGTGTCATGGATGAGCTCCCTATAAATAAGAACTTCATCATTCTGACTTTAACCCATAAAATGAATGAAGTACTTACACCTCCATAGTAGGAAATACTCTGAAGTTTTGTATACCTAAAAAATAAAATATTCAGTAGACTAAATTAACAGCCCAACTAGAGGACAAACTTTCCTTGACCTTTTACTTAAAAAGGTGGCATCATGGCGTACAACTCCACTAGTAAATCCCTCTCTAAGTCAGTTTATAACTTAGGAATCTTTTCCTCTAAAACTACCTAAACCCCTGAAACCAATATATCAGAATTCAGATATTTCAAATGCACAAATCTCCTCAAACTCTATGATGAACTCACTAAATTCACTTATAAATATCACCCCCAGACACTGTTTCAACAGACAGATTCACCATGGAACTTTATATCCACATAAATGCATGCATAGAATCAACAGTCCCATTCAGACCCAATTATAATGGGAAATTTAAAATAAAACCATCCTGGTGGTCCACCAACATAAATAAAATCTACTATAAAAAGAAGAAAAATCATTAGAATTTACATCAGATCTAAAGACCTCCAAGTCAAGGTAAATATTAAGATTAACTAAATACTTAAAAAAAGACTATTAGATCTACTAAGGTAGCCCGGTAGCCCATGAACTCAGACTGGCAAATGAAGCCAAGAACAATTACAAATCCTTCTTTAGTTATATTTGAAAACTAAGCAGCAGCATTCATCAATATACAGAACATATACTAAATGGCAACATCTGTTGAGACAAAGTGGACATTGCCAATGTACTAGCAAATACATTTGGAGCAAATTTCACTCCTGAGATGATCGTCCACATGTTCTGTTATCCACATATCTCTCATCCCCCTATCATCACTAAAGGAAATGCCATGAAAATGCTGTCTAAGACACAGAACTCTTCCAACATGGAATAAGATAACATACACAGCCGGTTAATAAATAGTGCCAAGCATGCCCTGACAGAACCACTACATGAGCTATTTTAACTTAAGCCTGGCTATATGCTCAATCCCAGATATATAGTACACAGCACTGGTTATGGCACTTCATAAAGGTTACCCCCTGCCACTTAGCCTGATAACTATAGGCCCATCAGCTTGACGACTGTCATTTGTAAGACCTTGGAAAACATTATAACAGACTTGATTAAAACTGACATTAAAAATCCCATTAAACTAGATCTGCAACACTTAGGTTTTGCAAAAGATAAAACCTGGATAATTAACCCGGTAAACTTCCTGGAGATAACCCATGGTGTGGATAGCAATCACACTGAACATGCAGCTTACCTTGGTCTGGCCAAGGCATTTGACACCATTCCCCATGCCAGCATAATCAATAAATTCATTGTGTTACAAATAGATCCCTGTATGGTAAGATGGATAGCAAATAAGCTAAATGACAAAACCCACAGAATACAGGAGGCAGGACCAGTGTCAGAAAACGTGAAGGTGACCAGTGGCATCCCACATGGCTCTGTGTTGGCACAGCTTTTGTTCAGTATTTACTTCTTTGACCTACAGTCCAAAAACACGATTTAGAGCTAACCAAGTTTATAGACTGCAAACTGAAAGTTGTTGTCAAAAGTCCCTGACACAAAAGCCCTACAGCAAAACAGTATAAATTAAAAGTTAAAAACTGTAACATTGTCGCACTTGGCAGACAACTCATTCCCCCAGCAGATAGCACTGACAGCACACCACTTCAAAATGAAAATGTAGTTAGAAACCTGAGAACATAAGTTGATAATTGGCAATGGTTGTCAGGAAATCCTTCTACTTGCCACAGCTGATCAAGAAGGGAATATCATCTGGTTCTAAAGAGGTCATTATCCCCTTGTATTCGGCACTGATCAGACTGATTATAGAATACAATACCTACTTTGTGATGCACTTTACAGGACATGTCAAATAGATGAAAAGATCCCAGACGCTCTGAAAAAGGAGGATAGATTACAGGCTTAAAATACCTAAGCTACCAGAAAAGACTACAAATACGGTCCATTTTTTGTGTGTCACATAAGCTCCTCAGAAGAGACCTATACCTGCCTTTCTAATCCTGGAAGTTAGAGCTTCTAAATGCAAAACATTATTAATAACCAAACTAGAATATGTACTGCTACTCTTAAGAAATGTCTTTAATTCTAATATGAAATGCCTAGAGACAGCCATAAATAGAATTATTGGTATGGGGCAGCATTAATGGACATGCTCCACCTCAGTAAATCTAAATCCCTTAGAGCCACACGCTCGAGGGACTTGAACCTCAGCACAGAAATAAATAGAACTTGCTGGAGGGGCAGATTCACAACCCAGAGGCTCCCTTCGCTCTGGAATAGAATTCCAATTCATGTTAGGCAGAGCACCTCACTGAATCTCTTCAAGAAGAATCTTGATGAGTGGATGGGGGATCGTAGGTTTGTCCCGGGGATTACTTCCGTGTCACTATTAGACAGAGGCACAGTAAACTAAACCTTAAAAAGGGCACAGTATACTCATATCAAGGGGTGGCGTAAGCCAAACAAAATTGGGCTAGGCTTGTAATTGCACCAGGGCAGATAGCCTAGTATGAACCTATGAACCTATTACTGTTTCTCACTTACTAAGGCACATGTGTCGCCCTTTACTGGAAACTCTACCTGAAGAGTGACTTAATCGCTACATAAAATTATTCAGGACTACTTCCCTACACCTGCAAGAGAAATCCCACTATAAGTAAGGTGCTTTTTGTTCTGGTCACAGACAGATAATACTACTCTACAGTTACTCGCACTGCGTTATCTTCATTATTATAGACAAAGTATTCTCCAGCTCTAGTCAAGGACATACAAAGTGCAGTTGAGTGACATACTTACAACAGTAGTTATTCATATAGATACCACTATAACATTAAATCATAACATTTACATATCCTTCTTTGTCCATCTGGCTTTTCCTTCAGGTGTCCCACTCTCCCCTACTAGAAGTAACTCTGGTCTTGCACCTACCTTTGGGTATACCTACATAAAGTGTATGAAACACTCATATGCATATCCAGAAAACTTTCATATATATCCATCTTTGCTATGCACTTTTTCTAATATTCAAGACACTATGGCCTTCACAATGAAGTGTGTTTGTTATATGCAAATTTCCAGTATATTGTGAAATTGAATTATAATAACAAAGCCAATAAAGTACCTGTTAAATACTGGAGAAAGAAATTGTTATAATAAAACTATATTCAGCTCTTCCAGGAGGATGGAGAGAAAATAGTTTTACTGAAAGTGATCCCTGCAAAGATTTTCTGTTATGGTAAGCATCTTACATAAACATTAAATCATTCTAGGAAGGTCACTAAACCTCTCCCTTCCTACCAACTAACATCAGGGTACCCCCCAATGTTCTGTGCTCTGCCCCCTCCTCTTCAATATATTTATCAACAACTTACACCACACCATCCCAGAGTCCTCACTCATACAGCACGCAGATAACTCAACAGTCATCTGCTCAGCTTACTCCCCTTCTGAACTTCTCTTCAAAACTCAAGCTGCCTTCTCTAAAACCGAAACCTGGATGCAAAAGTCACTTGGCCCTAAATGTTACTAAAACTAAACTGATGATCTTCACACCTTCTAGAAACAATGCCATTGATAAAATCTCTTTTTCCATACTCAGCCAAACCAACTCCCCCATCGAAATTGTAACCAATACCAAGCTGCTAGTTGTCACCATTGATGAAAACCTAAAATTTGACATCCATATCCATTCCACCATAAAAAAAAAAAAAACCACTAAAAAATAGGACTCCTCTACAGACACAACTGCTACCCTCAGCCCCTCTACCACACAAACATTAGCCTCCTCCTACCTTCTTCCCTCTCTTTTGTACGGTGCACCTCTGTTAACCAATCTGCAGCTCTGCCTACAAGCCAAACTTGAGTCCTGCTACCATAAAATAAGCAAATTTGCAACCAATTCTAAATACTCTACCCACCACTGCCAATCCCTCCTTTCCTGCTTGAACTCCCCAGCTACTTGAAATTCCTTCAGCTAACCAATGCCCACAAGCTCATCTTCAAACCTTCCAACTGCTCATCTCTCGGTACCGCCTTAATCCCCTATATACCTAACTGTTCTCTCAGATCAGAAAACCAAAACCTCCTACAAATCTACAAACCCTCACACCCTCATGGCCAACTTCTACTATCCTGCTCCATAGCTAAACTATGGAACCCCCCCCCCGCAATATTTCTAATCATACTAACTTTAAATCTCATTTGTTCTCGCATCTATCCTCAAACTGGGCATGTCCATGTCATTCTCCTACACAAGTCCCCCCCATCCCCATACCCTCTCATTACTATCAATTCACCCCACTTTACAGTACTGGTCAATTCTCCTACTGCACCTGGATGACCTTATTAGATATCATTATACCAAATAAAACTTATTTCTGACATCCAACATTTCACATCAACACTCCATTACCTGTATTTCTCCTGTTTTATTACTCAGTCTGTATTATACTGGTTGCCCACCACAACAATTATGTTATACTGCTCTGCATATTTTATGCTGCATTATGCTGTTCTTTGTATGTATGTATGTCATATGAAACTTTTTTGTAATATGATATTTCTTGCCTAACATGGATGTATTTCTAATTGTCTGTAACAAGTTATTGGAGCTTTTCTCCTTGGGCTTCCACTGAAAATGGGCTCTTCTTGGCCCAGTGGACTTCCCCGGTCATCAAACTGAAATAAGTAAATAAACCATACTATCTGGGCATATTCCTAAGCAGTACGTTGTACTGTGGGTGGTGGATAGTTACATGATCCATTGTAGCACACCTGTTACAAACACTGTTTGGCTACTAGACTGTGGAATCAACCTGCAGTGTATGGCAAATGTGTAGACTGTTACCTGTGTTTCAGCATCCAAATTCCCTTGCAGAAATATTTTACAGTAAGCCTGCTGAAGTTTTTGCTGCCCCACTGGAATGGGCTCCAAGTGTTCCTTGCAAAAGTTTATTGTACTTATCACAGCAAAGGGCAATCCTTAAGAGAGGCTCTGCTTACTGACAGCAAGACCTTCTTTTCCTTTCAGATAGAGACAATCAGTTGATCTGTTTTTTTTCTGAACATGCATATAGGATCTATGCTGTAGAAGTACATCTAAGCATATTGAAAAATGCTCTTTTTTTCATAATTTAAATAACAGACCAGTAAGTGGACAGACTGGTTTAATGGCATTGTTGACACAACATCTGGCATGAACTGAAGGATTAGTTTTCATTCAGATGCTTACATTGTGAAACCGCATTTAGGGTGGGTGGGTGAGTTACACTTGAAGGTTTCCAGCTCATATTTTATTCTCTGATGTAACATCTGCCAGAAAAAAGTGTTTTCTAGGAGTAATACTTAACATCTGTTGTGTCTGCTGAATCCAAATGAGACGTGATTAACCTTTCCAATATAAAATTCAAGTCACAAGGTGGGAGACAGACATATCTTCTCAGAGATTTTAAATGCATAACACCTAATGGAATAGGCTGATACACAAAAAGAAACTACAGAAACATGCATTGTGATGGATTAATAAGCTAGATTTAAATGAAACAAGTGGTTTAGGGAATATATGAAAAGTGTTGTGGGCCTAGGCCTTGTATTGTAGTCCAAGTGAATCTCTTACACTTCTGTAAGTAAGATTTCCTTGCATTCTAGCTTTGTTATTGATTTTCAGGATATCAAGGAGAAGGGATCATTGTTGGGAATTAAAATGTCCTCAAAAAGATAGATTTTAAGGTTCTGAGATTGGGATAAATACCACTCAACTGTCCAGATTTTCACAGACTGTTCAAAACTTTGCCTCATATTTTTTGATGTGTTTGTCATAAAATGAGTAATTTTTTGGCAAGTCACTGAGGATTCAAGTCAATAAATAATGGCGTACATTTGTGTTTCAAACTTCATATCCTTCAGAAAATGCATGCCAACACGAAACTGTTATTCTAGCAACTTTCTCAGTTTTTAAGAGAAATACTTGTGGGTCATTGTTCCACCATTAGTTTTGTCTTTGTCCGGATTTCTTACACTTAGAGGTTCAGAAGTATGTTGAGATGAAAGACCCTGCCTTGTTAGTTTGTCAGGAAGAACTTATATAGAGAAAAGAGACGTGAAGGAACAGTGGTCAGGCTCTTTAGAAGAGAAAATGATGGCCGTCGTTGCCACACCTCTCAACGTCTTGCAGCAAGAAATCTGGACAAAGCCATAAATACAAGTGGGACAAAGGTCCAAAAATAGGGACAATTTTTAAATATTGCTCTTACAAACTTAGAAAGTTGATAGATAACATGATTTGCATTAGCATCAATTTTCTGAAGGGTATAAAGTCTGAAACTCAAATGTCTGTCATTATTTTCTAACATAAATCTTTAGTGATTTGCCACTAATTTGACAGAATACCACAATTTTATGGAAAACAGACCAAAAATGCGAAGCAAAAATCTGGACATTCTGTGAACGCCTGTACAGTTGAGAGGTATGACTCGTTGCTAACAGGGAGCTATTAAGATGAGACTGGGCATGTCCTGTTTTTGTTTTTAGTGTCACCCTCTCAATCAGAAAAAATGGTGGAAAGTCGAAGGAATGAGAAAAGTTGTTCATCCTCCAAACTGTCTGGTAAGCAATGAGGGCACAAAATGTTTTGAGGTGATTGCTGAGATGTGTAACAAACAGATACAATTTTGGGGTACCCCAGCTCTATACAATGATTTTAAAGATACATGGATTAATTTTCCATGAATTCAGTTTCCATATGTGAACTAGAGTTATTTTTCTGCTTCTGTAAACCTGGCAGATGTACTGCTGACAGAATAGATTGTGAGGCATACTCCACTTCCAAACCTTTAGTGTGTTTTTGTAAAGATGGGAGGATTTTGTTCTCCCTTGTTTATGTACCACATGGCTGTTGTGTTGTCTCTATTACTTGGAAGATGAGAGGAAGTTGTATAGAAAAACTGTCAATGGCTTGCAGGCAGTTTTCATTTCTTTCAGGCTGCTAGAAAGAAATTTGTCTTGTTGAGGCCAGTTTCCCTGAATGTACAGATAACTGAAGTCAGCTCCCAAGAATTATCTGAAAATCATACCTCCGCTAGAGCTGGTAAGGCCATTCCTATAGACAGGTTGTCTAAACTTGCCCACCACAGGAATTTTCAGGGGGGTTCTTTCTTCATACAGTGGGGAAGAAGAATCAATGTTTCTATGGGGTTTGTAGTCTGACTATAGAGACAACCACTTGCTATGTATGTGGATAACAAGTTAAAACCATTTTACACCATTTACCCCTACATTTTAATAGACTCATGGGACTTCCTGACCAAGTTCAGGGACATAGAATTTAATACAGACTATTTTTTCTTCACAATTGACATTAAAGATTTGTTTAGTATCATTCCCCATGACACAGGGCTGACTTAGTTTGAGCAAGTTATAGTGGATTTTGACTTCCTTTCCCCCTTGGAATTCACACTTGTACTGGAAAACATGGAGACCGTACTTGAGAACAATTGTATATTTTTCCATGGGGAGTATTACAAGCAGATAGGTGGGGTAGCTATGGGGGCCTCTTGTGTCCCATATTTGCCAGTATAGTTCCTTTACACTGGGAACAACATTATGTGTTTACTTCATCATTCTACCAGTATATTAGAAGATTTTCGGTACCTGGACGACATATTTACTGTATGGAAGGGCCCACGGGACACTATAGAAACATTTTTAGATTATATTAACATAACCATTAATTTTCTGGAATTTACATCCAAAGTGGGAGAAAATGAATCTCATTTTTTGGACGTGGACACTCAGGTATCATCAAAAAACTCATCAGCTTGGTAAACCCATACATCACAAGATGGGTTGCTAACTGGCTAAGTGACAGAACCCACGGAGCCATGTCAGACTCAAAGCCTGTCACAAGTGGTGTCCCACAGGGCTCAGTCCTGGGTCCACTCTTGTTCGGCATCTACTTTTCTGAAGTACAAGCAAACACAGGAGGGTTATGGCTGACAAAGTTTGCAGATGACTGCAAACTGGGCGCCATAGTCGAAAACACATCTGACACAGATATCCTTCAGAAGGGCCTCACAGAAATGGATAACTGGTGCCAGAGCCATGGCCTAAAGTTAAATGCCAAGAAATGCATAGTCATACCCTTCGGGAAAAACAAGGTTACCCCTAGCTACCATATAGGTGGCAATCCACTGAGCACAGAAGAAGTCATCAGGGATCTGGGGACCCAGGTTGACAGTAGCCTTCGCTTGACACTCATGTTGCTAAAGTAGTTAGGAAAACCTTCTACATTGCCCACCTTATCATGAAGGGATTCACATCTAGATCAAGGGAGGTCATCGCCCCTGTACTCATCACTCATTAGACCTATGATTGAGTACAATGCCCCATTCGGAATGTATCTGACCAGACACCTGCAGCAGCTGGAAAGGCCCCAAAAGTTCCTCACCAAAAGGATAAAGGGTCTCAAAAATATGTCTTATGCTGCCCGACTGAAAGAACTCCAGCTCTATTCAGTCTCATACCGCTTGCTCAGAGGTGACCTGTGCCTGACATATAAGGCCATGTCAAACCCTGATTTGATGAATATGCTTCACCTCAAAAATCTAGATCCCTCAGAACCACAAGGGCGGAGACTTAAACCTTGACACGGTTATTAATAGAACATGCTGGAGGGACAGATTCATCACCCAGAGACTCCCTATGCTGTGGAACAAAATCCCGGTACATGTGAGGCAGAGCACCTCGCTGGCCTTGTTCAAGAGGAATCTTGACCAATGGATGGGGGATCGCAGATATACCCCAGGGATTACTTCAGTGTCACTGCTTGACAGAGGCACAGCAAAATAATAGGCATAGTTTTATTCAAACTAAAGGGGTGGCGAAAGCCAAATAACTATGGGCTAGGCTTATAAATGCCCTTGGGCAGATAGCCTAGTATGAACCTATGAACCTATGAGTATGAATAGATATGTTTCTCGGTTATATAGGAAAAAATATTTTTCTAATTCATACCTACATTTTAAAAGTGAACACCCCTACTTCCAAAAGTGGAATATTGTCAAAGGGCAGATGGTTAGGGCTGCCCATATGACCACCCTTAAAGAAGACTTCATATCCAAGTTGGAATATATTGGAGACCTCTTTGTTAGAAGAGGGTACCCCAAATCTATGGTGAGTTCCATTAGAGATGTAATATTGGAAGGATGGGATGTTAGATTTAAACTTATTTTATCTATAGAAAACACAGAGGGTTTTTTACGAATAATGGATGGTGCTTTGTCAACAATGGATGTGGATCACGACAGGCAGGTGGGTGGTGATGAGCCTCACCAAGGTAGGTACTTCTACTTTGTGATAGATTTTCATGGAGGCACCCACGTTATGAAAAATATTATCATGACTTACTGGGACATATTTAGCACTTTCGTCAGCTTATATCACATGACTTCTTCAGAATCTGAAGAAATCATATGATATAAGCTGATGAAAGCACTAAATAAATCCTTTGCTGGGACTCTGTTCATGTCTTTGGTTTTCTTCGGTACTGGTACTTTCTACTGAAGTTTGGTGATTTATTTGGTACTTACAGGAACATCTTTGCCAGTATGCACAACACTTTGGACATTTTTTCCAGGGATGTAAAATTCAGTTTCAGAAGGGGTTACAACCTAAAAATTTTTGAAAGGGTTAATGGCAACACTATTGGGACAGGGAGGAGAAGCACACAAGTGTGGTATGTGCCCCCAATGTTCTTCCATTGCCGACACGGACGAGCATGATTTTCACTACCCTGGTGGGATTGTGACAGCCAAAGGCTATTTTAACTGCCAGACAAGGGGGGTTATTTATTTGGCATTTTGCTCAGTCTGTTTTGCATATTATGTTGGCAAAACAGAAAGAAAGCTGAAACAGGGGATCTATGAACATTTTTACAAAATCAGTAGAAAGAAAGACACCAACGCTCTTTTTAAACATACTTTGGTATGTGTAGATTACCGTTTCAAATTTTGGGTGTTGGAACAGGTTAAGCAATTTGAGAGGGATGGTGACTGGAAAAACAGCCTTGAGTTCTGTGAACTTATGTGGCAGCTTAGGCTGGATGCTTGTTCACCGTCAGGGTTAAATGAACACTGTTCCATTTATCCCTGCTTTAAGGAAGAGAGTCTTAAAGTAAAACCTTGGCTAACACTTTGTTTTTCCTGGAATACTTGGGCATTTGCTGGAAGATGTATTGTTGTATGTAGACATAAGTTTTATGTTTAGTTTTATTTTTCATCCATATTTTTCATCCATGTTACCATTATTCTACTGTTTGATTCTAAGTTATCTCAGACCACATTTTAATACGTAATTATTTGTGACCATGCAATTAACCTATTCCTGGAATATTAACTGATGATGCTATTTAAGTGCTTTAAATTTTGAATTGCGTTATTCTGGTGAAGTTCCCTTGTGGAATGACAGCGCTTAATCTGGAGTTTTGTACTGAGAATTTGGAGTCTCACTGTTATTAAAATACCTTGTACAACTTGAGTTAATGTTTTTCCTCATAACCAGTGTGCCTGACTAAGGGAATTGTTGATTCTTACTAAAGAGATGCCTGATACCACTACATCTTTTTCATGAGGAAACTTGCATAAGGGACTAGGAGAATGCATGATGACATGTACCTGGGGAGTTTAGGAAATGCTTAGGTGAAAAAGCACAGTTGAGTAAGAACATAATATAACAGTACATATCCTACTTTTCAGTGTTTCATAGGTTCATAGTTTAGCACTAGGCTAACTGCCCTTGTGGGTCATTTTAAGCCTAAAACAAAAAAGAGCCAGCACAAAATGTGTGGTATTAACACAATTTAATGTGTAAAATACATGACACTGGGTGAAGGGACGTAAATCCCAACCCCCAAACCAAACCGGTTTCAGCTAAACAGCCTTTCTTCAGTGGAAGACAAAAATACAAAACGAAACATAGACCCAAAAGGTCCTTCTTATAAAGCAAAAGGCAGAGCTCAACAGACATTCCTATTGGTTAATTCATAAATACTCATTCAAACTGGGAGGGAAAAGTCCCCCTAGTTTAATAATCCATTTTTTCTCCTTAATGTTCAAGACACTGTGCTAACCAGCTTTGTCCCTACAATTCCCTATGATATGATCAATAATGGCAAATCTAAATACCGAAGTATTATGTTTACAAGTGTGTTTGTACAGGGCATTCGAAGACTTTTTAAGTCTATTGTCACTCATATGTTCCCCTATTCTGAGTTTCAAAGGTCTTGATGTTTGGCCCACAAAGCGCAGAGCATGTACAAGTCGCCAGATAAATCACCTAACTTGTACTGCAGTTGGCCAGTAAAGAAATATTCTATACTGTAGATGTATTCTTGCTTGTGAATTCTTGTGTCTTATTTACCTGATGACAGTATGAACAATGACCGCAAGGGACACATCCTCTTAATATATCTCCTTGTCAATGTTCTTTGATATGGAACATTCCCCCTGTAGTCCATTCTCTTGTAATGGCTAAACAGGGAATCCAAGGTGCGGCCCCTATGGAAAGAAAAAGCATAGGTGTCACCCAAATGGTCAGACAATTTGTTATCTGCCAGAAAAATATTCCAATGTCAATGAATAATTTTCATGAAAGATTTAGTACCCCTGCCATATGTGGTGACCAATCTAAGTTTGGTCTCAGTATCTGATGAATGTTTATAATATTCCAATAACCCAGCTCTATTCTGATTAGAAGCAAATTGACTGTCCCTGCTGATGTCACCTGCCTTGTACCCCCTATCCTTAAATCTGTGAGTTAGATCCTACTTATAATGGCTAAATGAGAAGGAATTAGAACAAACCCTCTTTATCCTCAAAAATTGAGATTTAGGGATATTTCTGATTATATGTTGTGGGTGGAAGCCAGTAGCATGCAGGAGAGAGTTGTATTGGGGTAATTTCCTATATATCTGGGTTTCCAGAGTATTATCTGAATTCTGACCAACTAATGCATCCAGGAAAAGTGATCTTTGTCTTGCTAAAGTTGACTTTAAACTCTATACCCCATTTGTTCTCATTAAGACAATCAACAAACTCCTGCAAAAGATCTCATCCGACCTCCACACCAACCAACAATCATTGTGATACCGTCTCCATATATCAATCTCATTAATGTACAAATTATGAGAGAAATCATAAATCAATTCCTCCACCAAATAAGCCATACACAGATCACCATAAATGGGGGCAAAAGAGGCCCCCATGGCTTTTCCTTGGATCTGCCAAACACATTGTTCTTGAAAATAGACCACATTTTTAGTTAAAACGTGCTCAGCCAGGCAGACAAGTAAAGCATTAAAGCCTGGTTCATATAGTTTGTATTTCTCCAACAAATATTGGAGGGCTATCAAACCGGCTCAATGTGGGATATTGGTGTACAGAGAAGTGACATCCAGGGTACATAACATCCAATCCGCTTCCAGTTGCATATCGGATATGATATCCAAGAATTGGGTAGTATCCTGAATTCGGGCCCGCTTACAGGACAACAGCGGTTTCAAATGTAAAGTTAGAAATTCAGAGTGGGGTTCAAGTAAGAGACCCTCTACCTGACACTATTGGCCTGCCTGGTGGGTTTCTAGGATCCTTGCGGATTTTTGGGAGAAGATACAGGTATTGTTCCTTAGGGTCAACCACTTTCAGGTGAAATTTATCACCCTTAGTGAGGATACCCTGATCCTCAGCTTCATCCAAAAATTGGCCAATCTCTACCTTAAATCTACTAGTGGGGTCCAGAGGCATGGTCATATAATACCTGCTAGCTGTTTATACACTTCCCCACTATATGCTACCCAATCCTGTATAACAGCCCCTCCTTTATCCGCTGAAAAAATAATGTCCCTATTGGATCTCAAATTATTAATACATTCCCTTTCAACTTTAGTAATGTTATTTCTGAACTTGTCAAGTTGGCCAGGGTTAAAATGAAGGTCCTTGAAAACATTACCCTGAAAAATTGATTTACCATGAAAAGAATGACAAAAAGAAATGTCCTTAGAAATTCAAGAGGAGATGGTTTGCTTAGAAGCAGCTAAACTCAATTTCTTGGCATGAAAGGAAACAATGCTCAGATTTTAGTCTTATTTAAATAATATCTGAGCTGTCTATGCAAATCTAAAGTGTGCAGAATCCTCTCACCACTACTCTAATTTGAGGGAAAAAGGAAGGAAGATGAATGGACTGTTCAAGGACATGTCATTGGCCACCGTGGGCATAACAGAAGGATTAGCCATAAACTCGGTAGCTGAGACAATGCAAGAAACAATTTCACAAAATGAATTTTAAAAAGTAGTATTCAGACTGGTGGCAAAGATGGTTTGAGGATTACACACTCCTATGTCATTTATGTACCTTATGTCTTGCATGTAGGACATATGTCTGATGTACAGCCCTACGTCTTTGGCATGCTTTACAGACGTACAGCCATCCTCAGTAGGACGATTCTTTAGTAAGGAATACTGCAACAGTGATAAGGAGGAATAATTTAGTTGCACTTGAATGCTTTCCATAATCATTATACAAATTCTATATTGTGAGAACTTCTTCAAAAACTGTTTAAAAAATAGTCAGCATCAGATTACAGTGCTACTATGCTGACCAATTAAAGTAACTGTGATCACTGGAAAACTAAGAATGCCAATGCAAAAAGAGTAAATATATTCTGAGGTTTCTGTACATTGGAGTGTTCCCCCAAGTATGTATAAGCAGCATGGGTGTACACAGAGCCAGATCCAGCTCTAGGTGACCTAGGCAGTTGCCTAGATCTCCCTAATGGGGAGGGCCCCCCTCCACTGGCTGGGTGACTGCCATAACATTTACTTTTTTAATTAATAAAAAAAATAAAATTACATTTGTTCTTTAAGGGCATTCTACTTTAAAAACGCTCTCTGCATCTGTGCATCCCTATGCACACACTTATTTGCTTCTTCTTTTATGCATTCAAAAGACATTCCTCCTGTGGCCTGCTTCCACAAAATTAAGCATAGACCACAAACAGTCCATCCATCAGTAAGAGGTGTGTGTGTGTGTGTGTGTGTGTGTGTGTGTGTAATGCCCTAGTTATGGATGGCAGGTTACTTAATTTACTCAAGCTGAAAACATATACCTTGGTTACAGGAGACAGCCTGAATCCTCTATACCAACTATCAAACTAGTAAAAAATATGAGCTTCAGTGCATTTTCAAGGAATTGTAAATTTCAGTGAATTTTCAAGGAATTGTGAGCTAAAGTGCATCTTCAAGGGAAAAGTTTAATGCTGCTCACGCAAAGTTTTGACGTGTTTTCAATGTGTAACTGTTTTGTTTAGCAAATGGTCATCACTACTGTGGTCTAGAATTCAAAAGCATTGTTAATAGCATGACAGGTAGCATACTTTGCTTTTGATGCAGAAGGCTGTGGATTCTACTCCCACAGTATGTAAATAGATTGCTGATACTGTGTTGTACTTTAAGGGAAGGGTGGGGGTGCTGTAGTCCTGAGCATGTCCTTCCTTTGTAGATGAGATGCCTAGTAACTATGAACCTGTAGTTGGTTTGCTATCCATTCCCTATTGAAATATTAGCAGCTTACCATTTTTAATGTAAAATAATTAAGGGCAGCAGGCACTGACTTTGTAGATGAAATACTGAAATAAAAAGTTGCTTGCTAGCAGCAACATCTTTGTTAGTTACAGATCTCTTTAATGTGGGATTATTCAAATGACTTTACTTCTGCCCAGATTGTGCACAATGACTGATATTGGTGGATTGTAATGACAAAAGTTTAAGTAATCTTTTACAGTTAAAATGTTGAGTGGGCAGTTTTGTCATTATTGGTTCATACGTTTTATTTTGTTTCCTGGAAAAATTTCAAAACTACAAATTTTAAACATACTAACATGTGGTGCTGTATTTTACAAGGAATATAATTTAATACAATCAGGAAGGTGAATCAAAGAACACATGTATAAATGCATGGTCCTAAAAATATGTGTAAGGGGCCTATGGTTTGAAAACAGCCAAAAAGTAAACTGTATCCACCACTGGCCAGATGCATTTTCTATGAATGTTGGTTTTGATGCTGTTTCAATGAATGTGAGTTTCAAAGGCAGGGAAGTTTACTGTTAATGCAAAGTATGTTTTCATTGTGAGACTGTATTGTTTTGTTTAGCAAATGTCTATCAGTGTTTTTGCTATAAAATTTGAAATAAAAGTTTTAAATGAAATCCAAATATCTCTAATCATTGTATAAGTAGAGAAAAGTGTGTAAATCTGGGAAATTTGCAGAATAAAGAACTACTGTAGCTTTTTTTATTGTTTGCTATTAGAATAAAGTGGATAATAACCAACTGGTTTCAGAGTTACCTGTCTGACCACCAACAATCCGTTGTATGGCAGAATGACATATCACCCCAACTACCTGTCTCCATAGGGGTTCCCCAAGGATCCATCCTTGGACCCCTACTCTTCTCATTTTCACCAATAATCTAGCCTCTGCCACCAAACATGGCACACTCATACAATACGCAGATGACTCAACCATAATCTGCTCAGCCCAGTCCCTACCCAAACTGCAAAAAGTCACACAGGAAGGCTTTTCCTCTGTTGAAACTTGGTTATCCAATGCCCAATTAATACTCAACCCAAACAAAACTAAACTACTCATCTTCCAACCCACCAAACATACTCAAAACAACTCTCACTTTAACATCACAGCAAAAGGCAACACCACTATATACCCAACTGAACACACCAAATTGTTAGGAGTGGAAATAGACAAACTATTTGACATTCACATATCCATGACCATAAAAAAAGATCACAAAAAAATTGGAGCGTTATACAGAAATAAGCAACTTCTCACCAAAGCAGCAAAGATTTCAATAGCAAATTCCCATCTATCTCCACCCTACTTTATGCCTCTCCAATATATATACCATCCTAAGGCAATGCAATCTAAACAAGCTAGAGACCTGCTACAACAAAATCGCCAAATTCGCCACAGGGGCATCCTACCATAGTTACCACTGTCTCTCACTTGCTGAACTGGGCTGGCTTGAACTCCCTCACCTCCTTCAATGGTATCAACTCTCACTCGCCCACAAACTAGTAAACCATCCACTAAATGTCCCATCCCTCCAGAATCTACTCCAACCCTATCGCACCACCAGACCACTAAGATCCAGCAACAAAAATCACTTGCAGATCACTAAAGCCAATAACTCTGCTGGTGAAGCACTATTCTCTTGCACCATAGCCAAATTATGGAACTCCCTCCCACCCACAATTACCTCCATACCATCATGCACCCACTTCAAAACTTTACTAAAAGCGCACCTAAAAACATGCTGGCTATGCCCTTGCAACTCCAACTCTAATATCACCCACCCCATCCAACCACTACCTTTCTTCCCACTCCACTAACTACCTTGATTATAGCAAGCTCAGATGCTCATAAGCCTAGTACTTATTATACAGCAGGAACTTCTTATTGTAACATTTGTTAATGTCTGTTATGTACTTCACAGATAAAGATTCTAGTTGTCTACTGATGTACTATGTTCTTCATCTGTAAATATGTTGTAAGTAATTGCTATGTAAATTGTTAATCGCTATGTAATCCAATGTAACTACTGTCTGTTTATTTTAACCGTGGAGCTTTTCTCCCCGGGCCTCTGCTGAAAATGGACCTACATCCAGTCGGACACTCCCGGTCAACAAATATAAATAAATAAATAAAATAAAGTATAAAAGTGTAAAGTATAGTTATTTTAGAGTTTTATTCAAGTTAAAGCTTGCTGCAGCTTCAACAAAACAAAGGGAGATCATGCCTGTTAAACTTGGTCGACTTCTTCGAAACAGTCACCAAAGCCATGGACGAGGGGAAGACATTGCACACTGCCTAACTTGACCTAGCCAAAGCCTTTGACATGATTTCCCTATTCAGGCATAATAGATAAAATCTCCCAGCTAGGCATTAACCCATATGTTATCAGATGGGTGGCTAGCTAACTGGCTCACTGATAAAACACACTCAGTCAAAGTAGGGGAAGCCACCTTTAGTAGCAGGCATGTAACGAGTGGTGAATCCCAAGGATCGGTCAGGGTCTACTTTATGTGCTCGAAGTCCGAGAATATCGAATATGATATTCTCGACACGAGTACACTGAAAACGCAAAACATCGAAAATGTAAACAGAAATCTCTGTAGGTGGAGATTTCCATTTACTTCAATGTAGTGCAATCTCAGAGTTGGTATATTTAAGTAGCGAGGGTGTGGGGGGTTCAGGGGGCTTGCCCTCCACATGGGGGGTGCAAGGGGACTTGCCCCCCTGCCTACACTAGTTTAAATGTTTTTTGTGTATTCTTTTTTTTTTGGACTTCGATTGTTTACTAGTTCGATGCATATGGTTCGATCCATATGCATTCGACCTATTAAACTTTCGAGGTCCTAAAGTAGACTTGGATCAATCTTGGGGCCTCTACTGTTTGAGATATACTTTTCTGAGGTGCAAGCCAAAACCAGAGGTCTGTGGCTGACCAAGTTTGCAGATGACTGCAAACTAGGTGCTGTCTTAAATTCCCCTACTGATGTGAACAATTACCCAAACTAATGAATGGTGCCAGAAGCATGGCCTCAAACTGAATGCCAAGAAATGCATCATTATCCCCTTTGGGGAAAATACTATCCTCACTAATTATTACATTAATAACAATGTACTAAGCATGCAATCAGTCGTGAGGGGCTTGGGCACCCAGGATGATGGCAACCTGACTTTTGACCACCACATTGCCTCCATTGTACGGAAAGCTTTTTACATGGCCCACTTCATAAATAAGGGTATTTCATCTAGGAACAAGGAGGTCATAACATCCCTGTACTCTTTCCTTATCAGACCCATTATCGAGTACAATGCCTCCTTTGGCATGTACTTTACCAAGCACATACAGCAGTTGGAGAGACCACAGAGGTTCCAGACCAGGCAAATCCAGGGTCTCAAACACCTATTCTACACAGATTGGCTAAAAGCACTGTCCCTCTACTCAGTCTCATACAGACTGCTCAAAGGTGACCTGTGTCTGGCATGGATTCATATCACTTCACTGAAAGACCATTTCTCTGACACCCATTTCACTGAGACCAAATCACCTAAAGTTCATTTCACCTAAAACCCATTTCACTGACAAGTAGTACTCTAAGGCAAGTCAAAGGTATATGTCCTTTTCCTCACTGTAGTCCGATCCTGGTGTTATTATATATATAGTTACGGGGGGGGGGGGGGGGGGGGCACAACCTAGTTGGGTTTTACCAAATGTAAAACAAAACCAGACAACAGAAAAATTACACCAACCCTAACTATATATACTAACACCAGGATCGCACTACAGTGGGAAAAAGGACATATAACTTTGACTTGCCTTAGAGTACTACTTGTCAGTGAAATGAGTTTTAGGTGAAATGAACTTTCAGTGAAATGAACTTTAGGTGATTTTGCTTTGTCTCAGTGAAATGGCTATCAATGAAATGGTCTTTCAGTGAAGTGATGCAAATCCGTCTGGCATACAAGGCCATTTCAGACCCAGCCTTGATGGAGTTGCTGCATATCGGTAAGACAAACTCCACTAGCACAACTTGCATGCAAGGCCTTAACCTGGTCTGTGACATTAATAGAACTTGTTGGCGGGATAGATTTGTGTCCCAAAGTCTCCCCCGTCTGTGGAAGAGACTCCCTCTCCATGTCAAGCAGACTACCTCTTTAAGAAGAACCTGGACGACTGGATGGGAAACAGAAAATACACCCCTGGGATCTCACCAGTGTCGGAAATAGGTGCTGACTTTGAGGGAACATGGGCAAAATTCTTGGCTAGGCTTATAAGGGCTTCTGGGTCAATAGCCTAGTATCACCTTATGAACCTAAACCAGTAGAAGCTGCTGCTGCTGCTCATTAAATACTCTAATTTTTTTTTTTTTTTTTTTTTTTTTGGGGGGGGGGGACTTTCCCCTGCATCTCCACATTCCCTTATTTTAACATAACTATGGAGGAAAAAAAAGGCAATGCACCTTACTGGCAGTGATTGCTAATCTGAAACAGAGTTGAAACAAAAGGAAATGAAAATTGAGGAGTTTAAACATCATTCAGTTTACAGCCAACACAATATAGGGCAGCATATAACACATTAACTGATAATAAAACCTTATTGCCTCGAGATATGCCAAAATAAGTTAAATGTAGCTGCACAAAGCTCAGTCGAGTCCCTCTCAAAAAAAAAACAAAAATCCAGGAAGCAGTCACCTACGAGATTACACTCACTAGTATGAATAAAATATACAAAAAACTATTTTAAAATGACTTGAGGAAAATTATATGCAACACCCCGAAAGAAGAAACCCTGCAGTGAGTGGCACCATATCCTACAAGCCACAAGTTATAACAAATCTCCCTGCAAACACATTTAGTTTCAATTTCAGCAGCATCTGACCAGGGATCCCACCCCCCCCCCTTTGAAAAATATATATAATGACCAGTTTTAAGCAACCATAGAGGAAATCAAAATGCCAGTTCCACTGGTACAGATAACATCCTGGTAGTCTTTTTTAGTGTTTCTAAGAATAACTTAGTAGTTATTTCACAAGTGATTGAACCAAAGTCTCTTTGTTGGCTTGGTTCCTAGGATATTCACAAATGTGAATCTATAGCCAGTAACAGGATCTACAGACTACAGACCCATCTCTATTACCATATTTCTGTGCTAGTTTATGGAGGTGATCATTAGGGAATTAGTCATGCCTGAATTTGACTACCTTTTCTCAGGTAGGTGTCATTATATCCCTGGATAAGGGTTTTATCATTCACTTAGCCTACCAAGATTTTTTGTCTAAATGTATTTGAAAATATTTACATACAGGGACTATGGTTAAATTGGAACCCATCTGGTAAATGTGGATGAAAACACTCATACCATTCACTTCACTATATTCAGCTCACCACTCATACAACTCAGTGCACAGTAGAGTGCCACATGGCTCTGTATTCAGGTCAATACTCCTACAGTGGAGTACCACAGGGATCTATATGCAGCTCACCACTCACACCAATCAGTGCATAGTAGAGTGTATTCAGCTCACCACTCACACTACTTAGTGTACAGTAGAGTGCCACAGGGATCCATATCCGGGTCACCATTCTGCACAGTGGAGTAACGCATGGCTCCATATTCAGCTCACAACTTCTCTGCATCTTTCACACGATATACAGGTGTAGGACAAATGCACCGCTAAGTTTGTGGATGACTGCAGATCTGTTGATTCTCTATGCAGTGTTAGACATAATATGTAGCTGATAATTGTCCGACACTACAGAAAAATGCATTTATTTTTCAGTAATGTCTTTACAAAATAACCAGCTAAATATACCACTATTATTTTTGTGAAGCAAGTGGTCTCTGCACATGTAGCACTAAGGGAACATCAGTAAGTACAGATTATGACCGATCATGGTACTGGTGTAGGATGAGGGTCCCTCCTTTGATGAACAGATTATCACAGCAGTAAGAAAGATCTTTATTAATTTCACCAAGTCTTTTGGGTTTCTAATACCATAACGGGAATGGACCCGATTCCTAAGTCAAAGTACGATTAAAGTTCATGAAATTAGTATTGTTTCACTCTGATGTTAGCCAAAAGCGCTCTTTGCAGCACCCACATTGTGCCCAGTAAGGACTCCTTCTGCAATTCGTATGGTGAATTTGTAACATAGCTAAATACAATTGTAAATTATTTTTTATAAAAAACAAGTAATCTCCGTGGTATCCCCGAAGTCTCAAAACAACCCACTAAACAAGTGTAGTGGGTCCAAAAATAAAACAGTGTAAGAAACTTCTCTGTGTGGAAGATTTTCAGTCCCTATATCTCTAGTTAATCACTATATATTAATCAGATCAAACAATAGTAGTAGAAGTAGCGAACTTAAACTCAAGTCAAAACAAAACAAAACAAAAAATAAAATAGAAAATATATAATTGTACAGCATTACAAAGTATTCGAAAGTAATCCAAGCAAGGCAGGCAAGTCCATTTCCAGTCGAAAATCCTTTATTAAGTATGCAGACAAATTCTTTTTTTATAAGATCAGTTGCTCCTACTACTATTGGAACTGTCTGGGTATCTTTCTTCCACATGGCTCTCGTTTCTGCCTACAGATCGAGGTATTTTATGACTTTGTGCGTCTCTGTACACAAGACACTGTAGTCGTGATTTCAATGATCAATGCTACTTTTGTCTTCTTCTCTAGGACCACTATATCTAGTTTTTTAGCATCTATCTTTTGGACTGTTGGTATTGGGTGATTCCATGTGATGTAAACCATCATTTTCTATGATTCTCTGCGGCTCATGTTTCCAGTGTTTTTCAGCCACTTCGATACCATAATGTTTGCACAATCTCCAGTGTAACAATCGCGCCACATTATTATGCCTATCAGTATACAGTCCCTCTGCCATTAGAGAGTCACAGCCAGCAATAAGGTATATGACTGTCTCCAATTCGGTTCCACAAAACCTACATATGTCTGTTTCTACCACATGTTCAATGGACTTAGTAAACCAGCGTGTACGTAGCCCACTATCTTGAGCTGCCAATATTAACCTTTCATTTCTTGATGTAAATTCACCTCTCCTAAACCATTCCTACATTTGTTCTTGATCAACATAAGACTCTTCCAAAAGTTTTCTATACTTGCAGCTATATTTATGTTTTTTCTACATTTCTTGCCTTCTCATTTGGTCCTTCACCTTATATTCTTTTCTTTTGTTATTAGCACATTCAGTTGCTGCCTGGTTTTTATCCACTTCTGGTTTGATTTCCATTCCTGCTTGACATCGATATGCTTCTGCTAAATTAAGCAGAGATGTCATCTTAGATTTATTCTCCTCATGTTTCAAAACTTTCACCACATTTGGATCTTGTGAGGTCAGTAGATATGTGTGGAGTCCCACGATTGCAGATCTATACATGTAATCAATTTCAAGGAGGCCCATCCCTCTTTCAGAACAGGGAATATATAATCTTGGTATGCACTGATTTTTATAGATCTGGTGAGCATGAAGCATCCTTCTTGTTTTAATATCCAATCCATCCAACACTTTTTGGGGCCAGTCAGTCACTCCAAAACTATAAGTTAGGGCAGGAAGGGCCAATTGATTTATAGCCTGGATCTTGTTCCTAGATGTCAGTGCTGTTTTCAGGATTAATTTAAGTCTTCTAAAGTATTCCTTACTAGCTTTATTCACATTTGTTCATGTTTTATTACTGATCCTTCATCAATTCCCAAATATTTATACACCCCCTCTTGCTCAAGTTCTTTTATATCACAGTCTTGTCCCAAACTGATGTTTTCCTGGTGCTGTAATTTTCCTTTTTTAAAGGTTGCTTTTGCACATTTATGAAGACCAAATGACATTCCAATATCATGTGAAAAAGCTTTGACAACCTGCAGCTGTGCTTTCAGTTCCTCATCTAATGAGCTATACAATTTAAAATCATCGACAAAGAGAAGATGAGACGTCATTAGACTTTGTTGTTTTCTAGAAGCCGAATTATAGCCATGACCTAAAGCTGTTAAGTAAACAGCTTAATGGATTAATGACAAGGCAAAATATCAATGGTGACAAGGAGTTACCCTGGAATATCCCCCTTTGGATTTTTATCCCTGGGATAATAATCTGTCCTTTATCATGGCTTAATTGCAAAGTGGCCACTGTTTCATGGTTACTGTAATGTAATCAATCAGTGTAGGATGTACCTTATACATTTTTAAGCACTCTTTTATCCATGAATGTGGGATACTATCAAATGCTTTTTATAGTCAATCCATGCCATACTTAGATTCTTCCCTTTCTTACAGTTCTCCACTATAACTTAATTTAACAACAAATGATCCTTTGTTCCATATGACTTTCTTTTATTGCCCTTTTGTTCTACTGCCATAATTGAGTTTTCTTCTAAATGACTACAAACTCTGTCGGCATCAATCCCCGTGTATAGTTTATACGTCGTCATAAAAGACAAGTTATTGGTCTATAATTTTTAGGGTAGCTTGCAGGTTCACCCTTAAGTAAGAGCATTGTTTTTCCTGTTGTTAACCAGTCTGTTTGGGTTGTGCATATAAATAATTCTTACTCATGGCTAGATTCTCGTGTAAAGAAGTTAATACTTTAAGCCAAAAGTTAGGTACTGCATCTGGGCCTGGGGTTTTCCAATTAGAGGCTTTTCTCAACTTTGTTTCAATCTCTCTGGCTGTTATTTCATCCCATTTCATATCCTGTACCTTTAAACTTCTTATTCTTTCTTTTACTTCGTCTATCCATTTAGCATCTTTGTTATGTTCCACAGGATCTTCATTGATACTTCTCCAAAATGTATCTACTTCCTCTTTTTTCGGCGGTCTATCAATTCCTTTTACCTTCTTTCCCAATTCTCTATAAAACTTTTTTGGGTCATCAGTAAATTTCTTATCTTGTGCTTTTCCCTTATAGATTATAGGTTCATAGGTAGGTACTAGGCTACTGGCCCTAGGGCCTATACAAGCCTAGCCAAAAAGGTACCCTGGCTTTCGCCACCCAAGAAAATAATTTTCCTGTGCCCCTGTCAAGCAGAACCACAGAAGTGATCCCCGGGGTGAATTTTTTATTACCCATCCAATCATCAAGATTTTTCTTGAAGAGTGCTAATGAAGAGCTCTGTTTGACATAGATAGGTAGTCTGGTCCAGAGTATGGGAAGTCTCTGGGACAGGAATCTATCCCTCCAGCATGTTCTGTTTATTGTGGTGACAAGGTTTAGGTCCCTAGAGCGTGTAGCTCAGAGGGATTGGGATTTCTTTAAGTGGATCATGTCCAACAGCTCTAGGTTTGACATTGCTTTGTATGTTAGGCAGAGATCGCCTCTGAGTAGATGATATACGAAGGAGTAAAGCTGGAGTTTTTTGAGTCGGTCTGTGTAGGGCATCTGTTTGAGGCCAGTAATCCTCTTTGTGAGGTATTTCTGCAGCCTTTCCAGTTATTGTAGATGTCTTGTGAGATACATACCAAAAGGGGCATTGTACTCTATAATGGGTCTAATGAGTGATGAGTAAAGGGGAACAATGACCTCTTTTTTTCTGGATGAGAAACCTTTTGTGATGAGGTGTGCCACATAGAAGGATTTCCTGACCACTGTGGCGATGTGTTTATCAAATGAGAGACTACTGTCCACCTGTGTCCCAAGGTCTCTTATTACACTTTCGGTGTTAAGTAGACTACCGCCTATGTGGTAGTTCATGGGTGCAGAGTTTTTACCAAAGGGGATGACAATGCACTTTTTGGCATTGAGCTTGAGACCATGGCTTTGACACCAGGCATCTGTCTCAGTGAGGCCCTTTTGTAGGATGTCCACATCGTTAGGAGTTTTGATTATGGCTCCTAGTTTGCAGTCATCTGCAAATTTAGTTAGCCAAAGACCTTAGCCTGTACTTCACAGAAGTAGATACCAAACCGGAGAGGACTCAGGACTGAACCCTGTGGTACTCCACTTGTCACTGGTGTGAAGTTTGATTTGGAGTCTGCTACTTTCACAGTGTGGGTTCTGTCAGTAAGCCACTTGGCAACCAATCTTGTGACATAGGGATTTATACATAGTTTAGTGAGTTTATCTATAATACCAGAGTGGAGGATGGTATTGAATGCCTTGGCGAGATCTAGATAGGCTGTGTGAACCACCTTACCCTCATCTATGGCTTTGGTGACTGCTTCAAAGAAGTCTATCAGGTTTAGGAGACATAATCTGCCTTTTACAAACCTGAACTGTGTGGGGTCCAGAGTTTGGAGATCTCCAATGTTTTTGTTTATTTCCATGATGATACGTTCCATGGCCTTGCAGACCAGGCTCATCAGGCTAATTGGGCGGTAGTTCCCAGATTCTGTTGTGGCCTCCCCTTTGTGGAGTGAGATAACCGTCATGGTGTGCCATTCAATGGGAACAAAGCCTGAGGTGAGGCTGTGATTGAACATGGTACTTAGGTGGGGTGCCAGTTCATTCTGTAGTTCATGTAGAAGGTAGCCTGGGATGTTGTCAGGTCCCATGGATGCTGTGTTCTTGGCTTTGGAGAGTGTGGTTTTTACCTGTGCAGCCGTGATTAAAGGAACTTTGCATTCTTCTGGTATAAAGGTGGGCCCTTTAGGGGGTGGGGGGGGGGGGGTAAAGTTAGCACTGAACCCATCTGCCAGGATGTTGGCAATATCAGTTGGTTCTGTATATTTAGTGTCATTTTGCTGTAACTCGGAGCAGATCTGAGTGTTGTCATTGAGATTCTTGGCATAGCTATAGAATGCTTTGTGGTTGTCTTTAGAATCAGTGGCAGCTTTGTTTTCATAACTAGCTTTGGAGGATTTCATGAGGGATCTCAGCTTCTTACTGAGGCTGACCAGGGAGTTCCTCCAATCATGGGATTTTACTCTTTTTTGCAACAGTTTCTTTCTTCTGTTGTAGAGTTTGTTTATGGCAGACCACCACCAGACTGTCTTCCTTTTTTTGAAGGATAGCATCTTGGTTCTGTTAGGGATAGCACAATCCATGCACTCGTGTAAGTGCTTATAAAGTGCATTTGTGTAGGATTCAGCAGTTGTACCTCCATTGTCCATCTGCATGGGTGTCATGAAGTTTGCCACTTCTGTCTTAAGAAACGTGAAGTTAGCTATGGAGAAATTTTTTACGGTTGTTTTCCTAATGGGGGTGGGAGCGGGATGTGGATGTCTAGGCTGATTAGCTTGTGGTCAGATCTGACCAACGAGGAGCTGACCTCTGGTGTGGAACACCAGTCACCAGGTCTAGGATACTGCTGCCCCTGGTGGGGGTGTGGATAAGTTGATCCAAGGCATTGGAAATGATGAATTCCAGAAACCATTGAGTAAAAGAGTTGGTACACGAATAGTTTTCCCAGTTAATGGTGGGGTAGTTGAAATCACACATTATTAGGATGTGGGGTTGTACCTTAATATTTTCCAGTGTTTCAAGAAAAGAGGAGTGGGAATCCTGGGGCATGGTGAGGGGTCTGTAGCAAGCTACAATCTGGATTGCGGTTTTGCCCAGAGTTAGTTGAACTTGGATAATCTCGGATGCATTATGCTGAACAACTAGCTTGGAGGTGTAGATATCCTTAATGAATATGGACACGCCTCCACCTTTAGTGTTTCGGTCTGGGTTTGGTGGCCGAAAGGTGTGGTATGAATTATAGCCTGGTAATGCAGGGGTGCTCTCTGAAGCTTTGAACCAGGTCTGTGTCACTGCACAAATGTCGATGTTCTCCATTTTAAGGAGTGCCTCAAGTGAGTGCATTTGGAGGTTTAGACTTCTAGCACTGAGTAGCATTACCCTCAGGTTTTGCTTGCTTGTACATGTTACGGTGGTGAATTTGTCATTTGAACCTTGCCTAAAAAAGGCAATATGGGGTGGGCAAGAGCCTTTGCCAGTATCCAGAATCCCAAGGGCGACAGGTGCAGGCCATCTCTGGCAAAGCAGCATGGTCTGTCGATCATGTCATCCCAGCCAGACAGAGATACTAGATTCCCTTAGAATGACACCAGAAGCTTAGCCAATTGTTGAAGTCAATCATTTTGTCCTTGTACTGTGGTATCATTCTGGGTGATGGCAGGATACTACTCAGGGCGAGGGTCATACCTGCCTGGGCTACATGATTTTAGAGCTCCTCCATGTCTCTTTTCATGTAGTCCAGAGAGGTACGTCTCAGGTCATTCACACCAACATGGACAATGAGAGTCATATTTGTACTTGTTGTGGAGTGACCTGAGTGCATGAATTATGTGGTGGATCCTGGCGCCAGACAGGTAGCTGACAGTAACTTTCTCCTTGTTTAGCCTGGTGAGTGAAACATAAGTGTGCCTGACTAGAGTGTTGGGTACGTTATGCCTTATGGGCTGTAGTTGAGTGGCACACTGAGTATGTGGGCTATGTATCATTTAGGTTGTGTTGGGGGGTGGAGGTTGCTTGCATTTCTGCTTTGGAGGTCTCGGTTGTTTGGGCAGATTTTTACTGAGAGCCTTCACGAATGTAGGTGTGTGTTTTGTGCTTCTGTGTGTGTGTTTTGGTGGTGTAGGTTTTGAGGGACTGTATGATGAGTGTGGTGCGGTGCAAGTGTTTACCTTCTTCTCTTGACTGTCTAGTCCAGTCTTCGGTGAAGAGAGCTTTGCTTCCAGTTTGGCTACATAAGTGCATCTCTCACAGGTCATAGTGTTGAGTGGTAGGAGGAGAGGGTTGTCTGTGTACATGAGGCAACTGCTGCACTGTCCCAAGATGTCCAGATTCATCAGGTAGACAGGAGAAAACACCGAGAGCTGACCTTTAGACATGCCTGGATAGGTGCTTATTTATTAAGTACTAAAAACTGTTTTCCTCTAGACAAGTGAGGAAAGTTGAGTGCTGTAGTAATGTGTAGCTTATTTAGTGCTTACGAGTTCTGAACAAGGGCTAAGCTCAAAGAAACAGATTTGAGTGCTAAAACTAAAAAGCTGGCTAGTTGCAAGGGAAAATTTGAAGAGCAGACGTTATGGCGCCAGTAATAGTTTAACCCTAGTTAAGTGGGGGGGGGGGGGGGCTCAGGAGCTTACAAACAGTCCTGGATACAGCAAATCTGTATCTGGACAAGACTTGTTACAGGAAAGAGGGGAAGCAAGCTTAGAATTTTTTTTTCAGTAAAGTGGATATGGAGAAAGCTGAAACAGAAGTTAATTCAAGGTTAAGAATCTGAGTGGGTTGACCTTCACAAATGTTCTCTATTAGATTGAATGAACTAATGACACTAGACTGGGAGGAGTGTCACAGATCAAATATACAGTATGGGTGGGCAACTGCAAAGCCACCAAGTATAAGAACACCACAACACTAGTGAGGGTGGGTGGGGAAACTATTACAGTTCCTTGCTCCAGCCACTAAATGAAAGTTTTAAAACAGATCAAGGAGCAAGCAGACTCTAGAGAATTATTTTAATTGTAAACAGACTAGATTAGAACACAGAAACCTCAAAAAAATAAAAAATGCACAGAAAAGCTCGGGCAGAGCACTCACAAACAGAAAATACAACTCTCAGTATGAAAAAAGCAGTTTACAGTTAAGTAATTCAGTAAACATGCAATTAGAGTAACGAAACAGTATCTAGCAATGAAAAATACAGTTAAAACAGTATAAAACTACATAAATGCAACAGTATAAAAAGCTTTATAACAGTGCAAAATGTACTAGATTAACTGTATAGCACAATTGTAAGCATTTTAGAAGTGCAGTTCAGTGAAATAAGTGTAAGAAATAACTTATCCTGCTCTTGGAATCTTAAGGAATTTCCGCTTGGTTTCAGTAATGAAATGCCATCTACAGCCTGATAAAACAAGCACAACCTTTTTAAGACACAGGGTTTATATACCAGTAAGGATGGAAGAGTTAGAAGATCAAATTACCACTCAGTCCCTGCTATTACCCAATCACTCGTACTACAGAAGGTCAGGAGGCCGTTACTCTCAATAATAATGAAGACAGACTATCAGCAGAAAATGGCTGCCAGAAACACAGGAAACTCAAAAACAAAACTACCAGGCCTAGACAACAGTAAGCCTCTATCAAGATCATGCCACCCGAGCAGAACATAGAAACCTCACTTTAAAAGCATAGAAAGAACACTCACAAAGAGAAAATACAAGTCTCAGTATGAAAAAGCAGTTTACAATTTAGTAATTAAATAAAAATGCAATTATAGTAATGCACACTATTATAGTTCCTAGCTGCAGCCACTAAAATATTATATTTATATTAATATTTTAATATAATATAACATTAAAATATTATATTTATCATCGTATCTTCAGAGTCTTTGAAATTTTTAGTTTATCTCCAATAGTGCATAATAGATCCTTGTCTGTTCTAATACTGCGCATTGCTTTTATCACATCTATCTTTCTTAATATTTTTGTTGATCTGTTCCCTCTTCTATAATCTTCTAACAATGACACTTCTTGTCTTAGCTGCTTTATAGTTTTCTCTATTCGATATTTCCATGATGGTATTCATTTTCGCACTCCTTTTCCCTCACTACCCTATGTTCCTGTGGTAGAATTTTATCAGTTATTAATTTAGCAGCACAGTAATATATTCTGTTTACTTCTGTTATATCGCATGGATCACTATGGACAGTCCTAATTACTGTGTTCATTTGTTTCATCAAGCTTCTAACTTTTGGGATTTTATTAACCTTCTGTAGTCTATTTCTCTCATTGATCTTGATATATCTGCCTTTGTCTATTAAATCAAGCAACTCTTCTCAACTCCTTTTCTTCCATACTGAGGGCACATCCCTTGTTTTCCATTTCCTGCGGGCATTCTATAGAAAGCTCTAACCCAGCCACTGGGGATGCGCAAGCCAGTGCATTTCTTTGTGCTGGTTCTAAGCCCAGATAAATGGGGAGGGTTGCGTCAGGAAGGGCATCTGGTGCAAAATTCAGCCAAATCATACATGCAGACAACAGTACAGAAATACATACTGGATTGGTCAAAGCCCGGGTTAACAATGACCGCCACCAGTACTGTTGGCCAACAGGGTGCTGGCGGAATTTGGGCTACTGTTGGCCGAAGGAGGAGAAGAGGGGAAAGGCATGCCAGAAGGCAGGTAAAGGCTAGGACTATGATAGTGAGGGTCGGAACTTTGAATGTTGGCATTATGACTGGTATAGGCAGAGAGCTAGCTGATATGATGGACCGAAGGAAGGTTGGTATATTGTGTGCGCAAGAGACCAGATGGAAGGGGAGCAAGGCTAGGTGTATCAGAGGCAGTTTCAAATTGTTTTATCATGGTGTGGATGGGAGGAGAAATGGTGTAGGCATTATCCTGAAGGAACAGTATGCTAAGAGTGTTTTGGAGGTGAAAAGAGTGTCGAAAAGAGTGTCGGATAGAGTGATGTTTATGAAGCTGGAAATTGATGGTGTAATGATGAATGTTGTTAGTGCATATGCTCCACAAGTTGGGTGTGTGATGGATGATAAAGAAAAATTTTGGAGCGAGTTGGATGAAGTGGTGATGACTGTACCCAAGGGTGAGAGACTGGTGACTGGAGCAGATTTCAATGGGCATGTTGGTGAAGGGAACAGAGGGGATGAGGAAGTGATGGGTAGTTATGGTGTTAAGCAAAGGAATGCAGAAAGTCAGGTGGTAATGGATTTTGCGAAAAGGATGGACATGGCTATGATGAATACATATTTTAATAAGAGGGAGGAGTATAGGTGACATACAAGAGTGGAGGAAGATGCACATAGGTGGATTATATCTTATGTAGAACGGCCAGTCTGAAGGAGATTGGAGACTGTAAAGTGTTGGCAGGGGAAAGTGTAGTTAGGCAGCATAAGATGGTGGTTTGTAGGATGACAAGAAGAGGAGGATGAGTGTGAGGGCAGTTCCAAGGATCAAATGGTGGAAATTGAAAAAGGGTAATTGTGAGGTAATGTTCAGGGAAGAGTTAAGACAGGCACTGGGTGGCAGTGAAGTGTAGCTGGGTAACTACAGCAGAGCTAGTAAGAGAGATGGATAGAAAGGTGCTTGGTGTGACATCTGGAAAGAGGAAGGAGGAAGGAGGACAAGGAGACCTGGTGGTGGAATGAAGAGGTACAGGAGAGTATACAGAGAAAGAGATGGTGAAGAAGAAGTGGGATTGTCAAAGAGATGAAGAAAGTAGACAAGAGTATAAGGAGATGAGGTGCATGGCAAAGAGAGAGGTGGTGAAGGCTAAGGATAAGGCGTATGAAGAGTTGTATAAAAGGTTGGACACTAAGGAGGGAGAAAAGGACCTGTATCGATTGGCTAGACAGAGGGGCCAAGCTAGTAAAGATGTGCAGCAGGTAATGGTGATAAAGGATAATGAAGAAAACACACTCACAAGTGAGGAGAGTGTCTTGAGTAGATGGAAAGAGTACTTTGAGGGTTTGATGAATGAAGAGGGATGAATGAGAGGGAGAGAAGGTTGGATGATGTGCGGATAGTGAATCATGAAGTGCAGTGGATTAGCAAGGCGGAAGTAACAATAGCTATGAAGAGGATGAAGAACGGAAAGGCTGTTGGTCCAGATGACATACCTGTGGAAGCATGGAGGTGTTTAGGTGAAATGACAGTGGAGTTTTTAACTAGATTGTTTAATGAAACCTTGGAAAGTGAGAGGATGCCTGAGGAATGGAGAAAAATTGTTTTGGTACCGATTTTTAAGAATAAGGGTGATGTGCAGAGCTGTAGTAACTACAGAGGGATTAAACTGATCAGTCACAGCATGAAGTTATGGGAAAGAGTAGTGGAAGCTAGGTTAAGAAGGGAGGTGATGACTAGTGATCAAGCAGTATGGTTTCATGTCAGGAAAGAGCACTACAGATGCGATGTTTGCTCTGAGAGTGATGATGGAGAAGTACAGAGAAGATCAGAAGGAGTTGCATTGTGTCTTTGTGGATTTAGAGAAAGCATATGACAAGGTGCCTAGAGGGGAGTTGTGGTATTGTCTGAGGAAGCTGGGAGTGTCAGAGAAGTATGTAAGAGTGGTACAGGATATGTACAAGGGTAGTTTGACAGCGGTGAGGTCTGAGGTAGGAGTGAAGGATGCGTTTAAGGTGGCAGTGGGATTACATCAAGGATCAGCTCGGAGCCCTTTTTTATTTGCAATGGTGATAGACAGGTTGACAGACGAGATCTGACAGGAGTCCCCGTGGACTATGATGTTTGCAGATGACATTGTGATCTGTAGTGAGAGTAGGGAACAGGTGGAGGAGACCCTGGAGAGGCGGATATATACTCTAGAGAGAAGAGGAATGAAGGTCAGCAGGACTAAGACAGAATATGTGTGTGTGAATGAGAGGGAGGATAGAGGAACGTTGAGAATGCAGGGAGTAGAGGTGGCGAAGGTGGATGAGTTTAAGTACTTGGGATCAACAGTTCAGAGTAATGGTGAGTGTGGAAGAGAGGTGAAGAAGAGAGCACAGGCAGGATGGAGTGGATGGAGAAGAGTGTCAGGAGTGATTTGTGACAGATGAGTACCAGTAAGAGTGAAAGGGAAGGTCTACAAGAGGTTAGTGAGACCAGCTATGTTATATGGGTTGGAGACATTGGCATTGACAAAAAGGCAGGAGTCAGAGCATGACGTGGCAGAGTTCAAGATGTTAAGATTTGCACTGGGTTTGACGAGGATGCACAGGATTAGGAATAAGTATATTAGAGGGTCAGCCCAGGTTGGAAGGTTTGGAGACAAAGCCAGAGAGGCATGATTACATTGGTTTGGACATGTGCTGAGGAGGTATGAAAAGTATATTGGGAAAAAGATGCCAAGGATGAAGCTGCCAGGTAACAGGAAAAGAGGGAGACCTAAGATAAGGTTTATGGATGTGGTGAGAGAGGACATGCAGGTGGTTGGTGTGACAGAACAAGATGGAGAGGACAGGAAGAAATGAAAACAGTTGATCTGCTGTGGTGACCCCTAACAGAAGCAGCTGGAAGAAGAAGATGATGATTCTATAGAAAGTTCTATAACATCTTCTTTTGGCACATTCTCTTCAGTTTCATCCTGTGTCATCTGTTGTTTTGTCATATGGAAACTCACTTGCTTATCACTCCTCAACATTGACTGCATCAGAGTTTCCACAGTTTCCTGTTCCTTTACTTCCTGTCTAGCTTCAAGTGAACTTTTATGCTGGTTTCCTGTGGAAGGCTCCAAAATATCTTGATATGGCACCTGACCTGTTGCTTCCTGTTCCACTGGTTTCCCCTTAATCTGGATATCCATTGCTCTATGCTGTTGTGGTGCTTTCTGCATTTGATTTTCTGCACTGAATCCTTCTCTTTGCAGCTGTTCCATTACCTCAATTTCTGTTTCTTTGGCTTCTCCGTTACTAATCTCTTTTTCTACTTTTCCTCTTAGTCTTCTTATTTTTTGTATTGCAAAGTTTTCCATATCTGGATTCCTTTGCCTATATTTTTCTTAATATCTTTGGTGCTGCTCTTTTTGTATTGGTTAGTTTTGTTTTTCTCCTTTGCATAAATATTACACCATATTAAATCTCTTTTCCTTTCCCCTGTCCATATTTCTTCTTCACATGTCTCCTGATCTTCGTGCTTTTCTTTATTCTGGGGGCTCACTCCATCATGCTGTGATGTAGTCTGTTTTAGACCTTCTACATTAAACCCTTCACTTCGCAGGCACTCCATAACTTCAACTTCTATTTCTTTAACTTCTACTTTACTAATCGTCTTTTCTACATTAAATCTTTGTACTTATAGTCTTTTTATTGTGAAATTTTCCATATCTGGATGCCTTTTGCCTGTATTTTTCTTGAAATATCTTTGAAACTGCCTTCTGTATACTTCAGTGCAACTCTCATGATAGTAAGAAAAATTACAAGTCTTTCAAGGCAGGTCATTATCCCCTTATACATTTCATTTGTCTGGCCAATCAAAGTATAATGCTGCCTTTGCAGTACCCTGACAAAACACCTGATTCGTCTAGACGGATTACAAAGATTCCTGTGCTTGGCAAGCTTCTTTAGTAAAACAGCCTGAAACAACTGTTGCTCTTCTCAATGTTATACCATCTCCTGAGGTGGGAAGCCATGATCCATAGCAGTCCATTTCCTGTCTGACACTCACTGTTTAGAATGAATAAGTTGGAGGGCTAACATGCATGTATGCAATTAACCTTAAATTCTCCATACACAGCTGCCAAAAAATAAATAAATAAGCAGATTTATAACTCGTATGACTTTCTGCCTTTGAAGTAAACAAACCTTTGCCCTGAAACAACGCTACTCCCCAATATGTTTTAAAGCATCCTAGGCAAATATATAAGTATACAAAAATGTCAGCACAAGATAATGACATTTAAACTTCCTGAAAGCCACTTGGTCTTAATCTTATCATAAATGTATTTTGCATCAGCACAGACTTGATATTCAGCTAGTAGATTGTAAACAACATTCACCTACTTCTGGGTCACAGAAACAGAATCTGGGGACTTGCAGGTTACTGAATTTACATCCTTTATAGGTTCATAGGTTCATACTAGGCTATCTGCCCTGGGGCATTTATAAGCCTAGCCCGAGTGTGTTTGGCTTTCGCCACCCTTTGATTCGAGTTTACTGTGCCCTTTTTAAGGTTAGTTTACTGTACCTCTGTCTAGTAGTGACACAGAAGTAATCCCCGGGTTAAACCTACGATCCCCCATCCACTGAAGAGAGTCAGTGAGGGGCTCTGCCTAACATGGACTGGGATTCTATTCCAGAGCGAAGGGAGCCTCTGGGTTATGAATTTGTCCCTCCAGCATGTTCTATTTATTTCTGTGCTGAGGTTCAAGTCCCTCGAGCACGTGGCTCTAAGGGGATTTGGATTTTCTAAGGTGGAGCATGTCCATTAATTCTGGGTTGGACATAGCTTTATATGTCAGGCATAGATCACCTCGAAGTAGGCTGCATGCAACTGAGTAGAGCTGGAGTTTTTTTTAACTGAGCAGAATATGGCATCTGTTTGAGTCCCTTGATCCTCTTTGTGAGGTACTTTTGGGGTCTTTCTAGTTGCTGCAGGTGTCTGGTAAGGTACATCCCAAAAGGGGCATTGTATTCTATTATGGGCCTGATGAGGGATGAATAAAGGGGCACAATGACCTCCCTTGATCTAGATGTGAATCCTTTCATGATAAGATGGGCTATGTTGAAGGTCTTTCTAACCACTTTGGTAATCTGGTTGTCAAAGGAGAGATTACTATCAACTTGGGTCCCCAGGTCCCTAATTACTTCTTCTGTACTTAATGGGTTACCACCTATGTGGTAATTTGTGGGCACTTTGTTTTTGCCAAAGGGTATGACTATACACTTTTTGGCATTTAGCTTTAGACCATGGCTCTAGCACCAGTTATCCATCTCTGTGAGACCTTTTTGAAGGATGCTGATGTCAGCTGGAGTGTCAATTATGGAACCCAGTTTTGCAGTCATCTGTGAACTTGGTCAGCCACAGTCCTCCAGTGTTAGCCTGTACCTTGGAAAAATATATACCGAACAAGAGAGGTCCCAGGACTGAGCCTTGTGGGACACCACTTGTAACTGGTTTCGAGTCTGACATGGCTCCATCAACTCTGACTCTGTGGGTTCTGTCTTTGAGCCAGTTTGCAACCCATCTTGTGACATAGGGGTTTATATTTAAGCTGGATAGCTTATCTATGATGCCCGAGTGGAGTACTGTGTCAAAAGCCTTTGCGAGGTCCAGATAGGCTGTATGGACTACCTTCCCTTCATCTATTGCCTTGGTGATTGTTTCAAAGAAGTCGACCAGGTTCAAGAGGCAGGATCTGCTATTGACAAAGTCGAATTGGATAGGATCTAGTGTCTGTAGGTCCCCAATGTCTTTGTTTATGAATTCCATGATAATCCTCTCCATAGCCTTGCAGACTAGGCTAGTCAGGCTTATGGGGCGATAGTTTCCAGGGTCCGTCGAGGCACCACCTTTGTGGAGAGGGACCACTGTTGCTGTATGCCATTCTTTGGGTACATATCCTGTAGTAAGGCTGAGATTGTACAGCAGATTTACGTGAGGGTTTAGTTCCTCTTGGAGTTCATGTAGGATGCAACCTGGGACACCGTCTGGTCCCATTGAAGCAGTGTTTTTTGCTTTGGAGAGGGCGGCTTCCACCTGAGCATCTGAGATGTTAGGGAGGCTGCACTCTGCTGGGATAGATATTTGCTCTTTGGGGGGGGGGTTGCACTAAACCTGTCTACCAGGATGTTGGCAATGTCTGTGGGTTCAATGTATTTTTTGCCATTTTAGAATCAACTCAGAGCATATCTGGGAGTTTAATCCCAGGTTCCTAACATAGCTAAAAAAAAGCCTTGTGATTGTCTTTAGTGTCCTGTGCAATTTTTCTCTTGAAGCTGGCCTTGGAGGATTTTATGAGGGATCGTAATTTTTTGCTAGTACTGATCAGAGATGCCTTCCCTTTTAGGGATTTTGCTCTATCATGTAGTAGCTTCCTCCTTCTGTTGTACAGCTTATTTATGGCTGGGGTCCACCAGACTGGATGCCTGCCTTTGGATGATTGGGTCTTGGTTTTGTTTGGGATAGCATGATCCATGCATTCCTGGAGGTGTCCATAGAATGCGTTTATATAGGGTTCTGCAGTTTGGGCCATAGTTTCCACTGGCCTGGGGGCCTTGAAGGATTCCACCTTGATTTTGAGAAGTGTGAAGTTCGCTTTTGAGAAGTTTTTCACTGTGGTTTTCTGGGCTGGGGGTGGGGTTGGGTTGTGGATATCCAGTGAGAATAATTTATGGTCTGATCTTACCAATGAGGGGTTTACTTCTGGTATGGAGCATAGAGTCCCCATGTTGGCAATGATCAGGTCTAGTATGTTTTCCCCTCTTGTGGGAATGGTGACTAGTTGTTCCATAGCATTTGAGTTTATAAATTCAAGGAACCTTTGGGCTAGGGTGTTGGGGCTTGAGTAATACTCCCAGTCTATGTTTGGGTAGTTGAAGTCACCCAATATAATGGAGTTTGGAGAGATCTTCATGTTCTCCAATGTTTTCAGGAAAGCCGAGTGGGACTCCTGATTTTGAGAGGGTGGTCTGTAGCGTGCTATAAACTGAAAAGCAGTTTTGCCCACTGTTAGTTGCACATGGATGGTCTCTGATGCTTCGTGCAATGCCACTAACCTGGAGGTGTGGGTATCTTTGATAAATATGGATACTCCCCCTCCTTTTGTGGTTCGGGCCGAGATTTGGGGCCGAATAGCATGATATGAGGTATAACCTGGTAGTGCTGGGGTGCTCTCTGGAGCCTTGAACCAGGTTTCTGTCACTGCACAGATATCGATGTTTTCCATACTAAGGAGAGCTTCGAGTGCGTGCATCTTGAGGTTTAGACTTCTGGCATTTAGCAGCATTACCCTTAGTTTCTTGTTCATTGTGTTGCCTATGGAAGTGGGTTTGTCTTTTGAGCTTTGCCTAAAAAAGGCACTATGGGGGTGGCAAGAGCCTTTGCCAATATCCGAAAGCCCAGGGGTGACAGGTGCAAGCCGTCCCTAGCGAAGCAGCGCGGCCTGTCGAGCATGTCATCCCAGGCTGACAGACACTGGATCCCCTTTGAATGACACCGAAATTTTAGCCAATTGTTAAAATCGATCATTTTGTCTTTATATTGCGACATCATTCTAGGTGAGGGTAAGATGCTGCTCAAGGTCAGGGTCATATCGGCCTGGGCTACATGATCAGAGAGCTCCTCTATGTCTCTTTTCATGTAGTCATGGGAGGTACGTCTCAGGTCATTCACACCAGCATGTACTATGACTGAGTCATATCTGTACTTGCTTTGGAGTGACCTGAGTGCTTGTGTTATATGGCGGATCCTAGCGCCCGACAGGAAGTTCACTGTGACCTTCTCTTTGTTCAGCCTGGTGAGCGGAACGTCATTGTGTCTGACTATAGAGTCACCTATTACGAGTGTATCAGGTGTGTTATTCAGCCTTAAGGGCTGACACTGTTTGGCACACTGACTTTGTGAGCTATGTGTTGCACATGTTTTATTTTGGGTTAGCATTTGCTTGGATGTCTGCTTTGGAAGTCTCTGCTGCTTAGGCAGATTTTTATTTAGAGTATGTTTTTGTGTGTTTATGTGTTTGGTTTGCTGTTGTGTGGTAGGACTATGTGAGACTGGATTCGTGTTGTGTGAGGTCACCTTCTCCTCCTGACTGGTTACACCAGTTCTGAGTTGAGAGAGCTCAGCCTCCAGTTTGGCTATATGGTTGCATCTCTCACATATATTTGAACCTGTTTGGAGGAGGAGAGGGTTGTCCGTGGACATGAGACAGTTGTAACATTGCCTCAAGATTCCTAGATTCACCAGCTGGACTGGAGAGGAAACCATTAACTGACCTCTGGACATGCTAGAGTAGTATAGGGAACTCCTTTAACACTGAATTAAAAAGGACCAATAGGGGACAATGTAATCGTAGAGAGTATATGAGGATGTAGTGCTTTTAGTTTATTAGTGCTAAATTGTAAGATTGCTTATTTGTGCAAGTGCAAGGCCTTAGATTGACAATAGGGTGTTTAGTTTGAGAGATAGAGCAGTTCTAAGGGAAAAAGTGAAGAGCAGACCTTGTGGAGCCGGAAAAAGATTAAACCCAATTAAGTGGCACTGCCCAATGCTGTGCTATGCGCACAATCGCGCAAAGCCATGCTAAAGCGGGTTTTTATGCAGGGAACTTCAAAGAGCTAGAAATGGCCCAAAATGGCTAATTACTACAAGATTCTTGTGCTGAGGTCACTCCTTCAGGGACAGATAGGCTGTTCAAGGCTCCCCACTCCCACTGGTGAGCAAAGAAACTTCCTTCTATCCAAGTAAGGAAATGGGCAACACAGGAACTATTCAAAAGTCCAGAATACAGCAAAGCCTGTATAAGGGACTATTCTAGGTTAGGAAAGGTGGGAATCAAGGATTTTTTTTTTCTTTTTCAGGAAAACAGCAGGAGAATTACAGTAAATGTAAAGCACAGGGTAGCGCACTTGACTGGGCAGCCTCAACAGTTAAATACAACAAATAAACATTTTTAAAAAAGTGCAGGTATTTCAAAACACAAAGACAAGCTTAGAACAGATAAATCATCAACAGTTTAAACTCGCTTTTTGGTGAGGAAAGGTGGTTGCACAAGTAGTAGCAGAAAGATTATACTTATATCTTGAAAGCAGTCACTCTTTCGTTTCTCTGCTGCTAGCACCACTCTGCAGGGCCACGAGGAGCTGTTGCTGAGTAGGATAAGCAAAAAAAAATGCGCTAAAGCAGGTTTTTATGCAGAACTTCAAAGAGCTAGAAATGGCCCAAAACAGCCAATTACTACAACATTCTTGTGCTGAGGTCACTCCTTCAGGGACAGATAGGCTGCTCAAGGCTCCCCACTCCCACTGGTGAGCAAAGAAACTTCCTTCTATCCAAGTAAGGAAATGGGCAACACAGGAACTATTCAAAAGTCCAGAATACAGCAAAGCCTGTATAAGGGACTATTCTAGGTTAGGAAAGGCGGGAAACAAGGATATTTTTATGTTTTTTTTTCTTTTTCAAGAAAACAGCAGGAGAATTACAGTAAATTTAAAGCACAGGCTAGCGCACTTGAGTGGGCAGCCTCAACAGTTAAATACAACAAATAAACTTTTTTTAAAAAAAGTGCAGGTATTTCAAAACACAAAAACAAGCTTAGAACAGATAAATCAACAGTTTAACCTCGTTTTTCATTGAGGAAAGGCAGTTGCACAAGTAGTAGCAGAAAGATTATACTTATATCTTGAAAGCAGTCACTCTTTCGTTTCTCTGCTGCTAGCACCACTCTGCAGGACCACGAGGAGCTGTTGCTGAGTAGGATAAGCAAAAAAAAAACGTGCCAAAGCGGGATTTTATGCAGGGAACTTCAAAGAGCTAGAAATGGCCCAAAACGGCCAATTACTACAAGATTCTTGTGCTGAGGTCACTCCTTCAGGGATAGATAGGCTGCTCAAGGCTCCCACTCCCACTGGTGAGCAAAGAAACTTCCTTCTATCCAAGTAAGGAAATGGGCAACACAGGAACTATTCAAAAGTCCAGAATACAGCAAAGCCTGTATAAGAGACTATTCTAGGTTAGGAAAGGTGGGAAACAAGGATATTTTTTTGTTTTTTTTCTTTTTCAGGAAAACAGCAGGAGAATTACAGTAAATTTAAAGCACAGGCTAGCAAACTTGAGTGGGCAGCCTCAACAGTTAAATACAACAAACTTTTTTAAAAAAAAGTGCAGGTATTTCAAAACACAAAAACAAACTTAGAACAGATAAATCAACAGTTTAAACTCACTTTTCGGTGAGGAAAGGCGGTCGCACAAGTAGTAGCAGAAAGATTATACTTATATCTTGAAAGCAGTCACTCTTTTCGTTTCTCTGCTGCTAGCACCACTCTGCAGGACTTTTTGTTTCAACTCCCCTTCCATCTTCTGCAGATGCACATTCATTCACTTCTGGAGAGAAGGAATATGGACTGGATGCTCCTCCAATGAGGATTTCTGATACTCATGATTTCTAGGATGTGACCTATGGGGCTGGAATGACGCATCGCCCTTATCTGTCTCAGATATAACAGCTTCCAGTTTTTTCAGGTTCCACATAGCAGCCCAAGTGGGTGGGATTTACCTGTTTCCAAACTACTTCAGGGGTAAACTTATACAGTGACATGTCTGCGGAAAGCATGTGATGGTTATGCACTAGATGACGGGCAGCAGGGATCTGGCATTTGGTTTGCTAGATTTTGCATGGGCTGTGTGAGGACATACTGCCATTAGGCAATGTTCTCTAAGGGTGTTTTCCAAAACATCAATTCAAGCTTCCACTAGAACTTAACATTTTTGATATCTATACCCCCAAGCTATTAGCCTGGAACAAGAAGACTTGACAGGTCCCTCTTAAATTGGTTCATGAAACCCCTCTGGGTCCAGCATAGATTCTCAGTCTTAAGTACTACTGACTCAATATGCATGGAATCTTGAAACTAGTCTGTAGGATGAGGCTGGTCAGTATTGAGCTCGAGCCATTTGGCAGGGAGATGGGAAGCACTTTCATCCCAAACTGGACCCCCACAGTGGAAGCCAAGAGATGCATCTTCCAGCTCCTTCATCATCCAGTAAAGTGTGGAAGAGATGTGAATTCAAGCCTTGCTACTCTGTCATATCCTGAGGTGCACGTGGGGCTTTACTGCCAAGCCCTACATGAGAAATCTTCAACCATCATCATTATCCTGGTAATGAAGTAAGGCAGGAATTTTGTGCTCTGACATTTTTTCTGTATGTTTTTTTTTTCTCACCATGTTTGCTAACCATCAAGCCTCTCTATATCAGCCAGGCCCATATGGCTATTTGGTTCCCAACCCTAGATAACCTTCACTGACTGAGAAATATGGCCAGGTAAAGCTGTCATACAGACAGCCACAGCAGTGGTTTGTGCTCTGTCAAGCAACCTAGCAGTCAGAGTGTTCTTAGTATGGGCCCTAACCCCTCCCCTTGAGTGGGGAAAAACAAACCTGCATCACTGTGGGAGCCAGTATGCCTATCTCTTCTCAATGCATGTTCCTGTGTACCCCATGATGAAGCACATTGTACTTGCAGCTTGGTGGCTGAAGGTCTGTCCATGAGCCCTCTTTGCAACTTTGCTCCTTTTCTGAGAAACTGCGTGACTTGATGGTCTTAGACAGCCTTCCTCTCCTGGGGATGGGCATGTCCCTCCTCACACACCAGCATCAACATATGCTTGAGCCATTAATCAAATCTTGGTCTTTTGGGCTGTAGTGAGAACTTTACTTCTTTAGAACAATGGAGCTGGCACACACACTGATGTCTGTGGACAGCAGCTGGAATTTGCATCAAAACTTAAGATTATGCTCCTTCTCAAGGTTCTATAAGTAATGCAGGTACAGATCTCACCTGATGATCTAACAGCCACAAGGATGCTTAGCAGAGTTATTTCTAGACAATCAGCTTGGAACCCTTTGACCAATTATACTATCAACCATACTTGGAAGTGTTTACGTAGGTATTTTTATACCTAAATTAGACTCCAAAGATTTTTTTCCTCATGTAGATAGCAAATATTGGAGGTGTGGCAAGGAAGAAAGAGGTAATTTGGTACATATTTCTTGGAAGTATAATGAAATGGCAGACTAATAATTCCCTGCAGACAACTCTGTTAGAAATACTGCTTGAGCAAGTTGGTATAACTAAGGAAATGTTTTGAGCTATGCTACAGAATCAGAATTGCCTAGACATAGTAAAGCCTTGCTGAGTCTAATTACAGTGGCTGCCAAAAAAGCAATTACTAGGAAATGGAAATCAAACTCTAAAGTAACTGTAATAGAAACAGTGAATATAGTAACAGAGATAAAACAACTAGAAATGGGATCCTTAGAAAAGGGTAGGAGCAAATTACATAGAAAAAATGTGAATTGTGGGTACAATACACTGAGAAATAACGTTTTGGAGAAGGAATAAGATTTTAAAGAAGGCAGGATTTGATTGAGCTACATAATGTTATTATACGTGATGTATAATGTTTGCAACTAAAAATATGTCATTATGGTTTAATTTATATAAATGCATGATTGCCTGTGTCATAAGTGATAATTTAATAAAGTTTCTTGTTTTTTAAAAAAATAATTATACTATTAACTATAAATAGCAGAAATACACTTTCAGGATTAATGGCTGAATGCATTTCTATAATCAGTGCCTTGGCTTGGTTCATAGGTTCATACTAGGCTATCTGCCCTGGGGCAATTATAAGCCTAGCCCGATTCTGTATGGCTTACGCCACCCCTTGATTTGAGTATACTGTGCCCTTTTTAAGGTTTAGTTTACTGTGCCTCTGTCTAATAGTGACACGGGAGTAATCCCTGGGACAAACCTACGATCCCCCATCCACCTATCGAGATTCTTCTTGAAGAGATTCAGTGAGGTGCTCTGCCTCACATGAACTGGAATTCTATTCCAGAACGAAGGGAGCCTCTGGGTTATGAACCTGTCCCTCCAGCAAGTTCTATTTATTTCTGTGCTGAGGTTCAAGTCCCTCGAGCGTGTGGCTCTAAGGGATTTAGATTTACTGAGGTGGAGCATGTCCATTAATTCTGGATTTGACATAGCTTTGTACGTCAGGCATAGATCGCCTCGAAGTAGGTGGTATGCAACTGAGTAGAGCTGGAGTTTTTTTAACCGAGCAGCATATAGCATCTGGTTGAGACCCTTGATCCTCTTGGTGCGATACTTTTGGGGTCTTTCTAATTGCTGCAGGTGTCGGGTAAGGTACATCCCAAAATGGGCATTGTATTCTATGATGGGCCTGATGAGGGATGAATAAAGGGGCACAGTTACCTCTCTTGATCTAGATGTGAAACCCTTCGTGATGAGGTGGGCTATGTAGAAGGTCTTTCTAACCACTTTGGCAATGTGGTTTTCGAAGGAGAGATTGCTATCAACTTGAGTCCCCAGGTCCCTAATAACTTTCTCTGTACTTAATGGGTTTCCGCCTATGTGGTAATTTGTGGGCACATTAACCATACTTGGAAGTGTTTACGTAGCATATTTATATCATTAGTGCTTCTGGATGCATGTACCCCCAAGCACTGAAGCTTCCAAAAAAAATATTAAAGATTGTAAATGATGGAGAGAACAGACCCAATAGCTGATACATCAAGTATGGTCTGTTTTCAGTAGTATATCTTTCAATCACTACTGTATTCCCCTCTAAATCTTATCATTCTGTTTGATATGAGCTCTGAGGATCCAAACCATGCTTCAGAGTACAAAAAAAAAGAAATTCATACTTGTATTACAAGCAGTATTATAAAAAGACTTTTGATCTGCAGTAAATTCTTATGAGACTCTTCATAATGCCAAGAAAAAGGACTGCGATCAGACTGAAGAGCCAAACCCTGTGTTACAGGATGAGGAGGAGAAAGTGTGCAAATCCAAATAGGTACAGCCTGCTGATAATGTACTACGCAGGGGACCAGAGTTCTCCTAGTCCACTTTGAAGTTAGTATTAGGTTGAGCTTGTCCCCAGAAAACAAAGTGGCTGACTGGAGCCTATTTAATTGAAATGGCTCATTGGATTGTGACTAGTTTAAAAGTGAGTCAAGTTAAATGCAATATATACCATGCTAAACATGGAATTCACTTTTCGTTTGAAAAGGACTGAGGATGATTTATCTTAGCTTACAGAAATGCTTAAGAAAAGAAGCCAAAATGCAGTCTACAAGAGATCAGTGGTAAGTCAGCCTGAAAGAGGTACATGACCAGCTAATCATCCGGGTACACAAACACTAGCATACACACATTACATTGTAAAATCATTATCATCACCACAGGGCATTTGATAAACATATGTGTGACATAACAGAGCCCAGAGATGAGCAGTGCGTAATGAAGATGTTGAACCTTTATAGCAAATTTTAGACACTTTTATTGCAATGTGCCAGTAGACGTCCAGCCAGTTATCACGCATGTAGAAAAAATCTGAGATGACAAGGTCAGGACAAGTCTTCCTGCATTTTAGATATTTTAAAAGAGGCTAAAGACAACTGCATTCAAACTTAATTTGAACTTACACAGTCTTTATGATGACTGGCAGTTGGCAGAGAGTATTAAGAGTAGTTAATGAGCTGTTTCCTGTGGTCCAAGGTTCGATTCCCAGCAAGTCACTTAACCAGAATTCCTGCGCTGAGACTGAAAAATGTGCCTGGAGATCAATGTAACCCCAGTCCACACATACACAGGAAACATTCCAGGTGTAGTTAACTGTTGACAAAACACCTGTTCAAATCATACCTAGCTACAGACCCCCAACCATGACTCAGGATGCCCTCTCCACCTATATGGACTTACTTGAATCCATCAAGATTCAACCCACTACCCTGATCCTGGGTGACTAACTACCCAACCATAGAGTAGACCACCTATTCTAGCCCAAACACGAAAGCCCAGAGATTCCTCAACTTTGTCAGTGCCAGTGCATTTGATCAGCTGGTCAACACTCTCACGAGAGGTGAAAATATCTTGGACCTGGTACTAACCAACATGAGTACCCACTGTAGCACCCCTACAGTGTCATCCTCCTTGGTAAGATCCTACCATAAAGCCATCACTCTCAAAGTCACCATCTCCCCTGACCCTACCCCTTGTCAAGATCAAACAAAAAACTTTTCCATAGGTAGGTACTAGGCTACTGGCTCTAGGGCATAAATAAGCCTAGCCAAAATGTTTCAGCGTGTGCCTCCCATGTGATTTAGTTACTTGCGCCTCTGTCGAGCAGGACCACAGAAGTGATTCCCGGGGTGAATTTCCTGCTCCCCCATCCATTCATCAAGATTCTTCTTGAAGAGCGCTAATGAGGAGCTCTGCCTCACATATATGGGGACCTTATTCCAGAGCAGGGGGAGTCTCTGGGACACAAATCTGTCCCTCCAACAAGTCCTGTTTATTGTAGTGATCAGGTTAAGGTCCCTAGAGCATGTAGCACGGGTAGATTGGGATTTCCTTAGGTTGAGCATTTCCAGCAATTCAGGATTTGACATAGCCTTGTATGCCAGGCAGAGATTGCCTCTGAGTAGCCAGCATGCAACTGAGTACAGTTGAAGTTTTTTTAGCCTGGTGGCATAGGGCATCGGTTTTAGGCCTGTTATCCTCTTGGTGAAGTATTTTTGAGGCCTCTCCAGTTGTTGCAGGTGTCTAGTAAGGTACATCCCAAATGGGGCATTGTACTCAATAAAGGGTCTATTGAATGATGAGTAGAGGGGAACAATAACTTCTTTTTTTCTAGATGCAAATCCCTTTGTGATAAGGTGAGCCATGTAGAAGGATTTTTCTAACCACCTTAGCGATGTGGTTATCAAAGGAGAGGTTACTGTCCACTTTTCCCGAAGGGGATGACAATGCACCTTTTGGCATTTAGCTTGAGGCCATGATTTTGGCACCATGTATCTGTTTCAGTGAGACCCTTTTGAAGGATATCTACTTCAGTAGGAGTCTCAATTATGGCACCCAGTTTGCAGTCGTCTGCGAACTTTGTTAGCCATAGTCCCCCTGTGTTTGCATGTACCTCAGAGAAGTAAATACTGAACAGGAGAGGTCCCAAGACTGAGCCCTGAGGTACTCCACTTGTCTCCAGTTTGGAGTCGGACCTAGCGTTTCCTATTTTCACTGTATGGGTTCTGTCCATGAGCCAGTTAGCAATCCATCTTGTAATGTAGGGGTTTATATTTAGGTTAGTGAGTTTGCCTATAATTCTCGAGTGGGGAATGGCATCAAATGCTTTCACAAGGTCAAGGTATGCAGTGTGGACCATCTTTCCCTCATCAATTGCTTTGGTGATTGTCTTGAACAAGTCAGCCAGGTTTAGAAGATATGACCTGCCCTTTATGAAACCAAACTGAGTAGGGTCCAGGGTCTGTAGGTTCCCAATGTTGTTGTTTATGAGTTCCATGATGATGTGCTCCATAACCTTGCAGACGAGGCTCATCAGGTTGATGGGGCAATAGTTCCTGGGGTTGGTGGTGGCTCTTCCCTTGTGAAGAGGGACAACCGTTGCCATGCACTACTCAGTGGGTACATAGCCTGAGGTGAGGCTGTGGTTGAACATGTCACTTAGGTGAGGGATTAGTTCGTTTTGGAGTTCACGTAACACGTAGCCTGGGATGCTGCCTGATCCCATGGATGCTGTGTTTTTTGCTTTAGAAAGTGCCATTCTCACGTGGGTGTCTGAGTATAGTTATGAGCCCTTTAGGGAGTGAAGGAGGGGTAAAGTTTGCACTGAACTAATCTGCCCTTTATATTGGTGATATCAATTGGTTCCGGGAATTTTGAACAGTTATATGTTGCAGCTCAGAGCAGATCTGGGAGTTGTCATTTAGGTTCTTGACATAGCTAAAAAATGCTTTGTGGTTGTCCTTGGTGTCAGTTATGATTTTTCTTTCAAAGCTCGCCTTTGAGGATTTAATAAGGGATCTTAGCTTTTTGTTGAGGTTGGTCAGGGAGCTCTTCCCTTCCTGGGTTTTTACTCTTTTTTTGTAATAATTTCTTCCTTCTATTATAGAGCTTGTTTATGGCCGGGGTCCACCAGACTGGTTTCCTTTTTTTGGAGAAATGGGTCTTGGTTTTGTTCGAGATAGCATGGTCCATGCACTCATGCAAGTGCTTGTAGAGTGCTTCTGTGTAGGCTAAGCAGATTCAACCGAATTGTCATTCTGCATGGGAGTAACGATGTTTGCCACCTCTGTCTTAAGTAGTATAAAGTTTGCTTTGGAGATGCTTTTCACTGTGGTTTCCTTGGGGGGGGGGGGGTGATGAGTTTATGGTCTGATCTAACCAATAAGGAATTTACTTCAGGTACGGAGCACTTGTTCCCCATGTTAGTGATGACCAGGTCCAGTATATTGTTACCCCTTGTGGGGGTGTTGATAAGCTGGTCCAGGGCATTTGAGTTAATATATTCCAGGAAGCGTTGGGCAAAGGTATTTGTGCTCGAGTAGTTTTCCCAATTGATGTTTGGGTAATTGAAGTCACCTGGTATTATGGTGTTTGGTTGGACTCTCATGTTTTCCAATACCTCGAGGAACAAGGAGTGAGGGTCTTGGGGCAAGGAAGGTGGTCTGTAGGAAGTTTTACCCATTGTCAGTTGTACTTGGATGATCACTGAGGCATCATACTTTGCAACTAGTCTGGAGGTGTGGTTATCCTTGATGAATATGGATACGCCACCTCCGTTAGTGTTTCGGTCCAGGTTTTGTGACCGAAATGTGTGGTATGAGTTGTAGTCTGGAACTGCTGTGGTGCTCTCTTGAGCTTTGAACCAGGTCTCAGTTATTACACAAATATCAATGTTTTCCATTTTGAGAAGAGCCTCGAGTGAGTGCATTTTGAGGTTTAAACTCCTGGCATTGAGCAGCATTACCCTCAGTTTTTTGTCACTGGAAATTGTTACGGTGGTGGGTTTGTCTTTTGAGCCTTGCCTAAAAAAAGGCACTAAGGGGGTGGCAAGAGCCTTGGCCAGTATCCTGAATCCCAGAAGGTGACAGGTGCAAGCCATCTCTAGCGCAGCATCGTGGCTTGTTGAGCATGTCATCCCAGGTAGACAGATCCTGGATCCCATTTGAATGACACCAGAAGCTTAGCCAATTGTTGCAATTTATTTATTTATTTTCCCTTGTACTGAGGTATCATTCTTGGTGACGGTAAGATGCTACTCAGGGTCAGGGTAATACCCGCCTTGGTTACATGATCAGAGAGCTCTTCCAATGTCTCTTTTCATGTAGTCCAGGGAGGTATGTCTCAGGTCATTCACACCAACATGGCCAATGACAGAGTCATATTTGTACTTGTTATGGAGTGACCTGAATGCCTGCATGATGTGGCAGATTCTGGCACTCAACAGGCAGCTGACAGTAACCTTCTCTTTTATCCAGCCTGGTGAGTGAGACATCAGTGTGCCTGACTATGGAGTCCCCTATTACAAGTGTGTTAGGTATGATGTTATGCCTTATGGGCTGTGGTTGTGTGGCACACTGGTTTTGGAGGTAATGTGTCGGTTGCGGTGTGTTTGTGGGTGGAGGTTGCTTGCGTGTCTGCTTTGGAGGTCTCTGTTGTTTCCGCAGATTTTTATTTAGAGCCTCCGAGTATGTCTTTGTGTATCTATGTGTAGGATTTGGAGTTGCAGGTGTGGTGGGATTATGTGTAGTATTGCAGGTTGTTAACTTCTCCTCTTGACTGTCTATTCCAGTCATGGCTGGAGAGAGCTTTACCTCAAGTGTGGCTGTGTAAGTGCATCTCTTGCAGATTTTGGTGTCACGTGGTAGGAGGAGAGGGTTGTCTGTGTACAAGAGGCAGTTGTGACATTGCCTCAGGATGCCCAGATTCATCAGATGGACAGGAGAATACACTGGGAACTGGCCTTTGGACATGCCTGAATGGGTTGAGTAACTTTTTCTAGTTTGTCTGAATGGGTTGAGGAACTTATTCTTGTTAAGCTTGTGGGGGAGAGTAGTTTGACTGTTCCCTACACAAATGTGGGAGATTAATTACTGTAGTTTATTAGTACTTCTGTCACTTTTTGAGCAAATGCAGGAGTGCTAAAACTGAAAACTGGCTAGTACTAAGGGAATAACTGAAGAGCAGACTTTGCGGAGCTGGGGATAGTTTAACCCTAGCTAACCACTGCTGCGCTATGTGCAAAACCACGCAAATGCGTTTTTTATATCAGAAAGATAAAAGAGATAAAAATTAGCCCAAAATGGCCAATAAAACTACAATTTCTGGGCTGAAACCACTCCTCCAAGGACAGGTAGGCTGTTCAAAGCTCCCCACTCTCACTGTTAAACAGAGCAACTTCCTTCTATCCAAGTAAGGTATGGACAACACAGAAGCTTAAACACAGTCCAGGTACCAGCAAATATCTGAGAACCAGACATATCTAACTTAGAAAACCGGGAAATAGGAAGATTTTTTTTTTGTTTTTTTTTTTTTTTTTCAAAAATATAACCGATACAACAGAAAAACACAGTATAGAAACAGCTATCGCACTGGAGTCTGAAGCCAAATACAATTAAATAATCCAATATAAGACAAAGCTGACTACAACCTCCTGAGAACAGGTATAAGCAGCTTCACAGCCACTGTCCCTTCTTGGAACTAGTGCTAATGTCCATGTCTACACCAAACTATATGAGCAGCTACATAGCTGCATGGACTTAGCAATACCTAACAGAACCAAATCATATTCCTCAAGGAACAGTAAATCTGTCTGGTGGACAGCAGCAATAAATAAACTCAAATTAAAGGAAAAAAATGCTGTCCAAGACCAAGAAGGAGCAGGTGCCAAGTTGGAAGCAATCTCTCCTTTGTCTGAACAAGCAAAAAAGGTTACTGGTGAAATCCTCTAAGGCTAACTTCGAGTCCAAATTGGCCACATCCAATAAGGACAATCACAAGGCCTTCTTCACATACATCCACAATCTGAAAGGTAACACCCAAATCTGCTATGAACTAGTGGTCAAGAACATCACATACACAAATGTCATAGATATAACCAACCTACCGGTAGACAGGTTCAGTGAAAACTTCACCCCCCTGTAGTCCCATCAATAAACCAGGACATCCCCAGCACCTCCCCCCCCCCCATCACCAAGGACCAAGTGTTTAATGCCCTCTCAAAAGCAAAAAAGACAGCCTCCATGGGACCCTACAACATCCCTGGCTGTGTCCTACATGAACTCAGGCAAGAAGCTCTCAGCACCACTAGGCACTCTATTCAACCAAAGCCTGAGCAACAGCTATGTCCCAGCCAAAAGGTCGTCAGCCACTGTCATCCCTCTACACAACAGTGGAGCATCCACTGACCCAGGTAATTATAGGCCCATCAACCTAACTAGCCTGATGTGCAAGGCCATGGAATGCATTATCATGGACTTACACACAAGGACATTGGCAACATCCATACGCTTGACTCCTCACAGTTTGGTTTTGTAAAAGGGAGATTATGCCTGTCAGACTTGGTCAACTTCTTTGAAACCATCACCAAAGCCATGGATGAGGTGCATACCACCTACCTTGACCCAGCCAAAGTCTTCAACACTATTCCCTACTCAGGCATAATGGATAAAGTCTCCCAGCTAGGCATCAACCTGTAAGTTACAAGATGGGTAGCTAACTAGCTCACTGACAGAATCCACTCAATCAAAATAGGGGAAGCCACCTTTAGTAGTGGACCCGTAATGAGCAGTGTACCACAATGATCAGTCTTGGGGCCTTTACAGTTTGGTATAGACTTTTCTGAGGTGCAAGCCAAAACCAGTGGTCTGTAGCTGACCAAGTTTGCAGACAACTGCAAGCTGGACGCGGTCTTAAATTTCCCTTGTGATGTAAACATCCTCCAAGAGGGCCTTACTCAAACTAATGAATGGTGCCAGAAGCATGGCCTCAAACTGAATGCTAAGAAATGCATCATTATCCCCTTTGTGGAAAATTGTATCCCCACTAATTATCACATTAATAACAACCTACTAAACATGCAATCAGTAGTGAGGGACTTGGGCACCCATGATGATAGCAACCTGACTTTTGACCATCACATTGCCTCCACTGTACGGAAGGCTTTCTATATCACCCACCTCATAATAAGGGTATTTCATCCAGGAACAAGCAAGTCAGAACATCCCAATACTCCTCCCTTATTAGACCCATTATAGAGTACAATGACCCTTCGGCATGTACCTTGTGAAGCACATGCAGCAGCTGGAGAGACCACATAAGTTCCTCACCAGGAAAATCCAGGGCTAAAGCCCTTTTCCCTCTACTCAGTCTCGTATAGATTACTCTGAGGTAACCTGCATCTGGCATACAAGTCCGTCTCAGACCCAGCCTTGATGGAGTTGCTGCATATCCGTAAGTCAAACTCCACTTGTGCAACCCACATGCAAGGCCTCAACCTGGTCTGTGACATTAATAGAACTTGTTGGCAGGATAGATATGTGTCCCAAAGACTCCCCCATCTGTAGAATAGACTCCCTCTCCATGTCAAGCAGAGTACCTCACTAGCCCTCTTTAAGAGGAACCTAGACAACTGGATGGGAAACAGAAAATACACCCCTGGGATCCCACCTGTGACCCTGCTGGACAGGGGAAATAGGTGTTAACTTTTTGGGAACATGGGTGAAATTTTTGGCTAGGCTTATAAGAGCCTCCAGGCCAATAGCCTAGTATCATCCTATGAACCTATAAAATAAAATCAGTACAACAAAATAAAACAAATTGCTACAAACAGCCATGAGCAGAATCATTTACTATCCTCCTACAAGGAAACTCAACAGCTTCCTCACAGACCAAAGGCAAATATTTACCCTTTAGCTCTAGAAAGACCAGGATATCTAACTTGGAGTAGGTACCTATGAATTCTAAAGTGTCAGAAACTTATGATGTTTAAAAACTCATTTGCCACTGGTAATACTTCCACATGCTGAATGAAAGTTAAAAACTAGCATTGATTCTTGACACTAATATCCCATGTACAGGCTGTTGAGAAATGAATGAAAAAATGTGGGTTTGGGGAAGCAAAGGATGTGCAATCTTGCAGTTTGGCAAGTGGGTCATATCTGGAAATCCAAGCCTGGGAGAATCCATCCTGCTCTTCTGCAGGTGTTCTGTAATGTTCCTGGTATCATGCAGATACAAGGCTTTATTCCTAAAGATAGCATTATATGTCTTTCACCTAAGTTTCCTACAAAAACAGGACAGGCAGCTAAGCTAGACTGTATACTCAGACAGATGCACCTCTAGCTCCAACAAAGGTAGCATCAAATTACATCTTGTAAATGAAAAGCCAGGCTGGACACTATGAAATCAGGCTTCCTATAAGCATTACGGTGTGGGTAATCAGAGTATACAGATCTTTTTAATGCCCGAGACATCACAGAGATCTGAAATTAAATCACATGTGAAAGGTAACTAGAAATCACAGGGCTTGTGATTGTGTGGCATGAGTCTTCTTGCAAAATCTGTTCAAGATGTAGGACAACATGTGAAGGGAAAGCAAGCAAGATTCTCTGGTCTCTTAGTTTGATGCTGTGCAGCAGAATTAAAAAATATTCACTAATGGGTTGTTTTCAAGGATAGCATGCAAATTATGGATGCACTGTAAAAGTGATCCGTATTAAAGGAACAGAACTCAAGTCTGGCATTTTCCAAGCTGCACAAACAGCATTGTTCATAAATGGCCCTGAATCAATGTTTTCTTGGTCTAGATAAACATTCAAGCATTTCTACCAGGCACAAGTGTCCGCATTGGTAGACAAAAATTGAAGAACAATGTAGATGCATTAAGAAAAGTTAAGAGGAGGAATGGGTGGTCGAGCTAATTAGTGTCTGGCTTTTTTTTTTTTTTTTTTTTTACTTGAAACCACAAGACTGCATATTATGTGACCATGACTTTGCATTAAAACAGGCAAATACAATTTTTTCATGTCTACAAACTGCCAAGTGGCCTTTCCAAACAAGACTTAATATCAAACAGGAACATCCAAAATTATCTGTATAAGCTTCTTCTAAAAAGAAAACAGATTGAACCAATCCTTCTTGCACATACATATCCCCATACAAAGTCACAGTAAGACTTAGATGCAATAAAACTGAATTTAACAGCTGGAATACATATAGTTTCTTTAGCAGCTTTAAGATTTGGTGAACCAGGGGAAAGACAGAGATTGTGCTAAAGCCTGAGACAACAGGCAGGCTTTGAAATGGGTAACATAGAGAAGATACTTTTTTGACCTAAGTATCAGCTAAATAGGTCCTCTTCTAAAACTTGGTACGTTGCAGGGATTTTGTATTTGGGAGAAAAAGTTAAAACATTCTAATCTCTTTTTTTGTTGTTCAGCATAAATGAAGCCTCACAGTAGAATTCTTCCTAGGGCAGTTAAGACAGATGTGTTCCTGTAAAGTATATCATCATTTATAGAACAAAGTTGCTTGTAACGGATGTCTTTCAGTTAGCATAAATGCCACTTATCAGAAAATCTCTTAAGGAAAACTGATGTCAGGTCCTACATTTTCTGGTAAATGAATGCATTCAAGTACTTCTGGACAGAAGGCCAAGGACTCTGCCTAGTCTGCAATGTGTTAGAGCAGCTCTCACTCTCCCTAATGAAGAGGTCTTTAGGAGAGAAGTAAACTAAATACATTAACTTTCTCATTAGGTTCTGCAGGTAGGGGCCCCTGAGACCAAAATCTCAGAGAATATTGTTATCTCTGAAGAAGAAGGGGGAATTAATCACCTTCTTCAATGCTGTTAGGGCTGAGACAAGAAATTACCACTAACAAGGCGGGAGAAAAGCAAAGGAAACAGATAAATGTAAACATGTGGGATAATTTAGTTGGTGGGAAAAGGAAATGATTTCAGCTGGAATGTCTGTCTTTTACCACTTGAAGAAACTAGTCCAAAGGGAACCTTTCCCTACTTATCACTTGCAAGTTATTCTTGGGTACTTTTTGGTTAGCTTCTACCTTGCACAGAATTAGTTCTCAAAATTCCACAGTGGAAGCAAATTAGGATGGTGGGACTGGCCAAGAAGGAACACTTGTACTGAAGAAATTTTCAACCCGCTAACTGGCAACTGCAACTTCAAAATTTAAGATACAAATCATAAATACTTCTGGCATTTGTCACAACTTTCTGGAACTCACATTAGTACCTATGAAATATTCCTGAACACAAAGTTAAATTATAACATTCTGGCACAGCTTCAGAAATCTGCAATGCTCTGTTATCAATGGTTATAAAACAGGTCACTGTTTTATGACAGTGATAATCAATTTCCTTTTCCTTAACTTAAGCTTAAGTTAACACCTCTCAACCTCTGAGCATTAAGAATTATAGCACCAGCCATTAAAAGTCACCCCTGAAGGTTAGACACAGGAGCACTTTCTTATTATTTGGAAGAGAATGTTTTTTTCCAGCAGGTTCTACATTTCAGTGGTATGAAATATTTCTGCATTGCCACAGGATACCCATATCCACCAAGCTGACTGCAGAGATATCCACTGCTATAGACACAGTTACATGATCAGAAGTTTGTTGTAAGAGTATAAAGTAAAATCAGGGGTATCTAATACAAAATTTGTGGCAATGCTTGTCACTGCACAAACTAAGTGCTCTATGTACAATTGAGTACTGATGAAGTTTCAAGGGCAGTTTTATTTTCTAGGTGCCTGCGTTCATACAGAGCACTGCTACTTCCTGCTGTGATATGGTGCCGATTTTATACAGGCAGAGAAAACTGACTAAATAGCCCTCTGATCAATTAAAAGATCTCACTCAAAGCCTTCCAGTGTGATTCCCAGCCCTTTTACTGCCACTAGAACGCAGTCCTAAGTCTTCTTAACTTAAAGTTACACAAGAGTTATCCCAAAGTGAATACTAGCAGGACAATAAAACAAACTAAAAGCACACACTGTAAATAATTGAATATATCATTTAAAGATATGTGGAGGCTATCTTCCTACACTCCAACCCTTTAAACTTTAACTTCTGCATGGTTACATTATCTCCACCTAACTTTCCTTCAAGACTATGTCAAAGGTACACATGTAACTAACTGACATTGTCCAGTCATCACTACAGCCACCTCCCAGTTAAAAACTACTTAATGTATGTTTAACACTGGGCACTAGTTCAGCTATTACCTTTTCACTCAAAAGACTCGCTGTGCTTATGACACAACTGCAATACAAGTCACAGACTTAAACTTAGCTTAAGTGGTCACTCAGTCTTAAACAACCAGAGCACTCTAACTCTCTTGTGATAACAAATCAGCTGCTTGATGTACTGTAAATCAGCAAATGTGGCGTCAATCAGTTTTTATGCAATGACCATCCTCTTGCTCAGCTATTTACTAAGTGTCCATACCTACATTCCTGTAATGCTACTGGCATTCATGATGTCACTAGAAGTGCAGACATGGAAAAGGTCCACTGATATACTGCAGTAAAGCATATTGCAATTAGTTGAAAAAATCTAGTACGGAGTTTGAAACACAGCCAGTCTTGATTAAAATTTCACGAAAGCGCTTACCTACTTGTTTTTTATTTTAATAAAGACTTGATGCGTTTCAAACTCCATACTGGATTTTATTCAGCATATTTATGTTTGGTTTGCAAGGAGTTTGTTAATCCTACTAGGAGGTGTGTGGTGCTGTTTTATATTGCAATTAGTGTTTGAAAGTCATGCAAAGTCCTTAATCAAAGCATTACGATTTCAGATTGCATCTTTTCTGTCTAGAAATTAAAAGGAAGGCATGGTATAGTATGACCATCTGATTGTCCCAAGACCATGGCAAAGATACAACAGCCAATAACTGACTTCTAATGCAATGATATTTACCCTCTAAATACATTGGTTCATAGGTAGTTATGTGGCATGTGGTCCAGGACAGTTGCCCAGTTTCCCTGTTACCCCAGTGCAATGTCTGGTTAACTGACTAGCACACAACTACACAGAAGGCAAACAGTGTCTGTGAGAATAAATCCCTCAACTACAAGAAGTAGCTTGTTTATTTTTATTTATTTTATTTTTCATTTGTTAACCGGGATAGTTTGATTGGACAAGGTCAATTTACTGCATAGGCCCGAGGAGAAAACCTCCACATTAGTTAGCAATCATAAGAAAAATATCATACAGACAAAAATATAATACAGAAAACATAACAAATTAACAAAGGCTGAGTTAAAAATCATCATAATAAACATGAATTAATGCAAATCTTGAGATCAATTATTACAGCTTACTAACTGTGACATGTCTACAGTAGGTAAGACTAGAAAGGGAGCTAAGAGAAGTAGGAAAAGCAAGGCAGTGATAATTAAGTAATACATGAACATAGCCAGGTCTTCATAAAATGTGATTTAAGTGTGCTTTTGAAGTGCGTGGAAATGGAGGCAGAAACAACAGAGGTGGAGATTATTCCCAGTTTTAGCTATGGTGTGCAAGAATAGTGCTTTCCCTGCAGTATTATTAGCTCTAGAGATACAGAGGAGAGATTTGTCAGAAGAACCGAGAGGACAATTAGCAAAGTAGTGAGAGAGTAGTTGACTTAGTGCTGGAGTTTTGTCAGGGTACCACAAGATGTTGAAGGGGATAACTAGCTGATGGTAGCTAAGTAATTGAGGAAGTTCTAGCCATTGTAGGTCTCTTAGTGCCTGACAGTGATAGGTTCTGAAGGTGGAGTTGTTAGCAAACTTGGCAATTTTGTTATAACATTACTCAAATTTCTCAAGATCAGTTTTTCTAGTCTGGGTCAGGATTGGTGCCGCATACATTAGAGTGGACAATAGTGGAGTTTGGGCTAGGGTTATCCATGCCTTGTCTATGAGGAATTTCTTGTGTCTGTAGAGAGTTCCCATTTTTTATGTACCTTTTTGATGGTTTGAGCAATATGGACATCAAAGAAAAGATGTTTGTCTATTTCTACACAGAGGAGTTTAGTATGGGCAAGAAGTAGAAATGACAGTGCCATTTTTGGAAGTGACAGAGAAGTAAAGGAGAGTGGCTTTAGATGTAGTCTTGTTGGGGTTTAGGATAAGTTGGATATCAGTAATTCATCTTTCTACAGCACTAAAGGATTCTTGGGCGAGCTGTTTTAGGGTGGTAAGGGACGGGGCTGAACCAATAAGCGTTGAGTCATCTGCATACTGTATAAGTGTGGCTTGCTGGGTGGAGTCATGTAGATTGTTTGTAAAAATAGAGAAAAGAAGTGGGCCCAAAATTTATTTATTCATTCCTTCCAGTTTGATGACTGATCCACTGGGCTCGGGGAGCCCGTTTTCAGTGAAGGCCAGGGGAGAAAAGCTCCACAATACGTTTCCTTACATGATTAATTACAAAGAAAGTTTACATTACAAACAACAGGTAGCATTCAAAAAAAAAAACAATTAAGAGTTTTGTTCAGGAGAAAAAGACAGGCATATAACATCATGGCTAGCTTTTACTGTTTAATTACATATAAAATCTACATTTGAGAGTGAGGTTAGGAAGGAAAAAGGTTAGCCAGGAGTAAAGGGGGAGGAGAACTTGAGAGGTGTGGGGTGAAGAGTACAGCTGCATTTCCTGTTTAGACGGAGGTAGGAATGAAATTGAGTTTTAAAGTTATTAAGGTTGTCACAGGTCCTCAGTGTGGTTTGAGCCTTGTGGTACGCCTATGGTAGCTGGAAGTAGAGGAGAGAGCACACCTTCCCATTCAACAGATTGCTGTCTGTCCAATAGGTAGTTTTTGAACCAGGAGATAGCAGAGGGGTAAAGGATAGGGAGGCTAGAGTATCTAATAGTGTTGGGTGTGAGACCATGTTGAAAGCTTTGGAGATCTCTAAGAAAATAGCAGATACAAAATTATTGTCATTTCTGTGTTGGTTAACCAGATTGGTAAAAGAGAGAAGAGCAGTAGTTGTGCTGTGGTATGGGGAGAAGCCATGTTGTGTGGTGGAGAGGAGATTGTATGTTCAGAAATTGCATAACCTGAGAGTGAATACATTTCTCAAGAAGCTCAGATAAGGGAGACAGAATGGCTATGAGACGGTAACTTGAGAAGTCATAGGAGTTGCCCCCTTTATTGAGTGGAATGATATATGAAACTTTCCATAGTTGAGGGACATAGGCTTCTTGTATAGATCAGTTGATAAGGATTGAAACAGGGTAAGATAAGGATTCAGCGGATATTTTTAGAAAGTTAGCAGGTATAATGTTAGCTGCAAGGGTGGTAGGTTTCAATTTTAGGAGGAGTTTTTTAATTGTAGAGGTGGGAACAGGTGAGAGAATAACAGAGGACATGTTATCTGGACTTTTGGTACAGACAGAAGAAGAGTTATTTCTAAATAATTGGGCTGATAATGTCTGGGTTTGATGTCCATAAATTGATAATTAAATTGAGAGGCTATGTCTTTGTTGTTATTGGAGGAGGTGGGAGCAGGAGTGGTAGTTTAAACAGGTTTTAGTAGGGAGTTGATGGCTCCCCAACATTTTTGGGGATATTTTGAATGTTTGTTTTGGGTACCTAGGAAATAGTTCTGTTTATCAATTTTTATTTGTTTTTTTTTTAGCCTGATTCTTAAGTTGTTGATAATATTATTTAGCCTGGTTAGAGTTGTCTTCCTTCCATTTTATCCAGGCCTTGTCTCTGGACTTTAGCAGGGCTCATGTTTCCCTACTTAGCCATGTGCATAGTTTGCCTTAGCTCTAATTTTCCTGATGGGAGCGACTGTATTAAGGACATTTGTAAATGCATTGTTAAAGTAGTCTACAGCTTGGTCTAATCGTAGTGGTTCTCATTTGCATTGATTTAATATAGTGTTAAGATCCTGTGGGTTTAGTCTACGGTCATCTCTGATTTGTCTATAAACTATGGGCTTGGGCATGTTGGTACGTTTCTGTAGGAGTAATGTAGGGTGGTGGTCACTAAGCCCATCTGGTACACAGCCTATCTGGTAGTTTTGTTTGGGGCAGTTCACTTGTGTCCAATCAAGAACAGATTGTTTCTTGTTTCTGGGATTTTTTTATATACTCTAGTGGGTTCTTGAATGAGTTGAGCAAATCCAAACAGGTTAATATGATTAGTGGGGTTATTAGAGTTACAGGCTTGCCAGTCTGCACTTGGGTCATCTAGTAGGATAGTTTCTTGTGGAAGTTTAGTTCTAGCCCACAGTAGGATTTCCTCCATTATGGGGGGAGTTGTTTCCTGGAGGAAACCGCTCATAGCATTAATCCTATGCTCTAACTGACAGATATTCAATTATTAAGTTAGTAGAGTCCTAACCAGCCATGTCATAATATATGACTGTATTGGATACAAACTCACCACAGCAAATTATTTAACTATTCAGTTTGCTTACTGGATAGTACACCAATCACAATACACCATTTGCAGGTGCAGCCTAGAACAAGGCCTTTTGCAATGGGTAGCCATTGTGATTCTCTTATCTAAATATTAGCAGTTCTGCAAGCTCTGAATTTTCTCTTATTCCCAATATTGGGGGCTATTTTCATATGCAACACAGAGAAATAATTAATTAATTGACATTTCATTACCAGGAAATTCTGACTGGGTAGAAGCCCATTTTCAGTGGAGGCCCAGGGAGAAAAGCTCCAAATTATTAACATTTTAAAAACAATAATTTTAAAATCTTCAAAAATAAAACAAAAACATCAGCAGTTTAAATAATTATAACCAATTAGACATAATATAAAACATTGTATCAAGGTACATGATAATTATTTAATATTTAGATAAATGTTACAGTTTGTAGAGAAATTAAAGGCAAGTTAGTCTAGTACAAATAGGAATTGCAATATGAGGCGAGGGAAAAACAGGCTTATGCTATATTTGGAGAGAAAGTCAGGGAAAAGAATTAGAAGGAGCAAGGAAGTAAGTGAAGAAGGGAGAGTAAGGAGGTATACATAATGAAAAGATAATTATTCCATTTAGGGATATAGTTTATCCTGTATTTGGGCAAGAACATAGCCAGATTTTAGCTAGGAAGTTTTTCAGAGTGGTTTTGAATGATGGGGGGGAAGGTACAGATCTGATGGACACAAATATACACTGAGAAATGTGACTGTACCACTTAGCTGTTATCCACTGAGCTAGCATATGTATGAATATAAAAAATTACATACCTGCTATACAAGAAAAGGCATCCACAAGTAAATCATGGAGAGCTATCCTGACACGGTGCAAATGGTGAAAAACTGAGAAGGCCTCCTTGTATACAAACTAATACAGTGATCCCACATCTCTTATATCACATTTCAGAGCTTGTATCACATTTCAACATTTTTTCTGCAATAAATAAATATGGGGAAGAATGCAAAGAACTAATTTAATCCTTCTGGATGTCTACAAATAAAAAGGAGTAAAGGCAAGGGCTCATAATGCCAAGTCCTGAAGCAATGATGTGGCAGAGAAGGTTAATCTCCTGGAATATTTAACAAGGAGTGTTTTTTTGTCTGATGGAAAAAGGCAATTCAGTTAGCAACTTCACTACCTGAGAAAAGGAGACAAAAAAGCTGTGTGTCTTATTGAGTACATCTGCCCTGCTCAACTAGAACTTGACCTGACAGTGTATGTCAAGAGTATGAAGGTCGCTCTTCCTCTGCAGTGCTTGGCTTCCATAAAGGAAACAGTGAGATGAAAGGATTAATTTAAGAACAATCTCAGCACCACTCCTGGGGAAAATGGGATTTCATCCTAAGTAATTTCAATCCTTATGAAAGGCCATACAATAATGTGTTGGGTGGAGATACTGCAAACAGAGATTATAGCAACAAAGAACATTTTCTAACAAATATGCTTCACAGCCTTCAAACTAACTGTTTTAAATTAAGGCTCAACAAGCCTTTCAATTAAAAAATTAAGTCCAATGATGAAAAAGGTGCTTTAGGTAGGTGAAGATGCAGAACCCCTTAAATAACCACTTAACAAGCCAATGCTGGAAAATGCCCTCTACAAGGCTATGATGTCTACAGATAACAAGTTTCACAACTGTGGAATAACTGAAAGAAAGTTACCTATTTATAAGTTAGGATCACTTGCAAATTAACCATATGATGCTGCATAAGATACCTCATGCAGAGCCAGATCCAGACTAGCCCAAAGGTAAACCTAATCAGCCACTGGCCAGATGCATCTTCTTTGAATGTGGGCTTCAATGTCATTTCAATGAAAAGAAGTTATGTACTCACCATAATGTTCCATGTTGGTAGTCCATCTCACCCTTCATTTTTACATATGGGTTCGGAGCCAATCCTCGGCTCCAATTCGGCTGATTTTCAAGCTCGAAGACTTCTGGTTGTCTCGTGGCTAAGCAGGTATCCCATGGTGAACCAGTGCAATCCCCAGATCTTATTTGCTGCCCACTAGCGATACAAAGAAACCCTTAATCAACAAACCAATACTAAAAGGTCGCCAACCAAGAAATTCATAATATTACCTCCAGATCTTCCAGGATGGAGGCAGGAGGGAGGGTTGGTAAAAATGAAGGGTGAGATGGACTACCAACATGGAACATTATGGGGAGTACTTAACTTCTTTATGTTCTGTAGTCCTATCTCACCTTCATTTTTACATATGGGACAGCGTCCCTAGCGCCTTATTCTTGGGTGACACATTGGAAGATACTCCTGAGCACCGTGGAGCCAAAGGATGCTCTACCCCTAGAAGCCAAATCCAACTTATAATGAGTAAGGGGTAGCCCACATAGCTGCTGCACAGATATGATCAATTGGTACCCCGGCTTGGAAGGCTGCAGAGGTAGACAAGAGACCTGGTAGAGTGAGCCTTGATCCTGTGGGGTAAGGGTCTGCCCTCTGAGCTGTAGATGAAAACTATGCAATTCAAAATCCAGTTAGACAATGTCACCTTAGAAACTGGTAAACCCAATCTGGAATCAGAAAAGGAAACAAACAACTGGTCTGACTTCCGAAATTCTTTGGTCCGTTGCAAATAGAAATGCAGCTGTCTGTGAACATCCAACTGGTGAAAACGGTATTCCGCTGCATTGCTATGATTGGGAAAGAAGACTGGGAGCTCAAGGGACTGGTTCAATGTGGCAGAAGAACAAACTTTGGGAACAAATGAAGGATTGGTACATAAAGAAACCCTGTCTTTATGAAAAACTAAATAAGGTGGCTTAACAGATAGGGCATGTAGTTCAGAAACATGTCTGGCTGATGTAGTAGCTACCAAAAACACAGTCTTCCAAGACAAGTACTTTAAGGAAGCTGAATGAGACGGTTCAAAAGGAGGGAATGTTAGTTTGGACAACACAAAATTTAAGTCCCAAGAAGCCACAGGTTCCTGTAAAGGTGGTCTCAGCAAGGTGGCTCCTCTCAAGAAGGTTTTACATAACTTATGCGACATAAGGTTAACATTTGGAGATCCCAAATAAAAATGTGAAATAGCTGCCAATTGTACTTTGATGGTGGCTGCGGCAGACCCCTGCTGAAAAAGCTCTGAAAGGAATTCCAGAATTACAGGAATGGGAGCGGTGTAAGGATCCACTTTCATTTTCTGTGCCCAAATAGAAAACTTTTTCCACTTACTGTCATACAGCCTTCTGGTTGATGGTTTGTATGAGAATAAAAGAATATGGGACACTGATGATGAAACATCATGAAGCCTGACTAGATATGGAACTGGATCAGCCAAGCTGTCAATTTGAGGGTGTGGAGAGAGGGGTGTAGCAAACCCGACATGTGGGTCAATAGATCTGGAACTGGGTCCAGGATCCAAGGATCGTCCAGGAGAAGAGGCTCGAGGAAGGGAAACCAAAACTGATGAGGACAATAAGAAGCAATGAGGATCAACTTGCTTCCCAGTATGTTGACTTTCTGTATCACTTTGGGGATAAGAGGGAATGGAGGGAAGGCATAGAGAAGTCCTGTGGGCCAATAGTGTACCAGAGTGTCTCTGGGTGCTTCCCCCGGAGGGGGAATTAGGGAAAAATAACTGCTGCATTTGGCATTGACTGGACTGGCAAAAAGGTCACAGCAAGGTTGTCCCCATTTTAGGAAAATCTGTTCCACTATTTCCCATTTCAGAGACCACTCATGGGGCAGCAGGATTGCCTGACTCAGCTTGTCGGCTATCACGTTGGTTGTCCCCGGAATGTGCGTTGACACCAGAAAGTGCTGGGAAGAAAATCACCCATTCCCAAACTCGCATGGCCTCTTGAAAGAGTGGGTAAGATCTGGTACTGAACTGTTTGTTGATATACCACACAACCGACATGTTGTCTGATTGTATCACAATCATCCCTGGAGGAAGAAGGTCCTGAAGTGCTTGCAACACCAGAAGCACCACTCTCATCTCCAGAACGTTGATATGCAGATGAGCCTTATGTTCTTGCCATGTGCCATGGACCATCCTGCCTAGATAATGCCCCCTACCAGACCTGGGAGGCATCCATGGTCATAGTGGCAATGGGTTGGGTAGGCACAAAGGGAACTCTCGTGAACAAGTTGTTGGGGGCTATCCACCATCGAAGGTCCTTTTTGCATGATTCTGTCAGCAGAATAGTGTGATTCAGCGGCAGATATTGGAACGACCACTGGGAGAACAGGAGCCATTGAAGGATTCTCATATGCAACCTGGCTAGAGGTATTAACAGAATGGTTGGGGCCATCATTCCAAGAAGTTGAAGAATCCACTTTGCTTTGACCTTCCAAAAAGGGAGAAGTCGCTGAACTTGTGAGATGAAGTTTTGTGCTCTTTCAGTGGGAAGACGAACTGTTATATCCACTGTGTCTACCTCTGCGCCTATAAAAATCGGGTTCAGTCACCTAGGCGGTACGACATCCACCTGTGAGACAGATGGATGTGGACACACGGCAGGTTGACAATTTAGCTACAGTAACAAATGCCTGTGGACAATTCCCTGTGAGAATTGAGGAATCCCCTGCACCCTAACCACAGGTGGCAGATGCACTGTGCACCCCCTTAGAAGCCACCATGTGCACCTGTCAGTGGAACATGTGGCTGGCATAGCATGCCACATGGGCATGAAAGTGGTACCATGAAAGCTGTGTGCTGTGGGCAAAGCCTTTATTAATTCAAAATGTGATGTGTGTAGTGCTTGGTGCGTACCAAACTCAAAAAGTATCACAACTTGTAGAAATGTGCCACAGCATGGAGGAAATCCTGCACATCACTGTAGTCACACTTATGTTGTAAGATGTGCTTTAGGTGACGCTCCCTTACAATAGCCTTCCTATGTGGTGTCACAGGCATCCCCCTCAAAAGAGATTCCCGTTGGGCATCTGTTAGGTTCTGCTCCTGCTGCAGAACAGACAGAAGGTCAGATAGCTGTACAGTAGGGCATCCCAGTAATACCTTCAGCCAACTATGCCATGCCTACACCTGGTTGTTAGTCCACGGGAGGTCCATTTCTGAGACATCAGACACATTCCAAAACCACAAAGGGTATGACGATGGCATTCGTGTCTATGCTGAGCAGCGGGATGCATACTTGTGTGGTCGGCCTCGTACATAATGATGGTCTAGAAAAACACCAATAGGCTGAGCACAGTCCGGTAAGGAAGCCACAATCTCCAGAAATACAGGGACAACATCATGCAATGGTAGGAATGCCAATGCAATTAGCTTGCGGATGGCAATTGCGAAAGCAGTGTCCGTGCCATAGAGGGCGACAAGGTGGTGATGCTGGATCTGGCACCAGATCTGTGCAAAATGGAATAGGCATCCCTTCAGAATACTCCTAGGGAATGCCTTCCAGCTGGCACGAATTGCTGCCTTCTCAAAATCGGTCATAATATAGTGTGGAGACAAGGTGCCATCCCTGTTCAGTGACCATACCCTTCAGTACCTCCCACAAAGCGGTGTATGCAGACTCCAACTTCCGTGTCATGAGACAGTACACCAGGGATACAATCCTTGTTGAGGTGGGGGTGCCAATACATCCATGTAATGTATACAGCTGGCGACATATCAGCCCGTGTGGGGAAGGTGCCATCTCCAAGAATGATGTCGGACCTGCACAGATAGGTCAAATTCTGTGTTGTAGTAAGTAGAACCAAGGAATCTGTCCCATCCATATCTGACCTTCTACGGAGGATGAAGCTGCCACTACGGAGTGGATACTGGCTGACATCAATATCCGCAAGTGTTACTGGAAGTGTAGCCATGGATACCCGTGCCCGTTGTCGTACCCTGGTTATGCTTCGCCAAAGGGTTGCACGACAAGGCATCTCCTGTAGTACATTGTCATCTGCTGTGCCTAGGACACTCTGCATTACCAAGCTTGGCAGTTCATTACCGGTTACTGCCCTCTGCCACAGTTCTGCTCGCAGTGTAGCCACTTGGGCCCATTGTTGCATCTGGGCCGTGCTGGCGTGGCAGTGATTTCAGCAGTTCTTCCCCCTCTTCCTGGCAAACAGTGATGGCACGTCCTCTGCATGCCTTTACTCTCCATTTGATACATGCCCAGTACCGTTTCGGAGGTGCTTCACGCTCCAAATGGTAGAGGTACCCCTCCACCACCAGCATTAGTTTGCCACGTTGGCTGGGCACTGTGCTGTATCTGTTGCCAAGCAGACCGGGGCTATACAGATACATAGATTCCAGCATGGTAGCAGCACTTGTTGATGGCCTCTCAGTATCCATCACAGCCAGTGTAGCTGGGAACTGGATGTACAACCAGCCTTGGAGCAAGTCCCTTCCAGACGGTAGGTTACTCACTGTACACCACCTTGTCTTGTACCCTGCGTAGTAGCACTGCCTGCCACAGTGGCCCTGTACAGCTTTGTGAACTCCACCCATCTCTGACTGCCTCTCTGCTATGGTTTCAATATCTGCAGTTAACACAACCCTGGAGTTGCCATATGCTTGTAATCTGGTAGGTGTCTACAAAGCCTAATTGCAGCACAGTTTCTGAGTGTACTGCACCGGCCCCCTTTAACTCCCAGTTGTTGCTGCTGGCCAGTCAGGGTGTTGGGTCCAGTCTCAGTTTCAGTGGCAGAAGTTACATAGGGCGGTATCTCTGTGTTGCACCCTTGTCTGCCTACATGGGTCTGCGTACTTGTGTACACTCCTATTGCAGTGACAAATGGACAGGTTTGGTTACACCTGCAAGACATACACTACTGTGAAGTGGGAGACGGGTTAATGCTACTGTGTATATCTCCTGCTACTGGGTTAGTAGTCCATGCTTGCCCAGGTTGGCATGTTCCCACCTGACACTGCACTTAGGGCCTCTACCAGGACAGGTACTGTCTGTTGCAGGCATGCTTCTCATTTGGGTTGGTCCTATACTAAAGCCCTCCTGCTGTGACATGCTTCCTCCTATTACACAAACTGGTCTTGCATTAAGTTGTACTGTGTGTGGGGTATTGAGTCTGACACTAAAGTGTCTGTTCCTTTAAGGTTATAGCCTGACACATGAGTTGGTATTCTATTCCCCATTGCTCAGGGTTAGCTGTGCTGTGTTTTACAGTTCATACTGTGGATTTTACTTCCTGCTTCTCCGACAATGTTTGCTGTGTTTGTGTGGACAACAGGGGCTGTAAAGGTAAGTAATACTTTTATTTATGTGTTTGCTTCACTTGTGTAACACTACCAATGTGCCGTTTGTCTGCTCGATCAGTTTCTCGTTGCTGGCCATGTACACTAAGTTGACAGCCTGCATTTTTGCTTTAGGGGCCGTCTGCATTTGTAGGTTTTCCTACTGCCGTAGGTTACCACGGCGTATCTCTCTTTCGGCAGCACCGCTCTACGGTCTAGCGGTGCTGCGGCCTTCTAGTTTTGGCGATGTAGCTCGCAGGCATTTGTCTTGCAATCTACATGCCGGAACCCATAAAAATCACAGATTGCGAGGGCAGTAATGCAGATTTTTCCAAATTTATGGAGATCCCTAGTTGAGGACAAAGCTGGATGGCGATGTCCCTGTTTTGGAAAAGTAGATGCCTGGTGGGGGCGGTCAGGAGCTAGTCGTCCAAATACAGAAACACCTGGAATCCCTGACGTCTCAGGTGAGCTGTCACTACTGCCATGCATTTGGTGAACACCCTGGGGGCTGTGGTGAAACCAAAGGGCAGAGCACGAAAAGTACAGTTTTGTACCTAAATGTAGATGTTCGAGGATCCACATTGCTGCAGTCATAACCTGTGGGTAGTCCACTGTCCTCGGTCGGTCCGAATACCAAAGAGTTAGGCTGGCGTCGGTCATGGGCGCCCAGAGCTGACGTCAGTACGTAGTAGTACTTAAGCACATGACCGACGCCATATCCTCAGTCTTTCTTGCCCCAGATGTCAGAAGGCCTTAAAAAGAGAAGGCCAAAGCCACAAAAGGAGAAAAATAATAATTATCCCCCAGGAACAATAACAACAAACAACAACAACACCCCCAAACCAATGAGGACTGCAGCAATGTGGATCCTCGAACATCTACATTTATGGTAGGTACAAAACTGTACTATGTTCTTCGTCTTACATTGCTGCAGTCATAACCTGTGGGTAGAATCCCAAAGCAAAGGAAAAGGGAGGCTGGCAAACTAAAAAGCATTAGGGGCTGCTAACATGCCCTGTAAGACTGCAGTGGCAAACCCAGCCCTGGACTTGGAGAAAAGAGGGAGATGGTAATGTTTAGTAAAAGTATGAACTGAACTCCAAGTAGCTGCTTCCAAAATATCCTTAGTAGCTACACCCCTCAAAAAGCAGTAGAAGTGGCAGTAGCCCTAGTGGAATGAGGTCTAATCCCAGCAGGAACATCCTTCCCATGATGAGAATAACAAAAAGCAATACAATTACCAATCCATTTTGAAATAGTCTGCTTTGAAACAGCTTTCCCTTGTGAACCCAAAGCAAAAGAAACAAATAACTGTTGAGTCTGTCTGAACTCCTTCGTTCTGCTCAAATAATAACGTAACTGCCTGTGTATATCCAAAGAATGCAAGATTTTTTCCCCTTTATTTTGGGGATCAGCATAAAAGGTAGGCAAATGGATAGACTGGTTCAAGGCCACATTAGAAATCACTTTTGGCATGAAAGTAGGGTTAGTACGCAAAGAAACTCTATCCTTATGGAATATTAGAAAGGGTTCAACTGCCATGAGAGCCTGCAATTCAGATACCCTTCTAGCAGAAGTAATGGCCAACAAAAAGGCAGTCTTCCAAGACAAAAACTTCAATTCAGACGTAGCTGCAGGTTCAAAAGGAGGCAAAGTAAGCTTCTCCAACACAAAATTGAGATCCCAGGAAGGAGTAGGAGCTCTACGTGGGGTCTTATATTTTTGCCCTCTAAGAAATTGCTTAAACAAAGGGTGAGAAAATAAAGGAGTGTCACAATCATAGTGAGCAGAAATGGCTGCAGCATGAACTTTCACAGAGGAAAATGACAAACCCTTGTCTAGTAACTCAGTAAGGTACTGCAGTGTAAAACTCAAATTAGGTACCGAGACATCAAAGTCCTTTGTTGTGCTCCAAAGAAAAAATCTCTTCCATTTATCAGCATAAACTTTTCTAGTGCTGGGCCGCCTAGCTTCCAAAATGACATCTAAAACCTGTTGAGGAAGCTGAGAACCCACAGACTCTAAAACAGAATACGCCAGGCCGTTAGATGCAGGGACAGCACCCTGACATTGAGCAAATGACTGCTTGACTGGGACAACAAGTGAGGAAGCTGTGGCAAAGGCCAAGGAGGCTCCTGAATTAAACTCCTCAGCAGAGGATACCAGTGCTGTCGTGGCCAATCTGGTGCTATTAAGATCATGCAAGGCTTGACCCGCCTGACCTTCAAGAGAACCTTGGTAAGGAGAGGCAGAGGAGGAAAAGCATAGACGTGAAGGTTGTTCCAACTGAAAGATAGAGCATCCACTTTCCAAGCTTTTGGGTGAAACATCTTTGTGCAAAATTTTGGTAGTTGGAAATTTAGAGGAGAAGCGAACAGATCTATGTCTGGAGTTCCCCAAGCCACTGTCAACTGTTGAAATACCTGAGGATCCAATTTCCATTCGTGGGGATCCACAATTTGTCTGCTCAATACATCTGCTAGGGAGTTCTGTGCTCCTGGCAGAAACCGTGCTTGAAGAGTGATGTGCAAACCCAGAGCAGTCTCCCACAATATCATAGCTTGTCTGCAAAGAGGATAAGAATGGGTCCCCCCCTGCTTGTTGATGTACCACATGACTGTAGTGTTGTCTGTTTGTATCAACACCTGTCCTGGTTGAAGTAGGCCCTTGAAAGCCATCAGGGCATACTGGACTGCTAACATCTCCTTCATGTTGATATGCAAATGCTGTAGTTTGGGAGGCCACGTGTCTTGAATCCATTTCCCATTGAAGTGTGCTCCCCAAGCCAGGTCTGAGGCACCCGTCGTTAAGATCTGACTCGCCTATGGTCGAGTCACAGAGAGTCCCTTTGTTTAGGTGACATTCCTGTGCCCACCACAAGAATTCCTTCTGGATGCAAGGTATTATTGGAATGACAGTGTCCAAATCGTGGCAGTGTTGAGTCCATACACTTTTGAGATACCATTGTAGCTTCCTCATATGCAGTTTGGCATTGGGAAGTACCAGAATGCAAGATGCCATGAACCCCAAGGCTTGAAGGACTGTCCTTGCAGTCAGCCTGGACAGTACTGATAATCGCTGGAAGTATAGAGGAAGAGTTCTTTGTTTGTCCGGGGTCAGAAAAGCCATCTGAGAGGCTGTATTCAGTCTCACACCCAGAAAGCACATGTCCTGAGAGGGTACTAGACTGGACTTTGTTTCGTTCACAGAATACCCTAGGCACCTTAAAACTGCCATTACATACTGTAGCTGTAGAAGTAACCTGTCTTTGTCCTGAGCTAGAATCAGGCAATCGTCCAGATAAGGATAAATTTGTATTCCCCTCAGTCTTAAGAAAGCTATTATAGGAGCCAGAACCTTTGTGAACACCCTGGGCGCAGTAGATAAACCAAAGGGCAATGCAGAGAACTGATAATAAGAAGTGCCAGCCCGAAAATGCAGGACTCTCCTGCAGCTGGGCCTGATAGGAATGTGAAGATAGGCCTCTTTGAGATCCAGAGATACCATCCAGTGATCTTTGCCTATCAGAGGCAGAAGTTGCTGTAAAGTTAACATCTTGAACTTTGGAATGTCTAGGTATGTATTGAGAATGGACAAATCCAGAATAGGCCTCCAAGTATTTCCTTTCTTTGGCACTAGGAATAGTCGAGAATAAAACCCTAGGCCTTCTTCTGACGGAGGTACCACCTGGATTGCCCCCATCTGTAAAAGCAAAGAAATTTGTTCCTGAGCCTCCAGCCTTTGCTGAGGAGGTACATCTGGCATGCCTTTGAAAGGGGGAAAAGTGTGAAAATAAAACTTGTAGCCTTGATTTATTATGTCCAACACCCATCTGTCCTGGGTGACCAAATGCCAATTTTGTTTGAAAAGTGCCAACTTTCCTCCTAGAGGAGCTGCCAGAAAGGAAGGATCTGGCAGCTGGAGATACAGGTCATTGGGTCTGTTTACAAAAAGGCTGACCCCTGCCCTCACCAGAAGATTGTGCAGGAGAACTCCAAGTCCTAGGTCTGAAAGAACCCTGAGCGTGAGCCCTGCCCCTACCACGTCTAGACCTGCCCTTAGACTGAAAATCTGAAGAAGGGTAAGACCATCCTCTTGCAGGCCAATTCCTGCTAAACTTAGGGGGCTGCACTTGCAAAAATTCCTTAACTGTCTGCATAGACTTAGCTTTGTCTTCCACTTTTTTCAAAACTGACTCCACAGGGGAACCAAAAGAACTTCAGATTGAAGGGGAGCATCCAAAATCCGAGCTTTAACATGCTCTGACAAATTTTGATCCTTAAGCCAGGCATGTCTACGAATAACTGAACCAGTAGCAGCTACCCTGGAAGAAGCCTGAAGGGCATCGAAGCCACACTGCAAGGAATGTTTACCAACTTGATCTGAAGCATGAACCAAGTCCTGCAATTCCTTACACTCTATACCCTCAGATAAAGCATCTACCTTAGATTTCAATTGACCTAACAGAAAGTTCTGATACTTCAGCATATGGAATTGGCAATTTAAAGCCCTCATAGCTAACGTAGAAGAGGTGTACACTTTTTTACCCCACCTATCCAACGCTCTAGAATCTTTATCCAAAGGAACTGGATTCTTAACCACAGAAGCCCTGACCCCCTTAGGCCCTTGACTAATAGTTTCCGGGTCAGCTCTAGGGCTCTTATACAAATATTTATGTGCCTCTGGAACTCTGTAATACCTGTCTGGCTTGACAGGGACAGGGGGTAAAAAATCAGGATTAAGGGAAGCTTCAGAAAAAACATCCTGAACAACATCTAAAACAGGGGGAATAGCCAAAGGTCTATGTTGTGGCAAAAACAAAAATTCCCTAAGCTTTTTACAAGAATCTGAAAAATCCTGACCTTCCCACTTGAAATACTCCCTCATGGAATGCAAGGTTTCAGAAAAGGAAAAATCCTCTGGAGGTGAAGCAGAAGGACAGGAATCCTCTGCATCCGAATCAGAATAGGGAGGAAAATCCTCAGCTGAGGACTCAGAGAAATCTGAGGAATGTTCCATTCCCTCTAAATCTGTCTCCACCCTAGGCCTCTTCTCTGGAGGGGGCATAGAACCCCTGATCAAAGTAATCAAATCCTCTGCCATTTTCAACATATGCTTTTTAGGAACAGAGCCCGAAGAACCAGGGCTGTGGCCTGTACCAGAAATACCAAGTCTAGCCTTAGCAGGGCCTTTAGTGACTGAAGTAGAAGGCCTAATAACCTTTTGTAAGGATGGAACCACAGAAACTTGAGAAGCACCCTCGGCCTGACCTAACTCCTGAGAGGCCAACTCCTGCAAAAGTAAAGGTTCCCCCTGGGATTCAGCCGAGACCTTGGCTGGATCCACAGATTCAACCGTAGATTCCATAGAACCGGCATCCGCAACGGACGACTCATCCGGTTTAGACCTTAAGGATTTATCTTTTTGCTTTTTTGCGGTAGCGGGCGTCGGAGGATCCGACGGCATGCTGTAGTTACACCGCTTACCGAAAACAAGCCTAGCACAGTCTAATCTGCATTTAATGGTGCGCTTATTAAATCTAGCGCAAAAGCGACACCCGACTATGTTGTGTTCAGGCCCTAAGCAAGGAATACAGAGAGAATGATAGTCCCTATGAGGTATCTGTTTCCCACAAGAAATACGATTATTAACTTTTTCTGACATCCGGATTAACTGAGGCAAGAAAAGACAAAAATTTTCCCCAATGGGGTACTTAGCCCAACTTGGTCTTCGGTCTGAAACTCGAAAATTGAAAATTTCAGAACGCCGAACGGCACTTGCAAACGCTGCTTCTGCTTCGGACCACGTGGCAAGAAAGACTGAGGATATGGCATCGGTCATGCGCTTAAGTACTACTACGTACTGACGTCAGCTCCGGGCGCCCATGACCGACGCCAGCCTAACTCTTTGGTATTCGGGCTGACCGAGGACAGCGGACTACCCACAGGTTATGACTGCAGCAATGTGAGACGAAGAACATCTGATAATGGCTGGCTCCCAGCTGGAAGCGCAGATACCTCCTTGATGCCTCGTCTATTTTTATATGGTAGTCAGCGTCTTGGAGATCGAGAGCACATCCAATAGTCTTTCCCTAACTACTGGAGTATTGACTGCAGTGTTACCATCCAAAACTTGTCCTTTTTTATGGATTCGTTAAATCTGCTGAGGTCCAATATTGGCCTCCAGTCTCTGATTTGTTTTGGGACTAAAAAAAACCTTGAGTAAGTTCCGGATCCTATCTAATCTGCTGGCACGGGCTGGATGACTCTTTTTGAGAGCAACTTGTTGATCTCCACAGTTGCCTGATCCCTGTGATTGGGAGGAACATCTGGGATCTTATGGGGAACAAGCAGTGGAAGGGAAAAGGGTATGATATAGCCTCTGGTAATAACTCTTTGTACCCACTTGTCTTGGGTTATATTTAGCCAGGCTTCTGGATACAAAGAGATGCGACCCCCGACTGGCCCCAGAAAAACGCAGTTGGGCCCCATATCAGGAGCGCTGATAAGGCTGCCCTCGAAAGGAACCATGGCCTTGCTGATACTGCGGACTGCCCCTGCCTCTAGGGTGACATCTGCCATTTCCTCCTCTTTTGCCTCTGAAGGAGGATTCACTCTGTGTGTCTGGAAAGGCCCTCTGGGACTTTTTGAACCACATCTTACCTCCCCCCTTTGACCTTTGGGGTATGGTTGAGAGGGGACGGTAAAATGGACTCCCACGGCAGAGAGAGTCTTTCCTTCCTGTTCACATCGAGTAAGTGTATCTTTCACCTAGAAACCAAACAAGGAGGAACCATCAAATGGGGCATTGGTGAAGATGGACTTAAATGGCTCCGCAAAATTACACAAGCGCATCCAGGAGTGGCGCCTAAGGGCAACTCCTGAACCCTCTTGCTCTGCTCGCTCCATCAGCCGCATGAAATACGAGCCACATGGAGGAGTTAACTACAGAATTTAGGGTGGACAACTGAGCAGAGATCCTATCCGGGACTTCCTCAGGACAAGCACCCTGTATGGAATCTCCTAACTCCTTGAAGAGATCCCTCTGCAACCTCATGAAATGGGTAAGAAAGTTCAGGGATCGAAGTGTAAAGGCCACTGAACTAAATATGCGCTTCCCAAATCTGTTGAGACTCCTTTTTTGGCAGATGTACAGAGGAAGAAGTCTCCACCAACTCCTTCTTCGTGTCTGCTGCCACCACCATGGCATCTATGGGAATGCCTTTAGACAAGAATTATTTTCCAGGAGGAGCAGACAGGAACTTATTTGGTCTTATAGGTACTGGCTTCACGGCATCCGGAGTATCCCACAACTTCCGACTAACCAGATCCATTAGCTCATCAAAAGGTGGAGACACCCAAGAGGCAGAGGGTTGAGACCCAAAAGCCTTCATGTACGATGACTCCTCATCAGACGAGTTGACAGTGGGCCAGTTGCACCTCTGTTTAAGGATCTCTAGAATGTCCACAAAGGAGACATCATCAGAGGATGACTTAGGGGACCCCTCTGACTCATCGGGGTCAGTGTCCGATGTCAGAGATTCATCCTGGGGGTCAATATGCTTCCGCTTGCATACTCTCTTCCACTGGGGCTCCTCAAAAGGACCCTCTGGGGATGCCCTGGAAGACTGGGGCCACCAGCCGGTGGCTCCTGAGGCTGTGGGTCTCTGCTGTCTCCGGAGAGAGTAGGGATTGAGACCAAAGTGGGAGCCCTGGGGGGAAGAGTGCTTGTACCACTGGCAGGGGCTGTAGATTGTGACAGCACACTCCTCATCACCTCTAAAGCAGATCTCTCTGGCTCTGAAGACCACCCCCACTCCGAAGAGACAAAGGACGGTACCAGAGCCAGAGCCATCTGCTCCGAGATAGATGCAGGATCCAAGCTCACTCTGGCGGACTCACCGAGAGGAAGGCTCGGAACCGACAAAAATCGATTCAAAACCTCCCCCTCTGTGCTGACAGAAGAGCTTCGGTCCCTGGACACGACGGATGGAGCCGAATGTGTCTGAGCCAAACTCGGCTCCAATGCAACAGCAAGGGGAGCCAGAATCAAGGGTTCCTCTGTTGGTAACAAGCACTCCGGCTCCAAAAAACCAACACTGTTCTGAAGATTTGACCATCAAAAAGACTGGTAGGGACTCTACAGACTGGCTCTGAGAAGCAGAGTCAACTATTTGCACGGATTCAGCAGTCGGCACCGAAGTATCTGTGACTGATTCAAAAACCACAGTGCTCTCCTTCGGCTTTTATTAATTTGGCAGGCGGCTCAGAAACACTAGCCAGTGCCGGAGAAGGCCTTTTTGAACCTTTAGATTTTGAGTCAGATCTTGACTTTGAAGACTTAGACGAAGAAGCTCAAAGAACCAGACAAAGCTTCCTCGAAGGTTGGCTTCAAAAGACCCCTGAGTATCAGTTTGTTCTTTCTCTCCTGCAACACTCTAGGAGAGAAAGCATGACAGAACAAACATGATTCTTGCAAATGGATGGCTCCCAAACAGTAGACACAGTTACTGTGGCCATGGGTCGAAGACATTTTCTGGGAGCACGTCATACATTTTTTAAACCCAGAGGGTTTGTGCTCCTTTCTATCCTTAGACATTGCAACCCACAAGCAATCAGAGGGAAAGAGAAAGAGAAAAGGAATGGCTGAGGACTAGGTCCTCTAACTAAAATGGGCCTAGCCCTGCAGATGAATTACACAAGGACTAGGTCCTCTAAGTTAAACAGGCCTAGCCTTGTGTAAGATAAAAAAACTAGATTTTCCACTAAACACTAGACAGATTCAGTCACACAGGAAAATATTTTAAATAAAATACAGTGGAAGCAACACAAGGACTAGGTCCTCTAAGTTAAACGGGCCTAGCCCTGTGAAGAACCGGGTCTTCTAATTCAAACAGACAAAGAAGGCACAACACACACACAAAACACACGCTCAAGGGTAGCAAATCAACAGCTGTAAGAAATTAAGATTTTAGTGGGTGCCCGCTAAAGACCACCAGTCAACAATAATCGCTTGACAGGAAATAATCAATAGGAGCCCCTATTGATTAAAAATGGTGAACTCGCCAAACTACTTCTCTAGACAAGAAAAAACGCAAGTGCGTCTAACTACTGAAATACAGGAGACTACTATACTAGTCACACAAGGCCACAAGGCAATTTAGGTAAATCCTAACTGTAAATAACAGGAAAAAAGGGTGAAACCGCCAAAACTAACGGTTTAGATAAAGCGCAATTGGGCCTAACTACTGGTACACAGGATACCACTAATAAGGTCACACAACAACCACAAGACAATAAAGATAAAGTCCTATAATGTATATATTCAATAACTATGCAAAAAAAAAAAATACTAGAATAATGAAATTTGCAAAAACTTAGCCAGAGCCAAGAGAAGCACATCCAAACTCGTCGACGCAGCAAACGAGATCTGGGGATTGCACTGGTGCAGCATGGGATACCTGTTTAGCCACGAGCCAACCAGAAGTCTTCGAGCTTGAAAATCGGCCGAGTCGGAGCCGAGGATCGGCTCCGAACCCATATACAAAAATGAAGGTGAGATTGGACTACCTAACATTGTGAGTTTCAAGGACAGAGAAGCTTATTGTTCATGCTAAGGTTGTTTTCATTATGAGATTGTATTATTTCATTTAGCAAACGGCTATCAGTGTTTGTGCATTAAAATTTGAAATAAAAGTTTTAAATATCTCTAATCATTATAGTTGTAGAAGTAAAGAAGAAAACAGTAAGCACACTGATAGGTTTGAACAGCGATTATGGTAACTGTGGAGAAATAGCCAAGCAATGGGACACTGGATTGGTTGGGGAGCTGATCCATTACCCTGCTTAGGGCCCCATTTGACCATGATCCGGCTCTGACCTCATGCCCAAACAGAGAACAATTTAGTAAAATGTGCCTAATTAATGGAATGTTTCCTGGCAGCTTTGACATCTCCTGAAACTCCAGGAAGGAGTTCTAGTGGGAACAGAGTATTTAAATGAGGACCCAGTTCTGAGGTAGTGCTGTCTTTCACCCCAATGAAGAAAAGTTCCTTGGCCTGTACCATAATATTTTACTGTGTACCAAGAACCTCAGAATGCGAAACTACATCTTTCTCAGCCAAAAAAGAACAATGAGTGAGTGAATGAAGGGAACTGTTGCAGAGAGGACTTTCCTGTCATAGTAAATAAATTGTGCATTATAAATTCCTTCTTACAGGAGGAAGAACACACTGCTCCAAAAGTGATGAAAATTTCAATCTTGTGGATGCATCACTCTAAAAGCTGCCTAATCAGATATTTACAAATCCTGTATAACAGCAGAGGGCTAAAATTATTGTTCAGGGAGTCTGCCAGCTCTTTCAGCTTCTTCAGAGATGCAAATGTCTGACAGGGTAATGTTTTAGTCTATGGCCCACTACCTTTCTGCACAACGTGCAAACCTGCATGCTGCTGTTTTGCAACAAGATAGTTTGGTTGCCTGAAAAAAAAAACAAGAGATGTTCTGGTCTCAGGTACCATTCCAGAGGTTTGAGAGCAAGAAATGTGTGTTTATGTGAAACCTCCACTCTTGCGGGATCAACATTCCTTATTAAAAGGAAGGAGACCAGATGGACTCCCCAAATAACAAATGAAGCATCTTTTATCAATTCTTGTGATACACTCTGCTGCAGAATGAGAAGATCCACACTGAGATTAGTGGGAAATGTCCACAAATCATAAGCCCGATAGCAATGCTCTAATATTAAAAGAAAGTCACATCTACAAGTGTGCAAAGGGAACAGAGATGCTCATGTCTACCACAAAATCCACAAGGTAGAGAAGGGATGGACCCTAGGCATTCTACTCTCATACAGTCCCAGACTAGCTAAACTTATGACTTCCTGGGTATCCTCTATAAGCATGAAAGCCCATCACTGAAGACTACTCAGTTTTGCCTTAGTAATGGTAGACTTATGGTCTGGGGTCAGACAAGACTTCTCCCAGACTTTGAATATTTCCAAGGTCTGCAATACTGCAGCTTCCAAGGCAGAACTGCCATCAGAATGCCACTTGAGGTCACAAGAAGCCAGGTCCTTAAAATCTTCATTCCACATCCCATAGATGTCCCCAGTCAAGGTCAATGTTTCACCAACCTTGCTGAGAAGAATCAGGACAATGCCACTCTGACCCCCACAAAGTTGCAGAATCGTTTGCCAGAATCTCTGAGGCCACCCAAAAGTCATTATTTATGGCTTCATTAAATTACTCCACACACAGGTCTTTACTTCAATAACTGCCATTACTGTTGCCTTCCTGATCTGTCAATACTTATCACTTAGTTCTGGTGGCACAGAATGGATGACATTGTTCTTAAACTTCATGTCCACAAGACTGTCACTGAATTATTACCATAGAAAGCAATTATCTGCTTTTATTTACAGTTTCTTGATACATTTGCCTGGAATGCTGAGTTCAACAGAGTCGGTTCAAACTCTAATGCCGCTGAACTCCAATATTTGGAAGAATGTTTTACAGATATGCAAGTTAAATTCATTCCTTACAAAAACGTGATGGACACTCCCAGTCTACCCTCACTACACATTTGGGTTCCGCAGGTCTGATCATTGTCTTTGTTGCTCCAGTTGTTTGAATCAGCTCATTACAAAAAAAATGTTAAGTGAATAATCTCAATAGACACAGTCACTTTTCAGGGGCAACCCAAGTAGCAATGTCTGGTTAAGGACTTATTCAGAGCCACACACTAGGAAAACTGAGGTTGTGAGAATCAAAGCCAGGACAATTGAAGGGTCTAGGAGTAATAGCACAATGTCTCAAACCTTTGCACCAGGCTGCCAAAACTACCAAGTTGTGCTTTGCTGACAATGTAGCTCCTTTCCTGACCAATCATCCAGAACGTTTTACCTCAAATCTGATAACACAGCTACAATGTTAGTCAGTCAGTGATCTGGTCCCATATACAGTTGTAAACAGCCTGGTATTCAAACATAGTGATCATTCTGGCCAATCCATGACTAGCACAGAAATCCAGTAGAGAGTCAAAGTCAGGGCTTAGACCAAACATGCTACACCTCCCAGTCATGTTCTTCTAGGTATCTCCATCATTCCTCATGTAAGAGTTGATGTCCCAGCAGAACTACACTATGAGTAGACGGTACCGTATCAAGCCACACTCCCAAGGTTTTTAAGAAGGCTGAACATTCTCAACAGCCAATAGGCCAATATGCACAAACAATGCTCCTTTCTGCTACCTGCAATCTACATGAGGTGACTCATATTGCCACTCCCATGGTGCAGAAGGATGAAGCTGTGACCCAGATGACCCACCTTCAGGTGTTTTGTTGTACTGCATTTGTTTACATATCTGCTGTATGGCAGTCCCAACATTCTCAGGTTTATCTTATTTCTGTGTCAAGTTTTTAAAGTGAAACAAAATTACTTTTTCTCTTCTTCCTCCTAATTTAAATGAACTCCTCCATGAACTCCTACATCTTAAATTATTATTCTGTTTGATTTTCCTCCCTCAGTTATTTCACTTCTTTGAAAAGCTATGTGAGCCTGTCCTAACACTGTAAACTAGCATCATCTGTGCAGTAGATTCTACCCAATCACTTCACACAGACACTTTAGCAAATGAAAAGCAAGCAAGAAGAGTAAGGAACATTTCCAACTTATCCTGCCAATTATATTTAGTGTCTTACACTTCTTTTTTTCTTTTTTATAACTCTATTAAGGCAGGAGGTATCTCTGTGGCTGCTCTTTGCCCGATTCTTCCTTTCAAAACATTTCTAGTTCAATAGGCACATTCTATTTAGGGTGAGCCTACCTTATTAAAATGGTGGAACAACATACACTGCTTTACTGTGATAAAATTATTTGCATTGCCTCTTTTCTACAAGTTCTCATTTCTGAATAACTCATGCGTTTGTACCCAGCCAGTTTTGAGCTTACTGCTAGACAACATGCCTTGAATGATTAACTCCCAAGCCAGTGGGAATTGTGTCCTGCTTCACTTTCCTCCCTCTTCCAACTCCCTAGCCACCCCCGGACACCCATTATATTTACTCCGATCTCTACCCACTGACACACCCTCAAGGCACACCTCTTAAAAAGACACTACATCGCTATCTAATCTCACTACCCTTATAGTCAGTACTACAATATTAATGGAAGTCTTATTTCCCACTTACAACTTCCTGTACGACAGCACATACCCAATCAATAATATGCTCCTTTTTGCACAACTTACCCTAATTCTACCTCCTACTTCTTTCTTCTTCAACTCCTTCACCCCTACTACAAATAACAAACATCTATAAAAAACACACAACCTGTCATATCACTATCCATTACCCCCTACTTCCATAACTTAATCACCAACAAACCACCATCCACACCTCCCCAGTAATCAGACCAAACCTAGTTTCCAGCTCACCATTGTCAAGATCACTCCTCTATATGATGACTAAGACTCAAAAACATTTTTTTCTCCACCAAACACCACCAAAGACCTCATTCAGAGTATCTTCCATAATCTTTATACTCTTTCTTAATAGTGACATTGAAACCAACCCGGGCCTACCAACTCCATTTAATCAATATCACAACTACTCCCTTCCTACACTGGCCTGTGCCTTTCTCGAGCATATAGCATCAGAAACAAGCTAGACCACCTAAGTGCTTTTATTTCACAGCATAACCCAGACATTATAGCAGTCACAGAATCTTGGGTCAAAATGCTCTCGCCAATTTCCAACACTTTCTAAACTCCTACAAGTATGTCAGTGATGGCAGGCAATGTAAATGACCACATGAAGGCTCTCTAATTTTGTACAGTGAGAACCTAAACCCAACAGCTAGTGCCCAAGGAAACTCTTCCTCAGACTCTGGCCCTAACTTGATTCTCCTAAAATTTCCATCTCACAAAGGAAAATCATTTCTGATTGCTACAACCTAACACCACCTGCTTCTCTAGATACATTCAAATCACTTATGAGTAATATTTTTAATAACTGTCCCAGGTCTCCTTCAACTCATAAAATAACCAGCAAAACCTAACCTCAGGTCCTCCAAACACTCCACACTCCACTTGATTATTACTAACATACCAAACTCCATTGCTAACAAACATTCTGCCACCATCACTAAGCAACCACTGCCCAATCACCTTTTTAGTTGTCAACCACCCTTTACAACTACCGTTGATACTAAAAACCTTCAGAAACAAGAGTAGCACAGATATATTCAAACTCAGAACCTTTCTCACAACCCACAGCTGAAATCATATACTCTCCTTACATGACCCTAATACAGCAGCTGCAAGTCTAACCAACTTACTACTTCAGCTAAAAGATAAATTCTTCCCACTTATCCATAGGCTTTATAAACCTACCAAAACTGAACGGCTATTCACTGAACTCGAACATCTTTTAATTCTGAGGGGTGAAGCATGACAAAAATATAAACAGACTTCCACAACTGACAACTGCACTTCCTTTATAGTCTTGTGTAGCCTAGACAAGAAGTCCATCAGAAGGCACAAAACAAATCTCCAAACAAAGAAACAAATTACCCTCTTATATTCCCTCAAATGCTGTTGGAAAGAGGTTAACCTACTTAGGGGAATTAAACCTCATCATGATACCCTGTCTAAAAACACCATTCAGTGTAGTACAAGCAAAACCTCATCCAAAATACTTCCTTAAAGAATTTAGCAATCTCCCTTCAATAAATTCCACATCTCCTGCAGATCATACATTGCCCATACCATCATTCATCCCCCTTTTCCATTTCAAATGCATACATCTGAAAGAAGTCTCTATTCTACTTGAAAATATTTCCACGGACACCCCTCTTGGATCTGACAACATAAACCCCTGGTTCATATATTACAATAGGAAGCATCAATGCCTTCCTCTCACCCACATATATAATCTATGTCTTACACAAAGCATCATGCCACATATTTGGAAAACTGCTCTAATTAAACCCCTTCCAAAACAAATTGACCCAAACGATACCTTTCACTTCTGTGTAATATTCATCCTCCCAATTCTGGGAAAAATTTTTGAAAAGATAGTCTGCACCCAAGTCTTCCTCTATATCCAGCAGTACCACCTGCTCTTCTCCAAACATGGAATGTGGTCTGGACGAAGTAGTATGACAGCACTCTGGTCCCTAACTGATGACATTCTGCTAAACTCTGCTAGTGGCCGTCTTTCAGGTGCCTAATTTATAGACATGACAAAGATATTTGAATTTGATCACTAACTGAAATTGGTATCAGTCCAGATACTGCTCCCTAGTTTAAAAATGTCCTCGCTGATAGACACTTCAGTGTTAAAATAGGATCCTTCCAATCAAAATTTGCACCCATTATAGGTTCATAGGTAAGTACTAGGCTAGCTGCCCTTGTGGACTATTACCAAAGGTGTACTACAAGGGTCAATGAGTGCCCCCTCCTCTTCTCCAAATTCATAAACTTCCTTGTGACCTCCCCCATCTCCTGCTTATTCTGTATGCTGATGACATGGTCACTTTCATGCCAACATTCAGTCCCAACTCCAGTCAAACTTATATAAGCTCCACCAATGGCTCACAAACCATAAACTACTTCTCAACCCCACCAAGACCAAAACTATGCTTTTTGGAACTCTACAGAAAACTCAGCAAGCACTTTGATCTACACAACCATTCCACAGACACAATCTCCAACTTCATATACCTAAGACTGTGGCTTGGTCAGTCACCAAACTTCCATTTCCACATAAACAAAGTGAGAGCCCAAATAAACTCCCTCTTCTTCTGGGCCAAAAAGATCTCCCTTTTTCTATCCCAACTAGCCAGAACAGCCAGTGGCAAAAGAGTTCTCCTTTCTCAACTTGAATATGTGCTGCTGAGTTTTGCCTCCAAGAAAAACACTGCTACGCTCCAGACCATCTGAAACAGCATCTGCTGATTCATTACAAATTCGTCTCTCTGTGAGCATCACTGTGTCACCCTAGAAAAAAGACATATGGCTACCCATAAAACAAAATATAACACATGTTTAGGATCACGACTCTGCAAACTACTCCATCTCCACACTTTTACACCCCTTGCAACTCCTCATACAACCTGAGACAGTACTCACAAGGCACACCAACTCTCATTACCCCTAGAACCAAACTCTACAGCACTGCATATGCTTTCTCCTCTCAGGCACCTCTACTTGGGCAAGTTGTCTCCATCAACATTAACAAAATCAGCACTTGTTCCAAATTCAGAATGCAGCTCAAAAAGTACTTCTTCATCCAAGCCTAATGATCCCGCTTCAACACAGGACAGATCACCTAAACTATCTATTTTCAGAGACTTTTCTCCTCTCTCAAGATTCAGTGAAAATTGACCCACTTCTGGTTGACTGTTCATTGCATTATGTATGTTCACTTGAATGTATGTATATTTTTTCTATGTAATAAGTCGGACCGATTCTGTTACTGTTTACATTTCTGTATTTTTTGCTCGTGAAATGTTTTGTATTTCACCCAGGCTGTGTCTGAAATGTGTCAGTATTGATCAGTACGCTACCCTGGTAAACACATATAAATAAATAAATGTTCAATAAGTGGCTTGGGCTCAGAAAAGAGCAGGGCAGGAGGGTGGGAGGGAACTCTAGTAAGCAGTTCACCCCCCTGGGAGGAGCAAGTATCATTTGTCACTGCTTGGGTGGTACCTAGCAGTGCTACACCCACACAGTTTACACCTGGGAAGCACACTCTGAATAGTAGTGTGAAGATGTACCCATGCCAAGGATGACATATACATGGAGGCGTTCATGTTCCTGAGGTCTACCAGCTATTGCAGAGCTTCAGAGAATTACCAACATGGATAAGTGCTCCAAGGAGGGATGAAGGTCACTTGACCATTCAACTAACCTACTTATTACTTCCCAACTCTCATGGGGGCCTGGATTCAGCTCTTGCCCTGGGATAGGAGATGAGCCCAACCACCATACTGAACATAGAAAATGGTGTGCTCTGGTAGAAGAGATTGGAATGGGTCATAGGACTCCCTCTCAGCCCTGTGGCAATGTGTGATTGAGAATAGGAAGGGGCTTGGTGCACTGCTTCACAGGCCCAGTCAGTGTTCCCCAGGTGAAAGAATGAATGAACCAAATGGGAACAAGTAGGGGTCATTGGGTGAATTGAGTGGACAGGGATGAAAAAAATGAGGTGTTTTCTCTTGTGTCATAAGCTCAAATTGTACATCAGCCAACTTGGTGCTTATGTATATCTGCACACCCAGCCTAGACCTCACTCACGGACAATTAAAGAGTAGGAGAGAATCTACCTCAATCAAAAAGTCTAGTACCAGAGCTAATATTTTTTTTAGAGGTAAAGCCAGCTGTATCTAACTAGTAATCTTCAACTTCCTGCATAAACTCTCGTTCCTTCCCCAGCAATGAGGTGGCATTGCACATTCTAAGATCTAATCTCCATTGCAGGGTTACGTGGTGTAACACTTGAGCTTTGACTTGTGGGTGATAAGCCCATGACAGCTTCATGTAATTATAGTGGGCTGAGCCAGTAAATACTTACAGTGAACACCATATCCAGGCCTGCCTTTAGAGGTGTATATCAGTAACTCTGTTGCAAGCAAAATTCTGTTATTGTTTGAAAGTAGCACAATGAGGTAATTTTGTGGATCATTTTGTCTGGCGTCTCGTTTTAAACCAATCTGCCAAGACTAACTGTAACCAGAGGTATAAAATGCCATATAACACTGACTGAAATATTAAATAGGCATGCAGACTCTCCACCACTATAAGGTCACAATCCCAAGACAGGAAAAGTAATTCAAAGAAATAAATTTTGGTACACCATTACTAAAATGAAGTTTGTCCGTCTATGTAGTTAAAAACAGAACTACAATGAGAACAGAATTTGCATTTCATATGGAGTACTGCTAAAGGGTAGGTTTCCATAAATTTTTTAACCTGCATCATAGAACTGCTTGTAACAAAAATGACTAATAGTTACAAATAAAAGAAAGTAATGTCTTACAAGTGCATTATTTAAAACAAGCAGACTCTCATACCCTTTTAACAGTACACTGTATTCACAAACTTACCACTGTTCCCTTGAAAATGAAATGAAACAACGAATTCCAGGAGGAAGTGGAGACATTTTCTTTTCTGTGTTGATATTGTTGAAATCCAGGAAGCAAGTGTAACTAGCCCAGGTGTTTAATCAGAACCAGTTTCAATAAAAAAAAAAAACAGTGTCAAGTTGTCAAGTAATGCATATTGATATTATTTCCTTTGTAGATATTTGGTTCAGGCACTTGTATTTTCTACATCTCCATCTGCAAAGAGATATGAAAGGAATATAGCATATTCAGAAAATGAATTCAAGAGTCATTAAAAACATTAGTGAGTTAAACCAACAAGTCTACAAAACATTTCTTGGCACTTCATAGCCTAGGAGAACCACAAAATACAATGTCGGGTAATTTAACTCTAAACATTTATATTTTTACTTTAGATCTGCTGGCTGGGTTAGGGCACTGGTCTACAACAGTGTTCCAAACGTGTTTTTGAGGTACTGCTGAATATTTTTTTTTGAAAAAGCATACTGTGATGAGCCTCATTTTGTAGCATTTTAGGAAAATAAAGTACATGAAGTGCATGATTTTTTTTCAGCAAAAATAGCAAAGATATTGTAAGAAGATTTAACACGAACTAAAATAAGCACCTGAAGTACAGGTGATTATAAATCCACCTTTAACTACAGATGATTAAGAACTAAACTGTTAATGTTGTTCCAGACATCCTTACTGCCATCTTCATGGCAGAAATAGTCAGCAAAGTTCCACAAATTCCCAGGTACCTTCCTATATCAAAAATCATTATGGAGCATGTTGTTAATGCAGCCCACCCTACATCCCAAGAACTGCAGACCCATCAGCCTACCAAGTTTAATTTGTAAAACCACATAATGCAAAGTATTATATCTGATTTTATAAACATCATTTTAAAAAAAAGATTGAAAACACTTGTAACTGTCTCAAAATGTTCCACAACACTGAAACATCCTTTTCTGGTTTTATGAGGTACAAAACAATATCTTCTGCAAGTAAAACCAACTTTTCTTGATTACCATACCAATTATATCCTTGAATTTCTGAGCCCCTTATTTTCAGTTAGCTTTATTTGCAGATTATATTATTTTATTATTTTGAGAATACCAGAAAAGAACATTTTGTTGTAGTGGAATTTTTTGAGACAGTTTCTCAAGTCGTTTTGTGATATAAAATAAAAGAAGATAAAACAAAAGCTACAGAGGTAAACGACATAAGTAAATTAATCAATAAAATATCAACTTGTTCAGCAATACCCATAGGTGTTAGGGTTAAAAAGGATTCTGTTATAGCAGCTATGGATATGTGGGAAGAGACTAAACAAAGAATAATACAAAAACGGAAAAACTGGAAGCTCTTGTTTATGAATACAGTAAGATACAAGCAGTGAAAATGTTTTCAGTCCTTTTAGATTTATATACAGGTTAAGCATATTTTTATCAACCAGAAAAGTTTTAGACAATAATTAATAAATAGTTGAAGGAATTAATTTGGGAGGGGAAGAGGGCGAGAGATAATTGGGATAAGTTGATCCTCCTAACAGAACAAGGTGGTTTAAGATTACTTGATTTGTGTGGGCATTTTTAGAACTACACAGTTAAGGTTCATATATATAACACAACCAGAAGGTTATAAATCAAAGTGGAAAGGGATGATGATGAAGCAGAGTGGAGTTCGATAAATAAGGAGAAAGCAGGATTTTGGATACAGATCCTAAAGGATAATATCAACAACCATACATTCATTAAGCTGCAGAAAGAATTCTAAGAACCATTTGGATCAGGATTTGCAGGCAGAAACAAGAGCAATGTGGAAGAAAGATATCCAGACAGTTCCAATAGTAGTAGGAGCAACAGGCCTTATAAAAAAGAAACCACAATTGTATTTAGATAGTTAGCAATACATGTAATTCCACAGAAATTGCAGGAGTCATTACTGAGCACATTGCAGGTGCTGCGAAGAGCACTTCTGGCTGACATTAAAGATTGAAACAAGATTAACTTCATGAACTTTAATCATACTTTGACTTGGGAAGGGGCTCCATTCCCGTCATGGTATAGAAACCCAAAAGATTTGGATAAATTAAAGAGGAAAAGAAGATTACATTCATAAAGCTGCAGAAAGTATTCCAAGAACTAAGTCAACACAGGCATTAGTGCTTATGTAGACATGCTTTTCTTTTGGTAAGAATTATGACCTTTTTCATTCATTCTCTGATATCTATTTTATCCTGTTCAGGATTATGGAAGAGTTGAAGCAAATCCCATTATAGGTTCATAGGTGTTTACTAGGCTAATGACTACAAGGGCCTTTTAAAGCCTAGCCATACATCCAAAATCTCTGACAAGTTTTGATACCCTTGATAACTGTAAGCAAGGGTTTGGGAGATGAAACATTTACAAGCAGGGACCTGGGAGATCAACCATTAACAGGTTGCCTGTGTCCATTACAGACATAGGTGCCAAACCAGTGATGAATTTCCTGTTCCCCACCCAGTTGCCAAAGTTGCACTTGAACTGGGTTAGGGAGGCACTATGCTTCACACGGATGGAAAGCCTGTTCCATAGACTGGTAGTCTCTGAGATATATACCTGTCTCTACAGCAGGACCTATTTATACCACAGGCAAGGTTTAAGTCTTTAGAACAGGTAATTCTGGTGCTGTTTGTTTTGTGGATATGCAGGAGGTCCATCAGAGTGGGGTTTCACAATGCCCTGTATGCCAGGCATAAATCTCTGCTCAAAAGCATGTAGGGACAGAATACAGGGATAGTGCCTTGAGGCGGTCTGTATAGGACATTTTACTTACGCCCTGTATATTTTTAGTGAGGAACCTCTGTGGACGTTTCAATTGTTGGATATGGCTGGTTAGGTAAATACCAAAAGGGGAATTGTATTTAATGATAGGTCTGATGAATGCCAAATACAGTGGAACAATGACTTTCGTGGACTTAGATGCCATCCCTTTGTTTATAAGTTGCTCAACATAGAATGTAGGCACCTGATGATCAAAGGCTATATTATCTATGTGTGTCCCTAAGTCCCTGACTATGGAGTCATCTCTAAGGGGTGTGCTGTCAATATGGCAGTTATAGGGGTGGACGGCTTCCCAAAGGATACTATTATGCATTTCTTGGAATTTAGTTTAAGTCCATGGCTCTGACACCAGTTGTCTGTGTCAGTCCCTCCTGGAGAACATTTGTGTCAATGTGGGATTCAATGATAGCTCCTAATTTGCAATCATTTGCAAATTTAGTCAGCCAGAGACCACTGACACTGGCCTTGACTTCAGAGAAGTGAATGTCAAAAAGGAACGGTCCATGGATGGATCCCTAAGGGACTCCACTTGTGACCGACCTCTTTGTAGAGGTGGAGTCCCCAATTCTAACTTCCTGGGTCCTGTCTATGAGCCAGCTGACTATCCACCAGGAGACATATGAGTTTGTACCTAACCTCTTGAATTTGCCAACAATGCCTGAGTGTGGCATTGTCAAATGCATTGGCCAGGTCAAGGTAGGCAGTGTGAACCATTTTTCCCTCATCCATTGATTTGGTTACCTTCTCAAAGAAGTCCACCAGGTTGAGTGGGCATGATCTGCCCTTGTTGAAACCAAACTGGGTAGAGTCCGGAGGCTTACTATATCTCTATTGATCATTTCCATGATAATTACCTCCATGGCTTTACATATAAGACTAGTGAGACTTATGGGTCTGTAGATGGCCCACCTTTGTGCAGAGGGATGACTGTTTTTGTTCTCCATTTATGAGGCGTGAAGCTTGTTTGGAGGCTACAGTTAAATAGTAATTCCAGAGGCCCTGATATGTCATGTTTCATGCTATTTAGAAGGTATCTTGGGATATTGTCTGTGCCCACTGATGCAGTGTTCTCAGTCTTAGAGAAAGTATTAAGGGCCTGTTCCCTAGTGATAGTAGGGGGAGTTATATCTGATGGAATTTTCTGATGGAAGATTGAGGGGAAGAAGGTTAAAACTGAACCAGGAGGTTTGCTGCATCTTCTGGCTTATTATAGGTGGCTCCATTTATAATGATCTCTGCACACAATTGTGTATTACCTTTGAGGTTGCAGACATAACTAAAGAATGCTTGTTGGTTGTCCTTGGCCTGGGAGCCCAAACTTGCTTCAGATTTGACGTTAGTAGACTTTATTTGTCCTCTGAGTTGTTTGTTTAGTTTGATGGTGGTGCTTTTACCTGGTGGGTGCTTCACCTCCTTTTTTTTGCCATGATTTTCTTCGTTCTATTACACAGCCTATTGGTTTTGTGATTCCACCAGGATGGCTTGTTTTTTTAGTGGGTTCCCTACTTCTTCCTAGTGGGTACAGCTGCCTCTATGCAGTTAACATGCTTGTACAATGTTTCTATGAACAGTTCTGCATAGGCAGCAGTGTTCTCAGGGTTTTATGGGGGGCTTGAAATTTTGCCAGGTTATCATTTAATAGCAGGACATTAGCCTTAGAGTAGTTCCTGAATATTCCAGGTTTAGCTGGTGTTGAAGGTTTTATTTTTACTTCAAAATAGACCATTTCATGGTCTGACATTACAGTAGGGGGTGTGCAGCACTCTCCCATATCAGTGAGGTTCAGATCCAGTATGGTTGCACCTCTGGTTGGTGTATTGACTGTCTGGTCCAGAGAGTGTTTACAAAATCCAGGAATCTCTGTGCTTCTATGTTTGGTGTCATACAGAATTCCCAGTTAATAGTGGGGTAATTAAAGTCACCCATGAATATGGCATTGGGTTGGATGGTTAGTGTTTCTAATAAAGTTAAACACGTGGTATGGGTTTCCTGGATCATACAGGTGGGCCTATAGCTTGCAAGGAAGTGGTACTGGATTTTGCCTATGGTGATTTGAACATGGAGCAATTCAAGTGCATTGTCCTGTTTGACTAGCCTTGAAGTATATTTATTTTTGATGTAAATAGAGACATCTCCACCTTTAGTCCCTACCTGTGAAGTAGCTGGTCTAAATGTGTGGAAGGCATTATAACCTTGCAGTGTTGCTGTGCTCTTCGCAGCTTTAAACCATGTCTCAGTGACCGCACAGATATCAGCATTCAATAGAGCTTCTAGGGAGTGGAGTTTTTCTTTAAGCAAGGTAGAGGACCAATATTGGGCAGAATGTCAGTCTATTACAGGATATCCACACACACACACATTTATGGACAACCAACTTAGAGGATGACCACTTTAACTAATGGCAAGTCTTTGGATGTGGGAGCCAAATGGGTCACCCAGTAGAACACATAATGCAGACAAATAACATGGAGACTAAATGCAGAAGGCACTAGAATTAGGAACACACCAGAGAATCAAAAGCTATGAGCTACACCAGTTAATTATATTCTCCTCCGCTTCCTTTTTTTGGCTTATTTCACAATAGATAAAACACTGGAGAAAAAAAAACTGTGGCGGTTATAAATCCAAGGTCTTCCATGTTTTAAGACAGAGATTTGAGAATTAGGTTACTGAACTCTGCACTCCACCCGTGTTAAAAGTACATTATGAAGAGGCAGGATAACTGGTCAGACAACTGATATCTTATATAAAATTGCAGAACCACTGCAGTTTTGACCAACAAGAAGTTATCTGATATTTCCTTCTCATTAAGCAACTGCTTTTGAATCAAACATCAAGTGTTTTCTTGGCTCTGTATCAAACAGGTAAGTCAATAGTACGACAAGGAGCTCTCTTACAGGTGGTAGCTACAGGTTTTCTTTGAGGTCAGCATGTTCTCACATACCAGCAGATTACAATCTGTTCATCAATAAACAAAACTTCCCTTTATATAAGTTCATTCAGGCAGTAAACCCCAAGCTCAGTCCTAGGCAAAGTAGAATCCTCGGGGAACACAGCCACCATACACAACATTCAGAATTCAGGGAGCTTCCTATCCCATAACTTTGACAGTCTCTTTTAAAACAGAGAAATGAACAGGATTGAATCATTATATCTTCTTTCATTTCACTTTCATCCTTAAAACAAAATTTTCTCTGCTTGCCAAATATTAATCATTGAAGATAATGGTCCCCTTTCCTGGTTTAAAGTTGCACAGTTCTTTTTTTTTTATCATCATAATCTAAAGTACAAGACACAGATTTTATTATTTTGCAGAAAACCTCTCCCTAGCTTGTTTTAAAACATACATTTTCCTTTATTTTAGGTTTCATTAAACATATACTTTGCTGTTCCCCTCAGACAATTATATACCAAGGGCAATTTTTCAAAGCCATTTTTACGCTAAGCAGCTATTAAACCAGAAAGCTATTGAAAACTGGATGAGTTGTACATTATTTTATTGGAATCCCCATTTAGATGCACATTTTCTTCATGAAATATTGAACTGTTCTTCACTGTGGCCAAAAAAATCATTTTAGTGTTAATGCATACAAAGAAAATGGGAGTTTAGATTCAATTTCAGTACAAACCTCTAACTCGTATTTTCAGCGATTTTAAAGTCAAAGTAAACTTTATTGTCATTCAGAATCACACAAGTACAAAAACTGAATGAAGTTCCATATCTTCCAACTCAAATGTGCAGATATCACATAGAATTAATACAACAGGACATTAATACATATATAACTACATACTATATACCATGATGTTCTAGATAGATAATCCTAATACTGCACATAAATGAAACCCACTTTAACATTTATTATACAGTGATCTCTGTTTGCTTGAGTATTGCACAGTACTGAGGTAAGGCATTGCATTAAAGACTACCACGGAGGTGCAGTGGTAGTTTTGTCACCTCACAGCAACCCATTCAATTCTCGGCTGAAGCGCCTTCTGTGTGGAGTTTGCATGTCATCCCCGCTATCGAGTGGTGTTCGAAAGACATGCGTGAATGGGCATGCCTTCGTGGAAGGTTGGGCATCGAGCTGGCACCTCGGCACCGTAAAAATCTACTGCCAGTCATTAGCGGACCGGGTTCCGCTATGGCGACCCCTAACTGGGAAAAGCTGAAAGAAGAACAACATTGAGTATTACCCAGAAAAAGACATTCATGAGTATTGCACTGTGACTGAGTTACAGACAAGCATACATTTTCAGTGAAATATGCATAAAAAATGGAATTAGGGATCTTTCACTTCCAGACCACTGTCTGAAGAAGAGCCTGTTTTCTCCTTTTGGAATACAAGACATACAGTATTAACAAAAAGCTATTGAACCCTTAAAGTGACACAGGTTTTCACTTGTGAAACCAGTCTTATTTCCTACGGTAACCTCATCCCCAGCAAGCTGCAACATTCCTCAAAGGCCCTTTCCCTCCCTAATGTTCCACTAAAGCAAAATGAAAAGAAAAATAAAACAATAAATCAAGATTATGTCATATTTTCTCATCCTCTAGAGCTCATACGTTCATAGGTGTGTACTAGGCTAATGGCCCTGGAGCCTTTACAAGCCTAAGCCCACAGGATTACCCTGGCATCGTGCCACCCGACCTTAGTTCCCGGTGCTTCTGTCAAGAAGAGCCACTGGAGTGATCCCCGGGGTAAATTTTCTATTTTCCATCCACTCATCAAGATTTCTCTTGAGGCCCAGTGAGGTGCTCTGTTTGACATGTATGGGAAATCTATTCCATAGCATGGGCAGTCTCTGGGTTATGAAGCTGTCCCACCAGCACTTTCTGTTGATTGTGGTAATGAAGTTGAGGCGTCTGGAGCATGTGGTGCAGAGGGATTGGGATTTCTTTAGATGTAGCATTTCTAACAGAGCTGGGTCAGACATGGCTTTGTAAGTCAAGCAGAGATTGCCTATAAGTAGGTGATATGAGACTGAGAATAAAGTTTTTTGAGTCTGTCCATATAGGACCAGTGTTTAAGGCCTAGGATCCTCCTTGTGAAGTATTTTTGTGGCCTCTCCAGTTGTTGCAGGTGTCTAGCAAGGTACATGCCAAATGGGGCATTGCACTCGATGATTGGCCTAATGAGGGAAGAGTAGAGGGAGACAGTGACCTCTTTCTTCCTGGATGCAAAACCCTTAGTAATGAGATGTGCCACATAAAAGGATGTTCTGACCACAGTGGCAATGTGGTGGTTAAAAGAGAGGTTGCTGTCAACCTGTGTTCCCAGATCTCTTATAACATCTTCTGTGTTCAGTGGACTACCATCGATGTGGTAATTCATGGGAACTGAGTTTTTCCCAAAGGGGACGACTACACATTTTTTCGCAATCAGCTTTAGGCCATGGTTCTGACACCAGTCATTGGTTTCAGTGAGGCCTTTCTGTAGAATGTCAACATCACTTGGGGAGTTAATAATGGCTCCCAACTTCCAATCATCTGTGAACTGTGTCAACCAGAGTCCCTTCATGTTGCCCTGGACTTCTGAGAAGTAGATACCAAACAGGACAGGATGCAGGACCAATTCCTTTGGGACTCCATTTGTGACTGGTCAGCAGTCTGACTTGGTGTCACCTGCTTTCACACTGTGGGTTCAATCTGAGAGTCAGTTTGCAACCCATCTAGTGATATAGGGGTTGATGCCTAGCTTAGTGGGTTTTTCTGTGATTCCTGAGTGCGGAATGGTATTAAAGGCCTTGGCCAGATCAAGGTAGGCTGTATGAACCACCTTGCCTTCATCCACTGCTCTAATGACAGACTCAAAAAAGTTGACCAAGGTGAGCAGGCATGATCTACGCTTCACAAAACAAAACTGTGTGGGATCCAGAGTTTGGAGATCCCCTATATCCTTGTTTATTAGGTCCACAATGATACGTTCCATAACTTTGCAAATCAGACTTGTCAGGCTAATGGGGCGATAGTTCCCAGGGTCTGTAGTCGCTCCTCCTTTGTGGAGAGGGATGACTGTAGCAGTGCACCATTCGGTAGGGACAAAGCCTGAGGTGAGGCTGTGATTGAACTGGGCACACAGGTGAGGTGCCAGTTCACTCTGTAGTTCATGTAGAACATAGCCAGGGATATTGTCAGGTCCCATAGAAGCTGTATTCTTGGCCTTGGATAGTGCTGTTTTAACCTGTACAGCAGTAATAATGGCTGCCTGGCAATCTACTGGTGTTATGATTGGTTCTTTTGGGGGGGGGGGGTAAAGTTGGCACTGAATCTGTTGGTCGGTATATTGGCAATATCTGTTTGCTCGGTATAGTGGGTACAATTGTGCAGTAGCTTAGAGCAAATCTGGATATTGCCATGGAGATTCTATACATAACTATAGAAGGCCTTGTGGTTGTCTTTACTATCTGCTGCAATTCTGTTTTCATAGCTAGCTTTAGAGGATTTGATGAGGGATCCCAACTTTTTTTGAGGCTGATAAGGGAGTCTTTCCAGTCTTGGGACTTCACCTTATTCCACATCAGTTTCCTCCTTCTGTTGTAGAGTTTGTTTATGGCAGGAGACCACTAGATTGGCTTCCCTTTTTTTTGAGGAGTGTGTTTGGTCTTGGTTCTACTGGGTATGGCGAGAGCCATGCATTTGTGTACGTGTTTGTACAGTACATTGGTGTATGATTTGGTGGTCCTGCACCTATTCTCCATTTGCATGGGTGCCATGAAGTTAGCCACCTCTGTTTTTAAGAGCCCAAAGTTAACTTTGGAGACATTTTTCATTGTAATTACCTTTGCGGGGGGGGGGGGGATTTCCAAGGAGATTAGTTTGTGGTTGGATCTAACCAGGGAGGTGTTGACTATTGGTGTAGAGCAATGGTCACCCATGTTAGTAATGACCAGGTCAAGGATGTTGCTACCTCTTGTGGGGGTAAGAACGAGCTGGTCCAGGGCATTGGAATTAATGAATTGCAGGAAACGTTGGGCAAGTGTATTGGTACATGAGTAGTTTTCCTAGTTAATGGAGGGGTAGTTGAAGTTGCCCAGTATGAGCGTGTTAGGTTGGACCCTAATATTCTCCAGGGTGCTTTGGAACATGGAGTGAGAGTCTTGGGACATGGTTGAGGACCTATACCAGGCTATGACCTGAATCACTATCACATGTTGTATATCAACTTATGAGATGTATAACATATACGACTTCAGCATCAAGGAGGAGTAACTCTGAAGCATATTCTGTCATGCATTAGTACAACAGTAATGAAAAAACTTTCACAGTATTCAGTTATGGTATTCTTTCTTGCAATGCATCCCTTGAAGAGAGTTATGATTAGTTATAATCATTTTAAAAAGTAAACCGTATCAATGCAATTCAAGGCAGTGACAGCCCATTTTTTAACCTGACATGACTGAGTACTCTGTATCATGAAGCTGACTATGAAAATATTCTAAGTCGCATCTTATTTTAGGTTTATTGATGATATATTTTTCAACTGGCATGATGAGGCAAGAGATTTGTTTACATTTTGTGAGTTTCTGAAAATGTCTGCTGAATTTTTAAAACTGAAAATTCAGCAGGCTTTTACAGTTAACTATTTGTAAAAATGTGAATAGTAACAGTTTCAACATATACATCCATCATAAAAAAAGCTGCAAGTAATTCATATTTTACAACAAAAAACATGCATCCTTAATTAAAAAAAGAATATCATGAATGGACTCAAGTAGACTAAGACTGTCCATGAGGTGACTTCCCAAAGAACTTATGAAGTAAAAAAAAAGAAATCTATTGCAAGGGACTATCTACTGCATTAATTAATTAAACCTCTAGTTTCATGCAAGAGATCTAAAGCTATATTTTAAAATCCCTGAATATGTGTGAGTAGAGTTATGTTTTTACTTATAGTTTAGACATGCTAAGTATATAGAGTATTGTCTGATAATGGAAATATTCCAGAAATTCTAGAAAATAAAGCTGAATAGATTAATTTTACAAGCAGTGATATTAGAAGGTACCTTTGCCTACTGCATAATGTTCATTTTTCACCTTCATTTTGTTTTCATAATAAACAGAAGACTCATCAGGCACTAGAGTCTTTTAACTGAAAATGTAAATGTCTAATTTATAAATCTTGTTGTATTTAATTAATAAGAACATTAGAGAGGGAGGGAGACAATGAAAATAAATTAGATCTTAAAGAGTAAGAGTATTACTGGTAAATATCACTTGATGCATGAACATTTCTAGGACTGAATTAACATGTTATTATTAAGGTAGTATTAAAAAGACTTTAAGGCACTGATAAAAACTTGTAGCTTTTGATGATATGTGTACCTATCACATGAATTGTCATGGTCTTTATTTCATCTGTTTAAATTGTGTGTGTTTTCACCAATCTGATGAAGTCTCAGTCACAGACAAAAGTGCTTACTGGTATAATGGCTGCAATAAAGAAGCATTTAAGGTTCTTGACATCTGTACTGCTTGTTTTTATTTTATTTTTTCTTTGTTAAATACACTGCCAGTGTGCAGATTTTTATTTAAGTTTAATTTATAGTTTTTAACTTTTGAAAACTTGTGGACAGCATTTAAATTGTCAGTGGCATATGGTGCAAAATGTTAAAGATGGTTATTTACATCATCTGCAAATGCAGCAAAGGGTAGTTTATTTATTTTAATACTTCAAAATGGAAATAAAATATATTTAATAAGTATAAAAGAGGTGTTCTGTCTATGCAACAAATATATGACAGTGTCAGCCTTCCTTAAACCATTAATAATATGAATTGAGGTATACATTTTTGTACTGAGGATTTTCTGGAAAATTTGCAAAGTTTCAAGCAATACAGTTTGATATTAGCTTCTCACAAATGTATAAAACCTGACTACTATGAATAAATAAGTGTGGGGAATAATGTTTTTAGATGATTTGTTAGGACCATAGCACAATGTCCACATTTACAAGACCAATGATAGCAGTTTAAAGGGTCAGAAAGGTCAGTTTTAGGTTTTAGAATAAAACAGCTTTTAATTAATTTATACATAAATCCAATAATCACTGTATTCAGTATTTTTAAAATAATTTTGGAAATAATGTCAAAGAATTGCTTTAAGATTCAAAACCCATCATTAATATCACAGAAAGTGGCCTAGTGAACTCTAATGAAAATATTCTTAACATTTTTGTCAAGAAATATACTAAAATTGCAATAACTAACTAGTACCAAGAATATTGGCTCAGAACTTCCTTTGTTCAGACATTTCCTACAGATAAAACATAACCATGCAGGATATTTGAGAAACAATCTTCAGTGAAAAAATGCAACTAGTTGTGTTAATTCTAGTTGATGGATTGCTAGCTGCATTTCTTAACTGATTATGATTTCTGTGATATTAATGCTGGGTTTTAAACTTTAATTATATTACTTACTAGTTTTGAAGGGTTCTATTCTTATTCAGAATAGGATAGCTAGCATTTTGTTTTCTTACCAAGCTAATCATGTGGCATACATTGTGTTTAATTCACACTGCAGATATCTAATATTTTATTCTAAAGAACTGCCACATTCTGATAGCAGCTAGCTTTTAGTGTTTTTTTAATATGTTCTTTATTTTTTTTTTTTTTAGTTTTTAATCTTTTTAGAATGTATAGCTTTATTTATATATATACCTCTTATTTATTATCTATTATTTATTTATTTATATTTGTCTACCGGGAAGGTCCACAGAGCCATTTTCAGTGGAGGCCCGAGGAGAAAAGCTCCAATGTACAATAAGAAAGTAGTTACCAAACAAAGTTACAAAACAATATTTTCATCAAAAATGATTACAATATTTATAGGAGTCATCTCAATGCCCAAACTGTCAGTGAGGTGATACAATAATAAGGAAGTTAAAACAGATTCGATCAGTAATAAAAGTAGATGGAGAATCCAGTTAGATTGAGTAAAATAGATGGATTACAGTGTAGAACAGCTATAGGTTTTGTAGAGTCTAGGGAGAGGGGAGTTAGGTGATAGCATTAGTCAAAGAAGAGCAGTTGCATATCCAATTGGAGAAAAGGTGCTTATGTAGGGCAGTTTTAAATTTAATGGACTGCTGTTCACAATGAACAAAGATGGGGAGATTGTTCCACAATCTTGCAATAGTCCAAGAGTATAAGAGTTTACCTGCAGGGAGATTAGGTTTGTGAACTTGTAGAAGGTTTTGATTTGCTGATCATAAGGACCTAGTGGGGGGTTAGGGGGAAAATAGGGAGCTGAGTGCAGGGCAATGTTGGGGTGTGAAAATTATTCTATGTGAGGTAGATAGTTGGCATTTTAGGTAGTGTGGGAATTCAAGCCATTGGAAATTTCTTAGGGCACTACAAAGATGGGTTGAGTGGCGGCAGTTAGAGGCAAATTTGGCAATCTTATTATAGCAAGACTCTAATTTTAGTTGGAGGGAGGACTGAAGATTATGTAGCAGTGGACCACCTTAGGATAGAGAAGTAAGCAAACAGGAGATGACTAGTGCTTATTCTGTTGATAGGGAGAGGAAATTGTTGTATCTGTAAAGAAGATCAAGTTTTTTGTGGGTTTTTGAGATATTAGATTGGATATGTGAATCAAATTTGAGATTGTTGTCTATTATGATTCCTAAAAGTTTGGTAATAGCAACAATTTAAATTTTTATTAAATTGAGTGACAGAATGTTAAAATCTTGTAATACGATAGAGGTAATTTTTTGGGGGGTGAATGGCATAAGTTTTTTTTTTTTTTTTTTTGCATTTAAGAAAAGATTATTTTGTGGAGCCATAATTCAACTGTAGAGAAGGTTGTTTGGGTCTTTTGTTGAAGGATGGTAGGGTTGGGTGCATAGCACACTATAGTCGAGTCATCAGTATATTGGACTAGGGAGGTATGTGGTAGGACTTGGTGAAGGTTGTTTATGAATATATTAAATAAATGGGGTCCAAGGATTGAACCTTCTGGGATGCCAAGTAGGTTTATGGAGGGAAGGAAAGGTGGATTGTTGCCATTTGACAGCATGTTGCCTATTATAGAGATAGCTTTTGAACAAGTTGAGAGACTGAGAGGACAGGCCAAAGGATGAAAGTTGAGAGAGAAGAATAGAATGGGATATTGTATCAAATGCTTTAGGTAGATCTAAAATGAGAGCGGATGCTATAAGACCAGAGTCATGGATTTTGTTTATGATATCTAAGAAGGAAATTAGTGCAGTAGAGGTACTATGCCCGGGCTGAAATCCATGTTGGGTGGGGGAGAGGACGGAATTATTTTGGAGGTACTGGACTATTTGTTTTTGGATACATTTTTTGAGAATTTTAGATATATGGGATAGAAGGGATATGGGTCGGGAATTTGAGATATGAGGAAAGACCCTCTTTATGAAGGGGATGGCTGATGGCTTTTTTTCCAGAGAGAGGAAATGCAGGATTCATGGATCGATCTATTGATTAGAATGCTAATAGGAAAGGCTACTGTATCAGCAGCTATCTTAAGAAATTTGGCAGGAATATCATCAGCGAGTTAGAACAGGATTTTAGCTTTAGCAAGAGTTTTTTTTTATACATGAAGTAGGAATAGGGGAGAGAAGTTAAATTCAGTTTGGGAGGGAGGATTGTCACGGTTTTGCAGGGATGAGTTTAGGAGTATGGTAATTCAGTCTTGAGATAGAGGTCAATTGAATTTAATATAAATTATTATGGAAATCTGTCAGGTAGTTTAACATGATTTCTAGAATTACAAGTTATTCTAAAAATCTAAGATTTGGGGTACAGTTCCACTGTGACTGCATTATTTTCAAAATATGAAAATATGCAACAAGACACACAGCTCTGAATTGTCAAAAATATCTAGTTTCACTTTTTCAATTCTGAAAAGGAAATAATTTCTTACATATAAGAAAAAATATCCTTAACCAAGTTTTATATAAAAAAGAAAAAATGTAAAGTGATTTAAGGAAGTATACAGAGATACACTAGGATCAACAATGTCATATTCTGTTTGACTATCATTTATTTACCATTTCATGGGTCAGTCATTGTGTTTCAGTCTTAAACAGTAATAATGATTTTGAATTTAGAAACCATGTTATCAATTGTACCTAGGAAGTCCAATTGTCCAGAGTATCACAGATGAATTAAGTCAATTGGCTTCTTTAGGTTATTTTTCTACACAGATGATACTACAGAATTTGCCATTGATATCTGAATGTGAATTAATTTTGACCTAAAGGGGGTTTTGATTAATATTGCTACATCTAGATTACTTATAAGGGGATATGAAGATACAATGCCTCTATTCCTTATTTATGTTTTCCTATTATTTTTTCTTGTGTATTTCTTGATTGCATGCAATTAGAACTTCAGATTTGCAAGGTAGATGAAAGAAGAGTTTCCATTATTTGGGATTTATACACCATTTAGATTCAAAATATCAATAATCAATCTCATGATTTACCTTAATTTAGATACAATTATTCTGAAATACACAAAAGTATGGAAAACTAACACAAGCGGTCTCTTCACCCAAAATAAGAGTTTGTATCTACAGTTTTAGAAGATATAGTTCCTAACAGAAGATCAAGAAGTGCTATCCCCAACTTGCCCCCAGGTCTATCCACATACAACTTTTCTGAAAAGACATAAGCATAAAGATTGCTAAACATAATGTTAAATGAAAATGAATTTGCATTAACAACTTAATACATGAACGAACAGTCCTATATATATATATATATATATATATATATATATATATATATATATATATATATATATATATATATACACACACACACACAATAATAATAGTTTCAAGTCTTAAAACACAAAAGGATGACAAAAGAGAAACCACCCTCTCTAAACCATTAAGCGACACTACTAGTTAATTAGAGCAACTATATTTCTGCTTCTCACTTAACTACTTTCAGCAACATTGTTGGATAATTGCAACTAGTGCTCTGCTCCATTAACAAACTGAAAAATAGAAAATTTTCAGTACTTTGACAACGTATTTTGAGATCAGTACTTAAGCTAAGTTAAAAGTATTTATTGATATTACCAGCTAAGTATGTATCCGATAGTAGACCTGTAAGGTTAGAACAGGCAAAATATATTCCTCATGCCTGCTGCATTTACATTTGGATTTGCAGTAAAGTACTCTTGTGTAAGTAAATTTACCATAACAGAAGTTGTTTGAATGATCACTCCTGCAGTAGCTTTAGCTATATAGGTTATATCCTGTATATGACATAACAGCCAGGCAGCTTCCAAAGCTTCAGTGCACCTTATGCAACCCAAACCATCAGTCAACTCGAGGTGAGCTAACTAAAATGATGGGTTTGGGTATCAAACCCTTCAGAGCTTTAATTCCAACAGAGAGCAGGAGGCTAAGCTCTGAAAGGATAATGTTAGGAACAACAAAAAAATAAATGCTTACACCCTGGCATAAACAACACACCAAAATACAAGGGGTGGGGGGGTGGATGGAAGGACCAGCTGCTGCAGCAATGATCATTCGAACATCTACTTTTATGGTAAGTTTACTTACACAGCTATACTATGTTCATCATATTGATCACTGCTGCAGTAACTTTAGCTTTATAAATCCATTACTCTAGTTTAGAGAATGGGCAAACAGTACATCCACACACTGACTGCAGAATGAACATTCTCCATTTGGGTATTAATGTACAAGTAATGCCCACTGACAAATGAGTCCACTGCCTCACAGCAGCTATCAAGCTGCCATGGAGCTCAGACTGCAAAAAAAATACCAAATGACCCTGTTATTTTTATGGTCACTAAGTGGTGGTTTTGCTGTTTAGTGAGCATAAAATGTAAAACAAAAAAGGAGACAGAGACTGTCTGTTTGTGTGTCTGTGTGTGTGTGAGCAGGACCCTTGAATCAAAGGAAGGGGAGAGAAAGCATAGAGAATCTTCCCCTTCCAAGAAAAAAGATAAGGTGTCCAAGCCGGAGAACTTGGGACTCTAGTCAAAAAAGAGGAATTTGTCTGTTCAAAGTGGAGGCAAAAATATCTACCTGTGGAGTACCCCACCAATGCACAATGTCCAGAAACACATCCTGTGAAGCATTCACTCGTGAGCCTGTGTACTGGACCTGCTCAAAGAGTCTGCCACTACATTTTGCTCTGAAGAAATGTATGAAGCCTGAAGAGTCACTGGATACTGAACAGCTAGATCCCATACCTGAACAGCCAATCTGCAAAGAAGTTAGGGCCATGTCCCCCCTTGATTGCCGATTTACCACATCACTGTTATATTGTCTGTGAAGATTTTGAGAGGCCATGAAAGAAACATAGAAAGGTCTGAAAGGCAAGAAGGAAAGCTCTCATCTCCTTTATGTTGATGTGCTCTGACCTCTGATGAGGAGGCCATAGAGCGTATACCTTGAGGAAACTAAAGAAAGCTCATCGCCCCTTGTCTGAGGCATCCAAGAAAAGTTACTGAGCGGGACTGGACTGAAAAGTGAGTCTCAAGTTGAGAGACAGCTGATTAATCCACCACTGAAGCTTGAGTTTGAGACATGGAAGAAAAGGGACTAGAAAATCTAGTGGATGACAGTGTTGGAGCCATACTGACTTTAGGAACCACTGTAGTTTTCTCATATGAAGTTTAGAGGTAGCATATGAATGGAGGGAACCATGAATCCTAGAACCCCGAGACATTCCCTGGTTGTAAATGAATCCAGAGGAATACGAGACTGAAAAAAGGTGATTAGAAAAAGAGCCTTGGGAGGAGGCAGGGATGCCGACATGGGAATGGTCTGGATCCTGCAATTGAGAAACACATGATCCTGATAAGGAACCAGGAGTGATTTCTGAAAATTTATTGTAAACCCCAGGCTTTGTAAGAGACAAACAGTATACTGGAGGTACTGACGCAAGACCTTGGGGGAGGAAGCTTGAATGAGCATGTCATCTAAATAATGAAAGATCTGAACCCCTCTCATCCAGTACAAGGCAAATGCAGGAGCGAGGCACTTGGTGAATACCTTTTGGGCAGTAGAAAGGCCAAAGGGCAAAGCAGAAGAAATGCAAGAGAGAGAGAGAGGGAAATGCAAAACCTTCCTGAAAAGGGGATGAACTAATATGTGAAGATAACCATCTTTAAGGTGGAGGGAGACCAAGAAAGCCTGGAGAAGAAGAATAGGAAACAGGGCTTAAAGTGACATCTGAAAGGAAGGGAACTTCAGAAAGGTGTTGCATTGAAAAAGGCACAGAATGGGTTTTCAGGTGCCTTCCTTCCTCGAAACTAGAAACATTATGGAATAAAACATAAAACCCTTTCCATTCCTGGGAAGGGGGCACAGCTTGAATGGTGCTTTGTGCCAAAAAGCCCTGAAGTAGCTCTGGGAAGAAAAGAAGTTGTTCCTGAGGAAGTTGAGGGATGACGAGCAAAGGAAGAAGGGATTTCCATACCATGAAGTATCCCTGACCGATGATGGACAGAACCCAAGAATCTTGAATAAACCTTAACCAATTGGGAGGGGACAGGAAAATATGAAGGGATAAGGGAAACTGACACAAGAAAAGGGGAAGCAAACTGTCAGATAGCACCTGGCTTGTCTTGAAAAGCTGGCTTCTGAGCAGTTGGAGTACGAGTAGACTTAGCAGGAGGAACCTGCCTAGAACCCTTCTTACCTTTGGGAGGAGGGTGAGGCTATCTGCAAACAACAGGAGATTTGGATGGATAATTCCTCTAGATTTTAGGGACAGTAGGCACAATAGTATGCTTCACGTCCTTCAAGGGACATAAAAGTTCAGCAGCAGCAGAATCAAACAGGCTCTTATTATCAAGAGAAGCATCCAACAATGCAACCTTAATATCAGGCAAAGGCTGAAGACAAAGCCAAGAGTAATGTCTCAAAACAGAACCAATGGCAGTGGCCTTAGAGGAGGCATCAAGCTGCATCATAACTACATTTAATATAGTCGCAAGCTGTCTGAGAAGTAGAGTCCTGTAAAGAGATGGCCAAAGCCTTCCTTTTAGAATCAGGAAGGTGACAGATTGCATTGGAAGCCTGAGAAAGAAGGGCTAAAACATACTTAGTAACATGGGTCTGATAATTAACAGCCCAGAAAGTCAAGCTAGCAGCAGTATACACCTTTTTGCCTAGCTATTCCATAGCTCTACTCTCCTTGCCTGAAGGAGGTAGTGTAGTAGATGGCAAAAGTTTTGAAGGTTTGTCAAAAGAGAAAGACACTATAAAAGGGCCAAACAAAGGACATTTGTATGGGAACTTACATTCATCCGGCACCTTGTAAAATCTATCAGTTTTTTTTTTTTTAGAGCTGGAGGTTGCGAATCCGAGGCCACAGAAGCTGCTGATAAGGTATCTAGAAGGGCAGCCAAGACTGGAGGTACAGCAGAGAGCTTAAGGGAATACATCTGGAGGAGCTCTTAATACCACTTTTCAATGTTAGAAACCACAGAACAGTCCCATTTAAAATATTCCATCATATGAAAAATAGTATCGCCAAAGAACAGTTCTTCCAAGGAGAATCTGGGCAAAAAGAATCTTCCTCCTCAGAGCTATAATTTAAGGGAGAAGGGATCTGACAGAAACAAGCCAAAGATTATTCCCCAAAATCCAGATCTTCAGAGAAAGAGAAAACCTGCTCTCTGGGCCTTGAGTGGAGTAGATGACCAACGGGGAGCAGGCACAGAAACTCCTTGAGGAGGCTTTAAGGCCATTAATGCATTAAACAACCCCTAGGTAAAATCCTGCTATTAACTCTGGGGATATTTAGCAACAAGGGAAACATGCCTGTTTTTTTTTTCTTTTGATGGATGTCTGCTCTAAATACCCTAGGAGGTTCAGACCCTTGCTACTCTCAACCAACATAGCAGAAATCTCCTCCCAAACAAGAATCTGCAGTATCCCCCTCGGTTCCTCTGAAATAATCAGCTAAGCTTCCTCCTCAACATCTGGAGCAGACGTTTGCAGAGCCTCTATGGACATGCGAAAAGTTAGATCCATGCTGACCTCTGAAAGGGTCACAGCAGAGGAATCAAGCAGAACAACTGATCAATACTCTGGGCTTTAACAAGCCTCGAGTGAGAGATGTCTAGGGGAGGTGGGATAGCAGCCAAATTAGACCAGAGTTTCTTGGCAGGCAACTGACCTTTGGGACATGTAGATTCCACCATAAAACCCTGCCTCAACAACTTAAGACATTGTTTTTCCAGGCAAATGGACAAGGAAGAGAGAACCACATAGAGCCTTAGGAACAAATGCTTGGCAGATAGAACACTGAGCATGTCTTAAGAAGAGCTCAGAAGAGGAACCGCTCATGATGATCTTTATGGGGAATCTGCCTCCCACACTGGTATTTTCCCTTTCTGGATGACATGCCTACTCATAAAAATTAACAGAGAAAAAGATAAGGAAACTCAACAGGGCACTTATCTGAAACATGGCTCTGTAACCAGAACTGAAGACCAAGAATTCAGACTGACGATCAGTGGTGGTGTTTGGACTGGTGGCAAAAAAGTTCTGAGGTATGTACACCTGTGCATCACTTTTTGCCATATGCCTTGAACAGGGAGTATACACATGATGTATGATGTCTATAAAATCCTAAGGCTTTGGTATACTGGCCAGATGTTGGGCTACCCTTTACAAGGGATCCCTTTACTGGCCAGATGTTGGGCTACCCTTGACAAGGGATCCCTTTTGTAAAGAATACTGCAACAGTGATGTGGAAGGACATTTGGTGATGTGATCCAGACACGTAAAACGCTAAGAAACACCTAAAGGTTGATGAAGAGAGATGTGATAAGCATCTTGTTAATCTACTGTTACCAGGAATGAAGAAGTAGAAGAGATAGCATTTTGAACTTGGGCACTATCATAAACAGGTTCATGACAGAAATATTCAGAACTGGTGTCCACGCATATTTTTTCTTTAGCACTAAAAACATTCTTGAATAAAAACCTTTTCCCACCTAGGAAGGAGGAACTGGTTCTATCAATCCCTGGGACAATATGTGTTGAAGGACAGGTGGAAATAAAAGGGTCTAGTCTGGCTGATGAGGGATTAACCCCTGGAAAGGAGAAATTTCCTCCCACTGCAATCTGTGACATTGATAAATGATCATCAGTACCCATTTATCTGAAATTATCTGTTGCCAAACAGAAAAGTGGAGATTCAGAATTTCTGTAAGACAAAAGGGGCTGCCAGGGTGGGAGGGGTGATGAGGTACCTTAAATAGTCATTCTGACTTATTGGACTGTGCTTGGTTTTGGAAGGTTCCAGAATTATTTTTGGAACCACCCTGCCATGTCTTCTTAAGCATCCCTTTACCTGCATTTTGTTGATACTGTTTGTTTTGGGGTTTTGTTTGTTTGTTTTGCCAAAACTGGATGAGGGGTTAGAGAATCCCTTAAGAAATTTAGAACCTTTCATCACATGTTTTGCTCACCTCTGCAGCAGAGGGGTCAAAAACTAAATCTCTATCCAAGGGGGAATTTAAAAACTCATTTTTAACCTCATCTGAGAGATTCTCAGAGCACAGCAAGGCAAACCTCCTCAAAACAGTACCAGTGGCCATAGTCGTGGAAGTAGTATCAGCTGAGTCATACATACACACACACACTGTAAACAAAGAGTGACTTGTACAATAGAAGAAACTAAATTATTTAAAGCAGATTTTTTTCTCACAAGAAACAGCAGACAAAACATTGCTTACACATTCACAATTTGTCAAAGAATTTGAACTTCTGAAAATCAAAGTTTCTGAAGCATACACTTTTCCATACTTATCAATAATCTTTCCATCCTTATCAAAAAGAGCAGGATTGGAATTAACTAAATGTTTAGTAATAGTAAGTAGGGTTAACTAAAGCTATATATGCCAGGTCAGGTCCAGGCAGAATGCATAAAAACGTAAAAAGACTGAGGAACTTTATACATACTATCTGCCATTTAAGGGGCAGCTGGCCGTCTATCAGGAACATTGCAGGCAGTAACACACTGCCTACAAAAACTGACAGAACCAAAGGAATAGGTGAAACCTCTGAAAATTCCTTCTATGACAGCTCATAATATTTTTGGAGGGACTGAGAAATCTGAGTGTTCTTCCACTTGAAACACTGGTACAGTCTGGAAATTGTTTCAGAGAAAAAGAACCCCCCCACAAGGAGAATCAGAAACTAAGCTCTCCTTTGAATCTGAATCAGATGCCTGAGAACCCCTCATCTGTCCCTTAATTTTCTTGTCCGGATTCAGATTCTTGAATCTCCTCAGGAAAAGAGGTATTCTTCTTTCTTTTACCAGAAACTACTTTATAAGAAGGATCAATAACCCAAATTAAACCCCAAGCCAGAACCAGTAAACTACTCCTACATAAAAAAATATTAGGAGTAGATATACATGTTATTTATGGCAGAAGCAACTTCTCCACGGATGGGCATAACATTGTGAAAAAACAGGAAAGCCTCCTCTGCTCCTTCTCCCAGGACCTTCAAGAGGGTCTCTTTCTTGCCCACTGAGGGGGATCCCAAAAGCCACAAAGGACATTGCTAATCCCTGGTACATACTGGCTGTTGGTGCTACACCAGAGGGATCAGTGGTAAAAGATGAGTAGTCTGAGGTGCAGCTAATGGCCACAGCAGAGTCACCTGTCACTGAGGCAAATTTCATGACTCTTTCACAAGGAAAACAAGCAGTAAAACTGAAAAGTCAAAAGTCACTTTTAACACACAAAAGCACAGAAAAACACACATTAAAACACTTTACCAGCCACAGAAAGCAAAATAAACACAATGTCCCCACTGAAAAAAAGGTTTTCAATTACTTTAAATAACTTTTAAAATGACAGGAAAAAAAAAACAGCATTCTCATTTAAAAGAACAAAACAATCTCATGAATGTCCATTAAAACACAAACTCCTAACTTTAAATAAACTTAATGAACAGGAAAGTTTTATTCAATAAACTTTTTTTTTAAATTGAAGTTTTTTCCCAAAGGGAGGTTACTGGCTTAGGAAAAGGAAAAAGCAGATCATTTATCTTTGGAAGCCTCAGAGGAGCATATTCTTTGGTAGCAGGAAAGATGTGAAGGGTTTGGTGCCAAAATCTGGCTTTTTATTCAGCTGATCTCGAGCTAATAGTTTGGGCGAGTGGAAGGTGCTCTGAAACTTTGGAAGCTGGTCAACTGTTATATCCTTTGCAGGATATAAGCCATACAGCTAAGGCTACTGCAGTGATGATAAATACGATGATCAATAATTTTGTTTTGGACTTTGTGGAGGCTATTAATGAGAAAAGGAATGAAGAAAGAAAATATATCAGTTATCTTAAGTAGATTCCTCAATTTAAGTCTTATGTCACAACTACAAATGTATCAGATATGCCCTATGGATCTAGAAAGATTTTCACCAGTAGGTCAATTTATACAACAGTGAGACAATAAAATTCAGACAGTTACGGCTTAGCTACATATTGCTAAGAGGTGACCTGTGTCTGGCATACAAGGCATCCTCTAACCAATTATTGATGGATTTACTGCATGAACAAGACAAACGGCATCAGAAATGCTCAGTCTAGGGATCTAAACTTCTTCTGCAACATCAACAAACTTGTTTGGAGGGACAGGTATAGTTCACATAGGATAACACTGCTGAGGAACAGACTCTCCTTCCCCATAAAACAAAGTTCTTCTCTGTCCATTTTCAAGCACAACTTCAAGCTATGGATGGGAAACAGAACATTTACCCCTGGACTGCCTCCTATACTACAAATGGACAGAGGCAGCTGCTAAATGCTTTATTCCATGCATGGGGAACCTCAAATTATCTGTGATATGATCCCAGTTATTCTTATTAGGGGTAATATATAATTATCGACCATGCAATGGGTAAGGTTATTTCGAACACAAAAAGGGAAACTGGCTAGGCTAGCCTGGTACTTACCTATAAACATATGGCTGCAATGAGAAGTATTTCAGTATATGTTTATTAGCATATCTCTGAACTGAAAATTTTTAATACTAATGCTGTCAGACTTGATGGTAGCAGTGCTTTCCCTGGTGGCTCATACATTGTGTTGACAAAACCACCATCCAATACAGACACACACATATATACATATCCAGACTCTCAATTGCCTACCTAACCCTCCCTCCCAAATTGTGACCACTCATGTAGACACACACACACACAGACTTTCATCTGGATGCCTTCATGCAGCAACAAACATGTTGAAAAGACCAACAACCCTTCCATATTTGCTGAATTCACCTGCACAGTACCTACTTCCAGAGGTATGAATGGGTGACCTCCATCTTTTGCTTTTATATGTTCATAAGTAAGTACTAGGCAACTGGTCTGCAGACCAGTTCAAACCTGCCCACTGCCCAAAAAAACCTATGCAAAATTTCCCTCCAGGCAAGATCGATTGTGAGAGAATTTGTGGCTGCCCTTCCATTTATCTAGGTTTATCTTGAAGGTGGCAAGGATACTACTCTGCTTGACATGTAGTGGAAGTTGTTCCAGAGGAGAGCGATATGCTGGGATATGAATCTATCACGCCAGTGTATTTTATTTATATGCTGATGAATGTTTTGTTCCTTTAACTGAGTATTTGATGCACCATTAGTTCTGTGAAGGAATAAGAGATCAAATAGGGTTGGATCTTTCATGGTACAAAACGCTAAACATAGATCTCCATGGAGGAGTCTGTAAGAGACTGAGTACAGAGAAAGGGATGCCAGTCACTTCTGATTACTAATGTTTTTGAGGCCATTGATCTTTTTAGGTATGAATGAAGCAGTGAAGAAGAGTTTTATCTTGAAAGCTTTGCTATTAAACTTATTATGTTGTTTTTGAGGCCATTGATCTTTTTAGGTATGAATGAAGCAGTGAAGAAGAGTTTTATCTTGAAAGCTTTGCTATTAAACTTATTTTTAACATCGCTTTATGAGTTCCTTTTGCTTTTTATTCTTGGACTGTTTTGTTTGGAACACAATACTGGGTATTTACCAGTTTGTTTTTTTTGCTTTTTTTGTTCAGTTATGAATCCCTGAATTATATCAAGCTATGAGACATACTTCAATAAATGCAAGTCAAAATGTGTGCTATATTCAATAATGGGTCTGATAAGATAGGAGTAATGTGGAATTAAGACTTCTTTGGACCTAGTAGCGGTACCTTTAGAAATTAGATGGGCCAGAGAAAAGGCTTTCTGAACTAGTGTGGAAACATGATGGTCAAGTGATAAGGAATCATCAATAAGAGTATCCAGATCCCAAACAACAGTATCTGATTTGCCCATTGCACCTCCTATATGGCAAGTGAAACAGTTTTGTTTACCAGAATGAATTATACAACATTGTTTACATTTAATTTGAGTCCATTGTCTTTGCACCAATTTGTAACATGATCCAAGCTGTATTGGAGCAATTGTGAATGACAATATCCGATTTACAGTAATCTGCAAATTTCTTTAACCACAGGCCCGAAGTGCTAGCCTGAAGGTTTGAAAAATACATACTAAATAGGAGAGGATACACCACTGGTAACTGTTTTGCCATCAGAATTGGCACTTGCAACTCTAACCACACGAGTTCCATCAGATAATCAGTTAGCTATCCATAAAACAATATCAGTATTTATATTCAGATTTACAAGTCTGTCATTAAAGCATGCATAGTGAATAGTGTCAAAGGCCTTCACTATGTCTAGATATGCTGTATGCACTGAATAAACACTATCCACTGCAAGACATGATGAGACATATGGAGGTGTGCAAGAAATGGCCATTTGTGTGAAAACTGGATCCAGGATATTGGGGTCCCTAGTAGGATGATTATCTGTGAAAGAGAGTTCACATTTATAATGTCAAGAAATCATTGGGCATGCCGACCATTGCCAGTGTAGATTAGCTAGTTTATTGATGGATAGCTGGAGTTGGTTTACTATCAAAATGTTGAAAGTTAAAATTTTTTTGCATCACTTAAGTGACTCATTAGGTTGAATTTTGCAATGTCATATTGACAAAAATGCAGAAAATGACTAAAGCGATGTTCAACATTCGAACATGTTCAAAACGTCCGACATTAATTAAAATTGTAGCTTGAGACATACTGTACTGCTGCACTAAAACAATATGTTAATTTAGTTTTTTTTTTAATGATAGTGTAAAACTACTTTACATATTTGCATTTACAGTTTTGGAGGGGGGCAAGCCCCTCTGCACCCACTGCACATTAAATATACCAACTCAGAGATCGCACTACAGTAAACACAAGGGCAAGCTTCCTGATATGCACTGTACCATGTTCTCCAATCAAAACATCAACCTCTAAAATGCGATTACACAACACCGAATCCACTCGACTTTCAGTTTACTTTATTCGGAGTATCTCGGTTCACTATTTGTTCCACTCGATCAAGTGGTTCCACATATGTGAAATCCAAGTTAAGTGTCATTCCACATTTTGATAGTAAACTGTTGAGTCCCCCAGTACAAAGGGCTTGGGTTAAATGGGAATTTCAGCTAATGTGGTAAGATAGCCATCATGCTCAGAAGGGGGCAAGGAAGGTGTTCTGTAGCTGGCTATGAAGTGGCAATTAGATTTGTTTAGAGTCATTTGGACTTCTAGGAGTTCACTTGCAGTGTCCTAAGGAATCTGTCATGAGGTGATGATACTTTTGACAAATACTGATACTCCTCCCACAATAGCCAGTGGGTCTTAAAACATGACAGGGATTATACCCAAGAACAGAGAAAGTACTTTCATTGCTCTAAAACCGTGCTTCTGTAACTATACATATATGAATATGTTCAAGCTGCAGGAAATTAAGTTTGGGCATTTTTTTGTTAAGACTCCTGGCTGAGTAGAGTCACATTTATGCATCTCAAATTAAAATTTACTAGGTTGGAATGTCCATCAGATGGACACATCCTAAGAAGGCACTATGGGGACAGCAAATGCTTTAGCCAGAATGTGAAAGCCTTGTTTAGCAGGTGAAGGCTATCTCTGGCAAAGTAGCAAGACTCGTCAAGCCATCTCATCCTAAGATGACACATGGATCCCAAAGAATGACACCAACTACATAGCCAATTATTAAATCCAATTATCTTGCCTTTGAATCTCAGCATCATTCTGGATGACAAAATATCACTCAAGACCAGTGAATTTCCTGTCTCAGACACATGCAAGTTAAGCTCAGTCACATTCTCCTTCAACAGAAAATTACTCAGGCAAGCGATTCTATGAATCACTCAGAAGCATAAATCTGGAGCCACGGGCATTTCCAGATAAGAGGATATGGCTAATTATCATTAGCCAGTCCCCCAGATTGTTGCATTAAGCATGCAGCTCAACCAGCTAAACAGCCCACCACACTGAGGCCTCCGCTACTGAGGAAACCTCAGGGTAGGGTTACCCAAGAATTTTAAAGGCTTACCACAAATGTGAGAATGACTATGAGAATGAATATGTTAAGGCTTCCCAGTCGTGGTAAGCCTTTCTGAATCAGAAGGATTTTGTTGTTTTTTAAGGATCTAGAATGAGTATGATCAGCTTTAACATAGCATAGTTTCTTAGTTACATAATTTCTCAAATCACAGCTATAGCATTAAAGTATCATAAGGTTACTCACTATAAAAAGTCTTTTAACATGGCTTAATTATTTTAATAATACGTCTAAGAGTAGTTATCAACAGCTCTACTAAGCCAATAATGCTCTAGGATTTGGCTTTCAAAAAAAATTACAGTTGTGATTTGTTTCATTCATAATAGTCTAAGGTAATTTATCTTACAGAAGCATATCCATCATATTATGCCTTTAGTAACAGGAATATTAGATTTAACTGCTCCCAGTTGACCAATGTTAAATATAGCATCTTCTGTTTTCCAGAAAAAATACAATGATTAGAAGTTAAACATATTTGATTAAAAAAATATTTAACACTATACATCTTCTTCATGTTCCTCAGGGTCAGAGTAAGCCTTCTAAAAGACAGTATGACTTGTCTATGTTTATTATTGTGATGTGCATTTCTTATCAGGAAGTAAACTACTGCACATATCGTTATAATTAAATCAAAAATAAGTAATTTTCTAATTTAATAAACTAGAAGAAAAACAAGAAAAGGTTAATTAATGTTAACAATTCTGTATCTGATTAGCTTGAGTGTAATTTTCCAGTTCTAGCATTCATTTGCTGAAGTAAATTATTGTGCGCACATGCCCAGAGACTTTTCAGGAACAGAAACAGACTGTATACTAAGCATGATTACTACTGTGCGATTTGCACCTCTTCTTAGGATATTCTAACAGCTATTTGCAATAACCAAAGTAATCAAATGCAACATTAATTTATTTGCAGCACAACTACATTCAGCAAACTAGAATAACTTTTTTTCCAATGGTGGACAGTCATGGTCCAATTCTACAGTTTTATTCTTATATTATTTTTAATTATTTGAGTTGTCAGTTAAATAGACCAGCCCATACATTGACCGGTTAGAGCACTTTTCTGGGAATGTAAATACAGGATAAATAATCTTTGCCAATACTGACCAGTAACTCCCTAAAGCAGATCTAAATGGGGCATGACTGGATTATACAAAAGTGCAAAGTCTGTCATCAGTTATTAGTTTACTGCAGTCTCAGGGAAGTAGGATAAGTATTTGTCTCATATGTTTGTTTGCACATAGTAATATGAAGTAGCACCCTACACTCATGGAATACTTAGTTAAGTCTCTAACTGCACCATAAATCTAAAAGTAAATATTTAAGCAGAGAATAAAACCCTCTTACTCCAACTGTCATTCTTTGAAATCCAGTGCAAGTTAGATTATTACCAAAGCACAAAGGATATTCTTGTAGATTTTCATGTCAGTAGCATCCGTCTAAGTCAACCTTTAATCCGCCTAAGTTATCCTTTAATGGCCTGGTGTTGCTTCTGTGCATATTCAAACATAAAAAAAAAAAACTTGACCAAACTCTTGATGTGAATATACTCTATACATTTTCATGGTTTTGTAACTTTTTATCCATATACATTGCATTCCTCTTTTTTTCTAAATATGCATACCCAACTTATTTACAAAGTAGTTGCTGCAAAGTGAGTTGTGTTGCAGCGCATACACAAGAAGCATTAATAACAAAAGGAAAAGAAAAAAATACCAAATTGTTTGTATCAGCAAAGGAGCAATAAGACTTTAGATTCACCACATTTTTGTCATTTCCAGCCCAAAAATATACAGTTGAGAAACCTATGTAGTGAATTGCAGATCTAGCTGTAAATCTAAACCTTTCACATATACACATTGATGCCAGTTGTCCTCATCACTAATTAGCAAGCTGTGCAGGCCATAAGCTCCACAGGATGGCCTAAACCTTATTTCAGGCATCTATCTTCACTTCAAAGGATCAGAAAAACAAAGTGTTTGCTAAATATAATTTCTGAGAATCATTTTAAAAAGCAATGTTTTATAAGTTGTATCGAGAAACACTCCTTCAACCTTTTTGAATTTTAACTAACAGCATGACAGCTTCAAATAGTACCAGTTTTAATGTAAGAGCACAGAATGTGTGCATAGCCCCACAGATAATACTGAACTAAATTTTGTCTAGTAGTTACGAGTCAGTATGGGTGTTACTTTCTTACAGTGAGTATATGCATTCTTTGTAACACATAAAAAGTTCAACCTCTGTAATCAACAATGGATAACGACTTGCACTAATCAATAACAGAACTTACAGAGTAAGTATACATAGTGAAAAAAACTGAGCTACCAAGACTTTGTGATCCTTACTAAAGTACACTAACATGCAGCTAAATTTAACTAAAACTAAAATGTCTTTCATAGAAGGCTTTGCCTGGTTTGAAGATTAACAATTTCTTAAATCTTGTGTTTGTTTCTTGGCCTGAAATAAGATGATACTTATTAAACTGATATTTCATTTTATTTCCAGCTGGAAAGGAATTTGGAATTTAATGTTGTTTTGAATTAAGTATACAGAGGTTGTTTATGTCTTTGTTGTTTGTATGCCAAAGAAATATGTAGTATTCTATGTCCCTACAATACAAACTAGTTCTTCTGTGTTGATGTTTTTAATACTGTAGAAAAATCTTTTATTCATATTTTTATTTAAATTGTACACACAAGAACACACTTATTAACATAAAACCAATTATTTCCACAAATGTCATTTCTTCCTGTATATATTTCTAACATTCATTAAAAAGGTATATCTAATCATAGAATATAGAAATATTTCTCTATTAATGAGTTCAATTTTGTCCACTAATTATATTTTGTGATTGTTTGCTTTTATCTTAATAGCAGACATTTATTTATGTCACACTGAACAGTAGCATAATATTTAAATTCTGTAAATGCAGGTGTAATCTCATTTCCACTTCTTCATAGTCATTTTTCTGAGTATTGTCATTAAGCCTCATAGAAGTAGGAACTGAGATTGGATTACACAGCCACAAATTGAAGCAGTGAACACATATAGCAATAATGAATTTATCAGACCACAAAAATTGCATGAAACACTGATTCTTTTTTCCAAAAAGATAGCTGAATTTTGTGGACATAAACCATATACTTCCAATCTGCTTTGATTAAGGAATGACACCTCCAACAAGCAATGTTTTCCTTTTTATATAATTTCAATGATATGTGAAATGATAAGTGATTAAGGTAAGAATTGGCAAGAGAATGATCTCAAAAATAAAGATGATGTATGTTTGTATGGTGGATATTAAAATAATTATTTTATCAATTGCAGTTAAAGTTGTGCTACTTATTTGCAGATTATAATCCCAAATATTTATCTTTTATCTGAAATGAAATATTATGTAACTGCAGCAAAATCGTGATGATTTTGTAATTTATTATATATTTGACAAACCTGTTGCTTATCCCATTTCCATTCTGATAAATCATTCTTTATCTGAGCCCATATTTGTTAATCATTTTGCTTAGACCATTTCCATTTTGATAAATCAGTCTATATCTGAACTCAATGTCCCTTCATTTTGGAAGTAGTCTTTCACACAACCCCTTCATAAAGATGGTAACTCCACAGAAATGTCAAATGTTTATCCCACTGCTATTCTTTCACCTCTTTCCAAAATCTCAAAATGATGTATACACAATGAAATTCTTAATTTCCTCCAAATCAACACACTACTATCCTACATAACATATCTTTCATCCCAACCATAGTACAACTACTACCCTCTTATCCTTCCTTTATACTGTTTACCAAGAAAGGAATGAAAACAATCTTGTCTCTTCCATCTCCCTTGAGCGTTCTAAGGCATTTGACACTATATCTCATCCTAAATTACTTCTCTGCAATTCCTCTCTTTGTTTCTCCTCATCAATAATTTACTGGCTCATTAGCTGTCTCTCAAACTGTGCTCAGGCAGTCTTAAACAGTACAAAGTGGAGTCCCACAAGGTCTATACTTGGCCAACTCTTATTCAACTTGTTCATATATAACCTGGCTTCTGCCTCATCTCAAGCTATTCTTACTCCATATGCAGACAATGCTACTCTTACATGATCTCTACTCCCAACTATTCTCTTTATGGGCTATTATTCAGGAATTATTCACCTCCATTGAAACCTGGCTTTCTCAAGCTCAGCTACTTCTAAATCCCACAACAAAACTAAATTAATATTCTTTAGCCCAAGATTACAAACAGAATATGTTCAGGGTAACAATCTATTCATCTCAAAATGTACAGTTGAAAGTGCTCTCCTGAGCTACGTTTCTGTGTGTGTCCTTGATGATCACACTAAATTTGATATAGAACTTCAAACTGTTGTCAAGAAAACCCATCAAAGTATTTTATACAAAGTATCAAACTTTCTTACTTCCCATTCACATAAAACCACCACTGCAGCACATCTTCTGTCAAGTGTACTCTATGCCTCACCTATTGTCACTAATGTTAACACACATCACAACTAAGAAAACTTGAGTAATGCTATAAAAATTGCCAATTTTTTTAAGAATAGGCCCTATTCATCTCATCACTGTTTAGCCTTCAAAAAAATAAACTGGCTCAAATTCCCAAACTATATACTGTTTTTATATTTAAAAATAGCTCATAATATTCCCCTGCTTAAATTATCTTCTTCCATGGTACACTCCACCACACCCCCTGCTAATTATATATGTATATTTGTTCATACATACTGCAGTGCGATTGCAAAGTGCTATTTCAGAGAAGTGTAAATTCGGAGTTATGGTCTAGGCAAAATGTAGTTCAGAGAACTGTACTTTCAGCAATGAAAATGGGAACTATATATATATATATATATATATATATATATATATATATATATATATATATATATATATGGGTCTAATTGAAATAAATGAAAGACCACTTACCCAAAGATGAGTTTACTGACACAACAATGAAACATTAGATTACGGAGCAACCACATTACCAAAGCTGTTTACAAAGTATGTGCTTGGCCAACATGGGTAAATTTGCTCTTTTCCCCACATGAGTTGGTATATTTAGTTGGGGGGATGATATGCTGGGATGTGTGTTTTCATTGTTTATTGGCAAATAGCATACTTACCCTGTAACTTCAGTCGATAATGTGGTCATTCGGTAATGTAACATTTAGGTGTTGTCGTGTCAGTGAATTAGTTTTTGTGTAAGTTGTCTTTTGTTTATTTGAAGCAGACCCATATACACACACACATGCATTATATATATATATATACATATATATATATATATATATATATATATAGATAAATATATATATATATGGGTCTACTTTGACTCACTGAAAACTCATTTCACTGAATTTCAATTCAGCCTCAAAAAAAAAAAAAAAAAAAAAAAAAAAAAAAAATCGCTGAAAGCTCAAATCACTGAAAACTCATTTCACTGAATCACATTTTACTGACTACAAGTACTGTTGGGCAAATAAAATGTATATGAACTTTACCCCACTGTAGTGTGATCCTGGAGTTAGTATATATAGTAGTGGAGGACATAGCCCCCCATCTACTTAGCTTTTATATTTATGAATCTAATTTTACTGAAAGCTAACAATATAAAACCAAAAGTAGGTGGAGGGCTATGCCGTGCACCCCTCCCCATACTCCTCTTAACTTTATATACCAACTCCAAGAATGCACTAAAGTGGGGAAAAGGGCATATACGTTTTATCTGCCCAACAGTGCTTACAGTCACTGAAATGAGTTTTTGATTTGAACTTTCAGTGATTTAGTGAGTGTTTTGAAATTCAGTAAAATGAGTTTTCAGTGAATCAAAGTAGACCCATTTATATATATATATATATATATATATATATATATATATATAGAGAGAGAGAGAGAGAGAGAGTGTGCGTGTGTGCATGGGTATATATTTTACATATATATATATATATATATATATATATATATATATACACATATATATATTCAAAGATTCAAAGACATGCAATTCATTTTCATTCCCCACATCTACTAGGCAAGAAACCTCCCCCAAAACCTATAAAGAAAAATTATAAGATGTTGTATTTGGTTCCTGTCTCTGTTCTTGTAATTGCTCCCCAGGCTAAACAATCACATATTTTTTCCATGTTTCCTCTTCTCATTAAAATTCCTTCTTCTCTTCACTCTCCATCCTCCCTCATCTTTATATTTCTTTATCTAATCACCTACACCATACGCTGACTTACCTCCTTATTCATTTACACTTCATTTTTCATATATCCCTTTGCCACACTTATTTTATTTCTTAAACTTATAATGTTTACCTTTACATTATATATCACTATAGCTTCTAAATTAAACCACACATAATTGCTTTATATTTTGGAATGTGCAGTGTACTTTATGTTCTTTACCACTATCCTAATATCTTATTTTTCTTTAAACAGGAAATACCTTTACTGAATTATCACTTATGACATAGGCAGTCAAATATTTATATAAATAAAAACAAACCATATTGACATCTTTTCAGTTGCAAACATTATACATGACATATAATCTTCCATACAATTATTGTCATTCGACCATTACATAGCTCATTCAATTCCTACCTTCCTTCCCTTAAAAACCTCATTCTTCTGCCAAAACATTATTCTGTATGTATTCCCACAATTCTCATTTTTTCTATGTAATTTGCTCTTACACTAGCCAACTTTCAGGTCTTTTACCCCTGTTACTATATTTACTACTTCTAGTACAGGTGGTTTAGATTCAGATTTCCATTTTATAGTATCTGCTTTTTTTGCAGCCACCCGAATTAAACTCAGGAAGGTCTTACTGTGTCTAGACAATTATGATTCTCTATCACAGCTTAAAATATCATTCCTTATTTACACCAATTTGCTCACTCTGTATTTCTAACAGTAGTCTGCAGGGGATTTTTGATGTTTGTCAACTCATAATACTCCAAAAATATGTTTCCAATTACCTCTTCCTTCCCTATCATACCTCCAACATTTGTAATCGGAGGAAAGATTCTTTGGAGTCTGCTTGGGGCATACAAATACCTGTGCAAATACTTCCAAGTAAATCTTCTGGACTTTGTTGCATATTTGGGAGACATAATATACTCTCCCATTATTTCTTTGTGAAATGCTTATCAAATCTCTCTTCCCGATCTTTTCCATACTCATCTGATTGATTCCTATAGCGCGATTATCCCTTTTTGAACT